>NC_051279.1:31417960-31743460 GCF_015220745.1 Sebastes umbrosus
TAATGCTAATGCTACATTTAGGTGAGCGAGAACAACAGAGAGCGACCAATTCTGTTCAAACAGTCCGAGTTTGGAAATGATAACTGGATTTAGTGAGGAGAATCAGTCTGTTATATTACTGCAGTAGCCATAGCAACTTTAACTATAGTAACTGTACACAACAAAGATGGCAACAGCTGTATCCTCAAAATGTGACATAAAACTTAAAAAATGCATGACATAAACTTAGACTACTGAAACATATATGCATGTCTATTGCATCAAAATCATCTCTCATCCATTAAATATCAAGATCTGATTTGTAATGTCTTGCGTATATGACTCTATATAATCACTTTTGAAATTGTTGCGTCCTTCACCGTTCTCTATAATTGTATCACTCTGTCCTTCACTTCTTCTTGGCTTAAATTGCTGCTTTTCTTGGATTACCAGAAAGATTAAAGACAAGCTTCAGAGGTGATTATTATTTTTCCTCCCACACTGTGGTGTTCAAATACCTCAATATCTCACGTAACCATGAAGGAGTGAATGTCGAGATAAAGGCAGTCATTGCAACATGTGGTGCATCAATATCTGAAGATAGCATCCTTTCACTATCCCGCTGACAATCTGATTGATAACATTTTGATTGACAGATGAGATTTGACGTTATTATTGGCTCCTGGCCTTTTTCCACAAAAAATCAAAGCCCTTTTTCCAGTCATACTCAGAGTATTGAGCTAGTAGTGATGTTGAAGTGGTGAAAGCCCAGGCTATCATCTGAATCAGAGGCAGATCTGGGCGGGGGGGGCTCCTTCACTCTTGCTCTCGAAGTCCATTTTGGTGCATTTATGAACTGGTGGAGTGTCCTGAGAGGAAATGAACTGCGGACTTCAGCACACTTTAAACCACATCTCACTTCTGACAGCTTATTGGCATTTTCAAATTGCTTATGAAGAGTTTGTGATCATAGGTAACAATTCTGCTAACTAATGATATTATATATAACTAACTACAAATATCTTACAAATGTCTGAATTTAATAAAAGGTAATCATACATCTGAAGCTTAATATTTTGGGAGGATAACAAAGCATAAATTGTTTTGCTCGATCCACGCACACCATTTATTAGCGTGCTCTTGCACCCTTGTGGTTTGATGTATGTAGAGGTCCGGACCTGGCTATTCTGAGGCAACCTAACTTGAACTTCCCTGCAGTAGTATCAGCATGCATTACTGTCTGTTGGATGACTGTTTTGCCACTGGGAGGCACCACATTTGAAAATGTTATAGTGGCTTTAAGATAAAGATAAAATCAATGGATCTCATGCAAGAACATTTTCCTATTCGTATCCTAAACTTCCACCCTTTTTTTCTTTGAGTCTTTCTTGTACACGTGTTCAAGTTGGATTCACCAAACTCTCTGGGCTGCACAAACTTGTCGTAAGTAGCTTCAGCCTGATGAATGCCACCTGTTCATGACGAGGTGTGCGTTCGTGAGATTTGATCATTAGCATAACGTAACATAGTGTTACGTAAGGCTACCTGTTCCGCTCCGTGTGTGGAAGTTTCATTCAGAAAAATGTTACCAAAGAATATAAAGAATTACTCGCTGCAGGGCGCCTGGGTTAGCTCAGTTGGTAGAGCGGGCGTCCATATATTAAGGCTTGGTCCTGACCGTGGCGGCCCGGGTTCGAATCCGGCCTGTGGCCCTTTCCGCATCCACTCTCTCTCTCCCCCCTTTCAAGACTCTATCCACTGTCCTGTCAATAAAAATGGAAAATGCCCCCAAAAAAATAACTTTAAAAAAAAAAAAAAAAAAAGAATTACTCGCTGCAGGGCTTCAAGTCCTGCTGTTGGAAATCAGCAGACATAAAGATTAGTTTAGCAGTGTCAGTCGTGTAGTAGAGGACCCGTGAACTGTCACATCTGTTTGACGAGTGTTTTTTGCAAGAGGCCCAATATTTCCACTGATCGTGCCTTATGTAAATACGTATGTGAAAAGCTCATTTACTGAGACATTGGCTCATGCCTAAAATACACTTTTGCTTTATTAGTTTGTCATTATGCTTTACATTTAGGGTCATGCTGAGAGCTGTTGGTCCCGGTGTTTTCAAAGCACTAGTTGATATAGTGTGAAGCTTACTAGCCGAACTAAGTATTAGTATTGTGGTGTCTACTACAGTATCTTATTTCATGGGAGGGATAGATACAGCATTTGTCATTTCTCACGACACCACTTCGTAGTTAATGTTTTGTCAATCAGATCTATATTTGTTTAATTGAAATGTTCAAATTAAATCTGAACCACAATCTTGCAAAGCCTGCTCTTTAGACAGGAAACATTACAGGTTCGTAGTTTCATGTCTGACAGCAGAATAAAGTGAGTCAGTATTTGAGTTCTGTTCTCCAGCAGTGGAGAATGATATTTTGATAACAGCAGGAATTAACTTCATTAATTTGCACATTTGGGAGTCAGGTAGACACTTGCTGATTAGTTAAAGAGAAATCATCGATATTTCATTATAGAGCATTGATTAAAATGAGTGCATGTGTGGAGCAGTGACCTTTTGAGCGTGCGGTGTAGATGTGTATTTGTGCTGTATTTGCTATATGACCTCATACTGCACAGTATTGGAGGCGATGAGTGCAATGGTTAGAAAAATAAGAGCTTATCCTGTAGTTGTGGTAATTTACTATCTGCTATATAATAAATCAATGAGATTATTTGTTTTAACTATGATATAATATTAAGGCAGAGATGTGTTGGCCATGGCACCACAGTAGAGGAATGATATGAATCATATCAATCTTTGTGCAGGTAATTGGCTGAGCTGGATAATGTGAGGATTTCAGCTAACTTACTTGTGAAGCAGTGTTAAATTGACTTTTTGAACTTAGTCTATTTCTCTGCCTGTACTCAAAGAGACAAAAGGCACTTGAAAACAAATGAACAGAAAGCTCAGTAGGATCACTCTCCCCCGAGTGCCTGGCTTTTCTTAGAACGCACCAAATGACAAATGACCTAGGTACTGTATACGCGCTGAGTGCAAAACTAAAATAGTGCGTCTCACACAATGGTGTGTGAGAAGGTGTCAAGTCAAGGAGTCCTCCCGCAGAAAAGTGGTGGTTTTAAAAGCAACACAATGACATGTTAATGTTAACGCGGAGCCACTCTTGTATTCCACACTGTCACATAGTTGTATGAGTTTCCCCCTGCTAAATCTGGATGCAAGGTGCTTCTCAACAATTATTCTGGTGAGTACAATGTTATCATAACTGATAGTAACAATGGTGATTAAGAACCAAGTTGGTGATCAGTGGAATAGTGTGAAACTGGCATCTGAATGTGCATAATATAAGCTAAATGAGATATTAAGTTTGGGTCCTCGCCTAAGTAAATTTGAAGGTTTTTGACTTAAAACTATGCAATTTTACATCATTTTGGACCAATATTATTACTTAATAAATTATTATTTCTATTATTTATCACAGCCTCCGACTGAACATTCTTCTAGAAATGTTCTCCCTGTAAAATAATATTCTATAGCCTAAATCAACAGAGCAGATTCAGAAACTTTTATATAATGTTTCATTAATTATATTTGTTGGCAAATAAAAAAAGTGATGAAGAACAGTTCATGTGAATTTATAAATTACAGCAAATTAAACCCTCGTTCTACCCCGTGCCGTGCGTCGGCTCGTCGAGATTCTCTCCACATTATGTTCATACAGCTTTTGAGGTGCGGCGCAAATACGCTGGTGCTGTGTTGTTATGAGTCACAAATATGAATCTCCCAGAGAACCTGATATGGAGAGGGCAGAGAAGAGCTTGGGAGAAGTTCCGGTACGCAAGAAAAAGTCACGGTACGCCAAGGAGTCAAATGAAGAAGTGCCGGTACTGTACTACCGGTAAGTACCTGACCACTTCGAGCACTGCTCACCAGAGAGCTCCTTCTTTTTATTTGATTTCTCTCTGCTTTCCGCATCGCTTTTTTTTTTTTTTAAAGATATTTTTTGGGGTGATTTTTAAGTATTTTATTGATAGGACAGTGGATAGAGTGTTGGAAAGGGGGAGAGAGAGAAATGACATGCGGAAAGGACCACAGGCCGGATTCGAACCCGGGTCCACCGCTGCTATGACTGAGCCTTGGCGATACATGGGCGCTCGCTCTACCGACTGAGCTAACCAGCCGCCCCCGCATCGCTGTTTAATCCATTCAGTGCCAATTTCTAAATGGAAATACCATAAAGAAAATATACACAACATCAAGTAACCTCTTTAGAACACATTACATATAAAACAGGGGGTTGTGTTTGGCCACTTGGGGGCAGTGGAAGCAAGTTGTGAACATAACATTGACATAGTGTATCATCACCCTTTGAGTCATCTTTTGATATATGCTAAACTTTGTTAGCAAACAGCTGTTTATTTACAGATCCATACATTAGTATTAATTGGAGTCGTGTTTGTGGAAACCTGATGAATGCAAGTCCAATATTCACTCTCTTTCAGCTCTGTTTTTGGTGTTCTTTTTGGTTCTTCAGCTGATAAATGCTTCACTATGTTCACCGGCTAGTCGCTAACTGTGTCTGTGTCTGGTGCTGAGGATATAGTGTACATGGTTTTTTTTGCATGGTGTGGCTGAACACGACACTATGAGAGCGATGAGAGTGAACCAAAACAGTAAAGTTGTGGGCCGGACAGGTAAACGAGCTGAAACTCACTATAAAGCTCCGTGAATATGAGGGGAGCTGCAGATTCAGGTGATAATTCTCTGTAGTTTCATCACAACAACCCCTTACACATTGCCGCATTGTTTTCACATATAAGAATGCATTATTTATAAAATGTCTCTATGACATATGTGTAGTTATTTTATCGCTATGCCAAAATTCCTATGACATTTTTGTCCCTACAGTACAGGTCATCTTCCTTTGGTGCATTTTGTATTTGATCTGGACATCTTTTGAGCTGCCAACTTTGCGGTCAGCTTTTGCCATTGCACCGGCTGTCTTTATGTGTACTGCTTGTTTAAACAGTCTGCCTAAAAAAAAGCCAAAGCCTTCTTGCGATCACAACACAGCAGGAGATCAAATCAGATCAGTATTTTCTATAAATCTGTTCTTTGAAATGAAGTCTCTGATCGATCTGTAGAATTTCAAATAGACTGATAACAATGTCATGACCTTGCAGTTTAACATCACACAAAGCACACAGAGCAGCAGCTGTCCGGGGGGCAACGGAGCACTGTTTTTCATTATGGGTTCATGTCAGATTGTTCTCTCGCTGCCCTCGTACCTTGCCTCCTCCTACATGGTTCATGCATTTCTCCCCACAGGAGCACTCAAGACAAGTACATGCTGTGCCACAAAGGTACAACTCTGTTTTTCCTGATTTCTCTGCAGTATGGCCTCCCTCGAGTCCCGCTGTCAATCAAGCTGACAATCACATTGGAAAGTAACAAGTCTGAGAGTAAGGATGTCTCTCGCTGAACAGGAACAATATATGTTTACCTGCAAAACACAAGGCTGGACATCTTGCAAGCAGTGCACCTTTTGCTTTTTTTTTTACAAAGTTGGCAATATCCTGAATGTTTGTTTGGACTATAAGATTTATCACATCAGAGGTTGCCATAGACAAGGATGCACAAACCCAAATAGGCAGCCAACAATTGAGAAAACTGTGATTTGACCCAAGAGGGAAAATAGTGTTCAGCAACAGTTTTGTACCAATGTTAACATTCGTACAATTCAAGGAATAGTTTGACTATTTGGGAAATTTGCTTGTTCAATTTCTTGCAGAGAGTTAGATGAGAAGATAGATACCACACTGCATGTCTGTAAGGTGAGTATGAAGCTTGAGCTAGTAGCCAGTTAGTTTAGCTTAGCACAAAGACTGGAAACAGGGGGAAACAGCTAGCCTGGCTCTATCCAAGGTAATAAAATGCAACCAGAACATCTGTCTTGTTTGTTTAATCCGTACAATGACCGAAGTGTAAAAATGGACGGTCTTACAAGCTTTTCTTGGCTGTGCGCGGTAACTTCCTATAGTCTTGACGTCACCATGATGTTGCCTGACAAGAAATAGTCTGGCACATAATCCCCTGTGAAACCATGATGGATTTTGTTACCTTTGGACAGAGCTAGGTCTCTTTCCCTGTTTACAGTCTTTGATCTAAGCCAAGCTAACCGGCTGCTAACGGTAGCTTCCATATTTACCATACAAACATGACACTGGTATTGATCTTCTCATCCAGCTCTCAACGAAAAAATCCAATAAGCATAGGCTACTTTCCAAAATGTCAAACAGTTTGCATAACTTTTTCAAGCGATTGGGATTTGAAAATAAGGGGAATTTTACAAGCGCCCGCCCCGTACCGTCCCGCCACCCCTGTCCGATGTCCACAATCTTGGGCACACTTATGCTTGGCAGATTTGTCATGCCGGCTCGCGTCGCTTTTCCCTCCACGTGACACACTGAAATCTGTGTGGCACGAGTTACAAAAAGCATGACTTAGGGTTGACAGATATGAGTTTTGTGGGGCTGACATTACAATTCAAGGGCTCATATAATGCCCCCACACATTGTTCTGGGTTTGTATTGACCAGTAGAGTTTGTTGTCGTAGTTATTTGTGCCATAATCCAATGTGTGCATTCATAGCCACCCTCAGATGTCAAGAGAATGATATGCTAACCTGCTAGCGGTGGTACTGGAGGACATACAATATGCCATTATCAATCCAAAAAATACCCCCATCTAACAGGCAGCACCAGCCACCTATAGCAGCCTCTCATTAACTCGGTATATCCAACAATGACCTGCCGTTATCAAGACTGTTCAGAGGGTGAAAAGAAGGAGCCTCCGTACCTCCTCACCTCTGCCCTTTAATGAGGCATGACAACAGGATGCACAGGTGGTGAATGTGATCAGCATCGGCTGCCTCTGATAATCAGGCTGGTGGTGACTCACCTTCAATAAGTCCCCCAGTAACGTTCAAGCAACACAATGGAGCTGTCTCTGCTCTCACTTTGCTTTTCTGATCATTGTGTTACTGCTTCTAGATGTGTGGCAGTCACTGGTTGTCTTGATTTGCTTCCCACCACACCAACCTCTTATTTCCATGCCTGGTGAGGCCATCTCTTGGCTTTTGCATTATCCATACCTCTTCAATATGTGTCGGGTGGAGCTGTGCAGCCCTTGTGGGATGTAAAATGCTCCCTGCTTAATCTCTCATCTCCACTTGGATTAAATAGGGAGCGCCCCCAAAAAACAGGGCCCTCTCTGCAAAATAAGTGTATAATCAATTTTCTGCAAAAAAAAAGCCCCTCTGACACGTTTCTGATTGAGCTATTTCATCTTTTTTTCTCTCCAAACCTTCACAGGTTTTCAGTTTATTGGAACGTTGACTGGTTTGCTGCAATTGTTTACAGCTCTGACTTGAAGCAAAACTTTGGATCAATACCAGTACAATGACAAATAGCCTGCACTGTGAATGCCAACCCAAGTAAAACTGCAGTGTCTGACTGACATTAAAGACTTATAGTCTGTTGATCAGTGTCAAAAAAGCCACATTAAATTAACTGTGATTCAATGTTGTAAGACAATAAAACTTCCAAGGGGTGTGAATGTATTTTATATCAAGCTTTGGTGTTGTTATAAAGATGCATTTGTACCAAGTCTAAATATACCTCTACAATAAACAAAAAAATCTCAAGGTCTGGGGATTACCAAAGTAAATCTTAAAGTGATATCCTGGTTCGAGGATAAAGACAATGTATTACACTGAATATCTAATTGGTCTTTGGCTGTAGATAATGATTGACTTCACTCAGAGAAATAATACACAGACACACAATAATTATTTTTCCGTACCAATATTATTGAAAATTTCAACAATCAACCCCCACATTAACTCAGAATGAAAAATAATAACAAATGAATAAAAAAATTTAAATAAAAAATCTGGCTAGAAAATGTTTAAGTTTTGCTGCAGCTTTAGTCTCTTAATTTAGTTGTGCACAACTACAGTCCTTATTTTAGTTTAGTCCAAAAGTCATTTTAGAGGTGGTCTTTCCAATCCCAAATGATGGAAAGATCTTACTGGTGTAATAGTAGGAATGAAAGCCAAGTCCTTCTCAGGCCTGGAGTCCAGAATCCAGATCTGCAATCCACCAGCCTCGCTCCTGGCTTTAGGAATCTATGTATAGTGGAACGGCTCCTCTCCTCCTTCACACCACGACACCTCTCTCAATGTCCGGGCTATTTCAACAGAATAAAGTTTTCAGACACCACGTTGTAATATCCCCAGGTCTGGATCTTATTTTCCTTTTCTTAGGAGAGCTAACTTAGCGTCTTCTCCCTCTACAACAGGGGTTCTCAACCTTTTGCAACTGTTTGTGATTGTCAAAACATTTTGCAACACTTGTGATTGTCAAAACATTTCCGAGGCACACCTTCCCAAATAAATGAGTAAAAAACCTAACATGTTTATACAACAAATAATAAACTGGGCTGTAGATATGTGTTATGCCACTGTACCAAAATACATATTCTGCTTACCCTCAGTGAGACACTTGGGCTTGCCTCTGGGAAATAATGACATCAAGTCGTGGTGGGATGGGTGAGAGGCTGACACTCAGAGTAGCATTCAAAGTTGCTTTCAGTTTGTTCCTTGCCTTTGATTTTGTGACAGTCACAATGGAAAACCCTGACTCACATAAATAGGTGGTGGTGAAAGGCAACAGAAATTTGATTGCCCGTTTTGACAGAGTGGGATATTGACTGGCAGCCAGTATCCAGAATGAAGCAAGGTCTACTTGTGTGAGCTGAAGCTTCAGGCTGCTGTCTGCTGATAGTTCCATCAGTTCATTTTCCAACACAGTGGAGAGAGCTATGTCTTCTGAAGCAGGATCCACAGAGAAAGGGTCCAAAATCCAAAGGTTTCCATCTCGTGCATCTTCTGGGAAGTAGCCTGCAAACTTTCCCGACAACTGAGTCAAATGCTGGGTTATAACACTGGATATGTTGACATGAGGAGTGGCTTCCAAAGTTTCACTTAGGAGTGAAAACACGTCAAATCGTCCCTCCTTGAAGTTTTTTCTTGAAGCCCTCAATTTTGTCTGAAACCAAAAACACTGTGCTGTTTCTGCCGTGCATTGATATAGTAGGCCAGTTTTGCACAAAAGTTACCATCAGTGTAATGCTCAGCAAGAGGGGAGTGCTGCTCTTCCAGAAATGTGTGCACTTCTTCTCTCAGTTCAAAAAGGCTTAATGTATTCAGGGTCATATTTCCTCACCACACGCTTCGGAGCTTTTACTGGCGCAGGGTTGTCTCCCACATCACTTTTTCGCTTAAAACCGATCCCATTTTGTCTCACTGCATCCGAGAACGTTAGCTAGCTAACAGTGGCAAACACGTTTGTCTCTACCTGATGATGTTTGATGTTTTTACACAAGGCCTATTGAAGGAGGTTGGGTCACACTTAATCAACGCGCCTTCGGAGTACCGCACATGCGCAGTAATATCTGCTCTGCACTCGCCGAAATTGAGCCGATCGCAACGCACGGACGCGCAGCTCCAGTTACACTGCGCATGTGTTATACCCAATACAAGACCCGTGTCCGCCCGTGTTTTAGCCTCCTTCAATAGGCTTTGGTTTTACAGCAGCTGGCATTTTACCTTCTTTAGGTTTTACCTGTTCACTTGCTAAATAATAATAAAAAAAATAATCTAGTACTACTGCCTCCGCGGCCCACTAGATGGCGCTCTACAACATGCATCGAAAAGAAAACACACCGCGTTGCGCAGCTGCCACCTAGTGGTCATTACCACCAAGCGTTTGCCAACTGCTGCAAAATGTTGAAAACAAATGACTCAAGCAAACCAAAGTGGCTTAGCCTGGTCTATCTGTCTGATTAGGCAGTGAAATAGAAAACTCAGAAATCAATTTACACCTTTTTTTCCAAACTTAAATTCAAGCGAGCTTGTAAAATTAAACTACATGTCACATTATGATAATTATGATTATGATGATAATGTTGATGAAGATTTTGGGTGGGTTTTACATACATTTAGCACAATTCAATTGTGCATTTGAGGTGTTGGCAGAAATATGATAAGCATCATATATCGCAATCCGGTCTTGGCTCGCATAAATTATGATCCGATGATGTGTGAGTTATTGGTCATGAAAATTGTCCTTCTGTTCTTGCTCTGGCACCCAATTTCTTCTTTTCTTCTGCTGCTTTGATCCTCCGTCTTGTTAGCAAAGCCTTCAGCAGCTGTACTCTCGTCCTCTCCTCGTTATCGCCGTGACCTTTCACTTAAAAAGTCAAGGATGAGATGAGATGTGAGGCAACGGAAAGGAAAGAGACATATTTTATCAAATGAAATGCAACGAGACTGTCCCTGGGTGTATCAAAGCGGGTACCTTTTTATCAGAGATGTTTCATTTAGTTAGGCTCATGTCACCTCCAAATGGCTCGACAGTTGATGTTGGGCATCCAAAACATTGCTAAAGTCTTTTATACCAGCAGCACCCTGGATCTCCGGCTTACGTTAGTTCCAAATGTATTCCCGATGACTGAGCCAGCGAGGGCAGCTACAGACACGGCTTTTAATATCCCTGACCTATCCGTTGTTGACCTTTAGCTGTTAAGTGTTCCCAGACTTCTGTGTTTATTTTACTCATGCATATTCAGCCTTGGCTTGACTGGGCTGCAATCAAGCAACTGCCTACGCCTGGCCTTTAATACGGAACAGGGAATACAGAGAATAGTTTTATATTACAATAAAGGTAATAGCATAGTTTAAATCAGTGGTTCCCAACCTTTTTTTCCTAAAGGGACCCCTCTTTCTATCATTGAATAAAACTGACGACCCCTGACTAAGTGACATATTTTTATGGATAGTTCATATTATATTCAATGCATAACCAATAACATTATAGAACAGCTGATAAACTGTACAATCAACCCAAATAGTGAACGCAATAACTGCAGGAAGTTTGTGTAAAATAAGTGATTTTGGATTAATTTTGAGCAGATTATTTGAACTACTGCATCAGAGATGATGTTCTCCTGTTATTTTTAGGAAATTTTAACACAATTCTGTCTGTATTGTGTATTTCTTTGAATTTTTGACAATTATACATACTTAATAGGCTTCTTTTTTTGACGAGTTCAGTGTTTGGCCATTGTTCTGTTAGCTCTTTGTTTTTTTTTTTAAACTGTATGCTTTTCTAATGCAGGACGAGGCTGTTTAGCAGAAAGGGAATGATCTGTTAATAATGACTTGAGTTCAGGTCTTCACTGTGCCCTTATCCTGTTTATATCTTAAATAATAATCCAATTTTTGAAAATAATTAGTTTTCTTCACAGAAATGAACAAATGCTGAGTATAAAGGCCAACTGTATATTGTAAAAAAAACATGGTCTTACACCCCTTAAATAAAGAAAGCCTCGTGACCCCCCCATGAATCTTTGGCGACCCTAATGTGGGTCGGGACCCGCCGGTTTGAATTATATGGGCTGCATTATTATGGACTCATTGCAATTCCGAAGGAGTCAGAGGTATTTTCTCATGAATTTTTAATAGAGCACTGTCCACTGTCAGAGTTCATTAAGGTGCCAGCCCATCAGCTCTGTCTCAGTCAATCTGAGATGTGGAGTGTTAACGAGCTCTGCCTCGACCCTGCTGATCAGGTGTCTGTCTCTGCCCCCAGTGCTGCAGCACACATAAAGGGGAGAAAGGAACTCCTATTGTTGCAGGTTAGATAAAAGCAGTGTGTCCTCTTTGTCGCTATAGGCATCAACACACTGTGAGGTGCTCTGGGTATCACAGCAAATATATTAGAGGGACATAACAAAACACCTAATGGCATATTGCAGCTCTGATGGATTAGTTCTGAATCACTGCAGAGCCATAGCATTGTAGAAATTCAACTTGGGAAAGGTGACAGTCTTGCACATTGTAGGTTGTGTTTGGATGGGCTTGAAAGGTCATGGGCATCCACTTAAAAGTGGCCTCATTATAGGCTCTCCACTGCTTACACGCTCTCCCTCTTATCCATGCAGAATATCCCTTCCACAGTGGTGTTAAGATGTTTACTGAGTTATCTGGAAAACTGTAAAAACTCACAACCTCATGGTGCTACAGGTTGTTTCTGTTTTATTTAAATTTAAATGTTATAAAAGCAGGTTTAACCTGTGTAAGCATCCTCTGTGCAACTTCTGTATGAAATGCTTCAATTATAAACCACACGTTCCCACTGATTTGGAAAAGGTCATCTCTGCAATTATTTTCTTTTTAGTTTAGTTGAAAAGTAATTCCTTTATGACCTTCCTGTCACACCTGCAGTCTATCCAGAAAGCTGTATAATGGGTCTGAAAAAAAAGAGATAATTTCACTCACTTGTCATTTGAGTAATATTTAAGACCTTATTACATTTCAATGCACCGCTGTTGATAGGCTGCCTCAACCTCAGATCCCTCCACACTAATAGGCCTAAAGTTCATGCCACCTATAACACTTAGAATTTTCTATTAAAGGTTAACACACTTTGAGACTTATGTGACTTGAATCTTAACGGTTGAACTTTGTAAATGGCTCAATTTCACAGATTTCTAACTTCCAACTTTCAATTCAAAATGAATGCAGGATGAATGTCCAAAGTCTGGCTCACGGACAAAGGGCAAATCTAGCAAAATGTACACACAAAGTGTCACTTATCCTATAAAAATAGTACCTGAGTACTAATTAATGTTTGTATATTATTTTTTGTCAGGTCAACGTATATTAAAATAAAAATATATATTTTTGTTTTTTGTGAAAGTGCTTTTCAAATATCATTTTGTGCATGGTTATGTGCTCCTTGTGTAAACAGGTTTTTAAAAAAATAAATACAAAAATAAAAAAACTTCTCAAAATATAAAGTATTATCATAGTAGTAATAGTAGTAGTAGTAGTAGTAGTAGTAGTAGTAGTTGAATGTTGATGTGTATGTCCTACACTTACAGGGTCGCATCTAGGATGGAACAACAAATTGCTAAATCTGAAAAAACTCTCGCGAGACCGCTCTGTTCGACGACATATCCTAACTATTCGAGATCGAGAGGCAAATGCCTAACCATCTCGCGAGAGTTTCCCCAGCTTGCGGGCTCCCTTCTAGACACTACCCTCCTACAGCTCCATTCAACATGCCGCATTCCTCGTGGTCACGTGACCAGCGCGCTGTCTAATCACGTCGTTTAAATGATGTGACGCACCAGATTCAAAGTTGGCAGCAACGTTTCTGTTGAACTACTCCTGCAGCTACATGTTTTCATGTTTCCACCCGCAGATCAAGCTGCTTCTGAAAAGCTTATAAAAGTGATATAGCGAGTATCTCCATGTTTTCATACGAGTGAAGTGGGTTTAAACTCTCAGGATGGACGGTAGAGTCATTGGACCGGGTCCGTACCGGGCGACCAAGCTGGTGAGTCTGTTGGTGAAAGTTAACAAGGCACAGGCTAATGTGACGTTGAGAAGCTTCAGCTAGCTCTGTGTTAACGTTATAATGTAGCTAAGCTAAATGTGTTAAGTTGGTTTCATGTTAAGAACGTTAAAGTTAATAATTTATACGTATAACGTTACATTAAGCAGGCGAAAGCGATAAAGTACTTCCAAACTCAGCTTAATGGTAAGTTTAATTAAGTTAATTAAGTTAATGAACGTTAACTGCTAACACTTGTTTTACTTAACGTTACTCAAGTAACTTTAAGGAGTTCAAGCAATGTAAATAGTGTCCTCACAAGGCTGGTAAAACAGCATTAAACGTGTGTTAAAGAGTCAACAAAGGCGACTTTTATGAAGAACTGGGACTCTGCCCTCAAGTGGGTAACTTTAGACCATAATATCCTAAACACCTGTAACCTACAGGTTTAATTTAGTCGTGACTGTTTCAGAACTATGCAGTAGTGCTATTTAGCATTTATAATCACCTCATTTACGAGGATATTCCATGGTATTTACATGTAACGTTAGATGAGTTGCTAAACACCTGCATCTACCAGGTTCAAAATGTGTTTCCTGTGTTAATGCATCATGTGTCATTGGCTCCTGTTCATGTAAAAGCATCATAACAACATCCCATGCTATTACTCTCAGCTGTTTCTACATGTAGGACCAGCTCACTGGCTGTGGCTTGGACTCTTTAATCCCAACTACAATAAATGACTGTGTGCATTAGTGCAAAATCCCATACTGAATCTATATTCATGTTTTAACATGCAATATCATAAAACATCACATGTACATCAGGCTGAAACTTTATTTTTTAAAGGCAAATTTGAATACTAGAGAGTGAAATAGCTTGATCGGTGACAATGGGGCCGATCTATTCAGTTCTATGTTTATATACATTCTATACTGGAATTTCAATTCCTGTTTATGTTTTGACCAATTTGTTGGTGCACTAAAAAGATTTACACCTAAAGTGTAGCTCCTGTTCATTTTGAAGATTTTTTTACCAAGTTGCTGGTGCACAAGATTATTATTTTAATAATAAATAACAGTTCAGTAAATGTATATCTATGTATTTTATTTGTTACATTTTGTTTGCGAAGTTAGGAAAGCAATGTTAAGGTCAAGCCTGATGTTGCCTTACACCTAAAATAATGATCCCAGTCACTTGCATACAGTGAGGCATACAGCTGACTAATTAAACACTGGTATCGGATCGGTACTCGGTATCGGGCGATACCCAAAACCCAGGTATCGCTATCGGTTATCGCTATCGGGACTGAAAAAGCTGGATCGGTGAATCCCTAGTTAATTCACCCATCCCATGTTATTTAATGTTTCCTTTAAGCCTCTTTTTTCATAGCAGACATTTTGACCTGTCATATTAAGAAGGTACAGATGTTATGGGTGAGTTCTTCTCAAATGTCCCATTGGCACAATAGTAGGACCCTGAAACCAAAGCAGTAAATGGACTTCAGCATCATCCATTTTGTTATTTGCCCATGTGTCTTTCTTACTGTGACAGTGAAATTGTGGGGGAAAAAAGGCCCAATACTCAGTGCCAGAGAATCTCTACTGAAATCAGAAAAGATGAGATACAGAGTGCACTGAAAAACAAGAATGACAATGGCCGTACTATTTATATTTTTTCCCTGATTGGTTTCCTGCCTAGTATATTCAGCTACAGCCTACTATAGCTATTGTGTATTGCATTTGTACCATCTGGTATATCAAACACACTGCAGGACAGAAACCTTTTTTTTGCATCTGTTGTAATGAAGGACCATTCCTGTCCTTTTTCCCAATGGGCTCAAGGCCAGCCTCTTGTCTTGAGTTTTTTAATCTTTTTCAAGATTCAGACCAGCCAGAGTGGGCAGTATTTGCTTTCAAGTTGATACTCTTATAATGACCTTGTGTATCTCTCTCTATCTCTGTCTGTTTTTATCTACTTCTATCATTTTCTCCTGCCCATCTGAATACTTTGTGAGATAACGGCTGTACCATCCAAAACACTACAAGAAGGAGATAATGCTCTAGGCTATCTGTTTGGATATCTGCCCTACTTTTTTCCAATGTGTGATTTTAATCATTATTAAGAGAGACAGTGGTGACTGTTTACGTGCACAGCTTTGGTGCTGCAATATAAATCTAGTCTATGAAATGTAGAACATGAACAGTATTCTTTATTCATAGGCTGTATATTTTGTGTCTATTTTCACTCACATTATGTTTTTTCTATCCCTTTATGACAGCAACTAGAAAATGTTCCAAAACAGCCTTCACAACATGAAGCAGGAACTTGTGAATGCATAAAATGCCGTTACCGTTATCAGAATAGCAGCTTCAGTAAAATATTGCCATATATAACAGTCTATTGCACTATATTGCAAAGGAGCACTCGCCAAATTTGCTATCGTGACAAAAGTTGTACAGCATTTGTCACACCACATTGTCACTTATGTCTCTTCTTCTGCAGTGGAATGAAAACATTAAACTCTTCCGTGGAGGCATGTCGCTGAGAAGGCACTGGGCACACTTCCGCTACTATGATTGCAGTTTCACAGGATCCGAGGCTGTTGATTATCTGCACGAGCTGCTGAGACGCAACTACAACTTTGGGCCGAGGTGACTCGCTACCAGACGCTGCCAGCTGCTCAGGAAGTTCCTCCAAGGCCCATGTCATTGAAGACATCAAAGGACGCCATGGGACAGAGGACTTTGAAGACAATGGCCATCTGATACAGGTACTACTTTGTCATCCTGTACTGTTATTCGTGTTAGTTGATACACCAATTGGCATTGTTGCTGCATCTTCACAGTTTGCTCTGTACACCCTTCTGAGCCCTGGGCTGTTGTCTTTCTCTCCAGGTTCCCCACTACATCCCCCCTGAAGTCTTTTCCAACCAGGCCTCTGTTGAGAGACAGCAGTGACCTTCCCAGACTCATTCGCTGGGATGACTACGAAGAATTGCCTCAGCGGGAAAACATTCCACCCCTAAAGGCTGCTGCCATGGTGAGAAAGAGACAGAGATGTTTTATCTCCTCCACTGCTTGCTTAAAGTCATGCTGTGCTTGAAGTATATAAGCTAGGGAGGAAGAGACAAGATAAGATCATTTTAAGTGTCCACCCTGTTTCAATTACTACTGTGATGGTAATGCAATGCAATACAGTACAAGAAACAACAGAAAATACTCCTTTACTTTCAGTTTTTGTTCAGGCTACTCATGTATATATTATATTATATTGAAGGGTGTTTCTAATATTTTTTCCTCCACATTTACATACTGTATATGGAGGAACAAAAACTGCAGAAACCCCAGATATTACAGTGTAAAACATTACCAAACAAAGTACATTCTGAACCATATTACCATTAGGGCTGTACCGAATAGTTCGAAGCTTCGTTCATAATGTTGACGTTTGAATTCTAAATCAAGATTGTAATGCTGCACAGCTTTTGTTTTGCATGTCTATTCAGTCTAAACCCTGTATTTCTGCACAGTTGCAGATAAATATTACTGTAGGCTACACTAATCAGTGTTTCCCATATAAAGAGGGGGCAGCGCTAATTCATTTTGCAACGGTGGTGAGCCGCTAAAATTTCACACAATGTAATATCCTCTGCTCTTGAGTGCAGGGCTTAGCCTCTCCACACATACAGAGCGGAGCAGAGGACAGACGGGTGAAGTGTAGATAACGTTGTCGGTAACGGTTACAAACAGGCTCGGTAGTGAATAGTATTTTACCACAGTATGTGTAGAATTAGATTCTAGTGGTGGCTGCGTATGATTTTTTTTCTGACTCGTGTGATCAAACATTTCCAATAAATCCTGAGCATTGTTAAAAAGTACAAATTTATTGGGAAAAAAAATGGATGAGTTAAATGAAAGATAGATTCATTTAAAAAATTCACAACATGTTTTTATCTAACAAAATATTCTGCTACAATCCATATTTGTCAGACTTTCAAAGCTTTAAATCAAAAAAAAAAAAAAAGACATTTGGTACAGCCCTGATTACCATTAAGTCAATATCAACACAGATGTCAACATTTCAATTCTTTCTTTCTTTTTACAAAGTTTAACAATGGTGGGATTTCTGACATAAACGTTTCATTTGATTGTATTACAAGACTGTCGTATAGACCTTTTTCGCGGCAGACATTTTGACTTGTCCTAGTAGGAAAAGCACAGCTATGATTAATAACATTAATGATAGCCTTATTCCACTTCGGGGAGGCTTTGGTGTTGCGCATACTGCCTCACTGGAATAACTTACTGTGACACTTAATGGAACTGAACCATAGATTGTTGATGTCATCAATTTCACCTGTGCTTCTCCTACTATGGTAAGTCAAAATGTATGCTGGGAAAAAGGTCCATTGGATTATTATTACATAGGACTTTCTAGGTTTCTGCTCACTCAGTGCGAGTCCAAATGAACCTTTTCATTCATGTCACCTTTCCTTCTTGAACAGACCTCCGATTTGTGGAATAAAAGGCACAGTGTAGCTATTGGGGATGTGAATGAATGCAAGCTCATACGTCGGAAGGAGATAACTCCAAAGCAGGTGGACCACATCTGGAAATCGATGACAGTAGCTCAGTATGTAACCCTTTTACATACCTTATTAAACACTTCCACTGTTCAAGTTGTTTGTATCTTTTGCCCCCTAATCAGTGGTTCCCACCCTAGGGTGACACAGCACCCAGCTTGGGAACAACTGCTCCAGATACTTGATGCCAACTCTGTTGTTTTAGTTTGCAGAGAGTGTTGGGCCTGCAGTCATTGGATGGAGTTTTAAACCCAAAGCACGTGATCGGCAAGCACATTGTTCACAATGTGTTCAGCGTTAATAAGACGGGCATAGTCGTATTGGAGAACAAAGCCGGTATGGTTCATTTGATTCACAATCAGAAGAACAATTGTTGTGATGCAACTTATTTATTAGGACTCACCTATCTCTCTCTCTCTCTCTCATCTCTAGAGGACATGCCATATTGGGTGGTATCAGCAATGAAATGCCTCGCCAATTGTAAGTATACATTTTATGCACACTCTAAAAATTACTGTTAAAAAAAAAAAAATCTCCATCTGCTTTGGGACTGGGACTGCAGTGGTTCCAAGTACCCCAAGGACATAAGTAAAATCTCTAAAACGATCGAAGCCTCCAGTCTGTAATGATCATTTTGAAAGAGTAGGTGCCATATTTTCCAGATGGTTGATATCTCACTCTGGGTTTAACTGTTTATACAGTATGTGAATGTATGTGCGTGATTGTGCGCATGCATATACCATAAAATCTTTTGTACCATTTTGCGTGTTTATGTGCATGTATTCAGCATTAACTGTATTGTTTCTGTGTGTAGCACTAACAGCTGCATCCGTCTTCTTTCTCAGGGCCCAATGGCAATGAGAGCAAACAGCCAGTGTACCCGGGTTTCGAGAGGGATGTTCTGAGAACAGTGGCAGATTACTTTCAGAGACTCAAAGAACCCCTGCTGACTTTCCATCTATATGAAGTCTTTGTCAACATTCTCAGTGAGTGCTTCATACTTGTACACAGCTACAGATAAACCGTCGCTGGTTTATTTTGTGTCCAGCCTGTATGTTTTCCCTCAGGATCAAGATTCCTCTCTCCTCATATCTCTGCAGGTCTGCTGCAGGAGCAGGAGGTAGCCACCGAGGCTCTTCAACTCAGCTGTGTCTTACTGCCGCCGCCCAACCGAAGACGCCTCCAGCTTTTACTGCGCCTCATGGCCCGGGTCTGCCAGAACCCCCACCTGCCTCCACTCAATGACACCATTGCTACCCGCACACTGGTACACATCCCTAAACAGTTATATGCTCATATATATGTACTACTTAAAATAAGATCCAGTATAATGCTCAAACAATATAATAAAAATATATAATAGTCCGTAAATTAATACTACCTTATAAAGCTTTACAAGCTTATTGGATTTTGCAAGGTGAACACCTCAAACCACAGTCTCTGTGGAGACTGAAAAAACATGCAGGCCTACGGGCAGAAAGAAAGGAGCTGTGGGGAACATGTGTCCAGAACCCTTGCTACCTATTCAAAGTCAATGGGAGGTGGACAACATTCTCTTCCTAAAAATGTGTATTGAATACAGAGTGGTCTGAATCTGTACATGCGGTAGACATAGCAATTACATTTCCTAGGATTTGCTTTTATCGACCCGGTTATATTAGAAAACAACCCCTGCATGTGTGTATACACTAATTGTTAACGATTGCTACACCTACTTCTATTCCATATTAGATATACACATATAGAATATTAATGACAACCCAAGTTAAAGGTGCTAAATTTGAAATTCAGAGCATTAATATAGCAGCAAACAACTATTTGCGATGTAAAGATATAGTGAAGTAATGGCGTCCTGAGCAGAGAATGAAGGCCTGCTGTGTGTGATGTAATCCGGGCTTCTCCGTGCTTTATTTGCGTAGCCGGTCTAGTTGCGTGTGCGTCCCAGTGTGTGTGCCCCACTGGCTTGCTAATCGCCGCCACGCTGCCCTGCACTTATACGGCGGTTACAACTGAGATAAGACTGTCACGACTGTTCCAAATACCATTTTTTGGGCTTCGAAGCTCCAGTGAGAAATATTCAAAACTTTGTGGTGGAGCGTGCACAGCAGACTGACACTGGTTCTTCTGTCTGTCTGTCGCCATCTCCACCATTTCAGTGCTGCTGACGCACTACTGTACACACACGCGTAACAAACAGCAATATCCGTCTGAGAATAACTAATAAAAAAAAGATACGTGAAAAAAACCCCACTTAAATAGTGATTTGGAGGTCGAATACCATGGCAACGGTCAAAGCTTCGAAGCATTCGGGTCAGCCCTAGTCACGAACCTCAATATCGTTACAGAGGCGTAACGGCCACCCTCCGGTCCCCACTCAGGTTAACACTGTTAGCTCTGTCAGCACTGTTGGCGTTGTTAGCACTGTTAGCACCGTTAGCTGCTAGCCGCCGGCTCAGCCATCGCCATGTTGAGGCAATCCTTCAGTCATAGATATGCTCTGAATTTGGAATTTAGCACCTTTAACAATTGCCAGTGCCATCATCTTTGAAGAACTGAGGTACTATAGCGCTAATCGTGAGGCCTGTCTCAACACATTAGGTATACGACAGATAAAGGGAGAATTTGTTCATGAAAATTGTATATGGCGTATTCACGGAGGGATGCACCTCACGGTACCTGCAAACTTTTCAGCCACATCAGCTCCAGACATGCACTCATCTCTCCACAGAATCATTACACAATGCAATACACTATCTAGGGAATTCTATAGGGCACACTCCTCTAGGGGAACTAAGAGACTTTATAAAACCCTCCATTCACAACATAAACCGAAGATGCTTTAAAGTAAAGTCACTGAAAATGTAAAGAACAAAACGTAAACCTGCAGACACCTTCAGGAATAGCTACAGTTAGTAAGTGAACTTGTGTTTCGAAATTTTTTTATCACTAAATATTATACTCTTAAGCTTTACAAAAATAGTTTGTTGCAGCTCCATGTATTTTTTTATAGGTCTTATATGATGCTATGTTATACACCAGAAATATAAAATCATTGAGGTGTGAACTTAATGTTCTTTTACAGCCTATTAGAACATAATCTGATGTTTTATTAGCAACTCAGACTATATTAAGAATACATTTTACTATGCTGTCTAGATGCTGTAATACTTACTCGGCTCCGAAACAAGTGTGCAGTTTGTAACCCTCCATGCATACAAAATTCAACTATTAAACGCTTCACAAACGTGGTGTTGGGTCCGGGGGCTATATACAGATGCTCATCATATTGTGTATACCACCAATATTGTTGTAATGTAATTAGTATAGTTATGTATAGTGTAGCTGGTTTCTATAATCCTACTTGTGGTCTCTGTCCAGATGGTGCAGATGTTCTCCCACTGCGTTCTGGGCTCAGTGGAGGAGATGGACCTGGATGAGCTGCTTGCCACCAAACTGGTGACGTTCATGATGGAGCACCACAACACCATCTTCCAAGTTCCTTCCAAGCTGCGTTGCCAGGTCGAGGAGCACCTGTCCCACCTCAAAAGAGTTCAAGTCAGTACACTTTCTACAGTCGCAATTTATTTATGAATGAGTCCATGTCCACCAAGCCATATCTTTGCATCATTTGTAGATATGCACCGATTGCAATTTTCTTGGCCGATTCCAATTTTTTTGAAAAGTGTTTCCTGCCCATTCCGGTTTTCTTTCTTTCTAAGAACTATAATTAACAGCATACACAAGGGCTATCGATTAATCTGTCAACTGTATTACAGATTAATCAACTAATCTAAACGATTAATTTTCCTCCAAAAAATCCAATCGATCATTTAATTTTAGTTAATTTTATTGTCATTGTATAATGCAGCACAAGACAAAATGTAAACAAGGGTTTACATGTTAAAGTGCAAGACTGAAGGATGTGTGCCGTCGAGATGTGTGCTACTTGCTGTTCTGCACATGCAACAAATAAGCTCCCCATATTCTTACAGTATAGAAGTGGTGTAATATACTGTAAAATGATTCTGTCATGGGAGCATTATTTGATATGGGATAATGGTCTATTGAAATACACGGTGCCGGTGTGTTGGCCTCAACAGTTTGCCAGATTGGTTCCATCATCTTGCCGAGCACTAAGTGTGGAAAAGTGGTACAGTCACTGGTAAGTTTAGATAATACTTAAAGCCACATCAAATTGGGATATTGCATACATTTCTATGTTAATGTGAGTGTTGCAGTAGCTTGAGGCAACGACTGTGTTTAGTTGTTGGTTTAGTGTCCCATCTGGCAGAGATTATTTCTTCGAGTTTGCTTCTGTAGCAAACTGAGATCTGTGATAGAGAGCCGCAACAGGAGTGGAAGTGGAAGCAGCTGGTCAGCAGCAATATTGGGATGAAATTAAATTCACTACTGTATATGAAAATATGAGAGGTTCTAGTCACGGTGGCATTTACATAAATGTAATTTAAGCATCCAATAATTAAACGAAAGCGGAATTGCTAATCCAAATCTGATATGTAATATCACTGCTGCACTGAAGCCTGCTGTTCCTGTATGTGGTTCATATCTGTTGCCAAGGGAAACGTCATACAGTATCAGAAATGATACCACAGTCCATAGGGTTTTTATTGACTTTTAGTCCCCACTGCTTCAAGGTAAACCTGTTGTTTTTTTATCAATGTAACCCTATAGTCATTGTAGTAGTATTTCTTTAAATATATAAACATATGACTTATTTTCCATACAGCA
The DNA here is from genome assembly GCF_015220745.1 of Sebastes umbrosus. NCBI lineage: Eukaryota > Metazoa > Chordata > Actinopteri > Perciformes > Sebastidae > Sebastes > Sebastes umbrosus. The sequence goes on from NC_051279.1 coordinate 31,440,751, forward strand.
TATGTTTTACAGATTTTCAGTAGAAAATGTTGTGGACTGGAGTGATCAGAATCTCTACAGGAGCAGGCAGGAGTGGGAGGGGGGTGGTAACTGTTGGAAACCCTGTAGGAACGGTTGGGTGCTGGATGGAAATACAGTGTCATGCTAATCTGTGAATAACGAGAGTCACTTATGTGACGTAGCACCATCAGAACTAAAACAAAACGAGTGACACTTTTTGTGCCTGCAACTGAGAGGGGGTGCTTCTTCTTCTTTTATTCCTCTGTGCACAGTTGGTTCATATTGATGTGTGCATGTGTTTTCTTTTGGCAGGCACATCAGAGAATGTTGAACACAGACTGTATTGACAGTCTGTGTTCAACATTGTTTGGCCTACAAATGATTGATTTCAGTCTTTTAGTCCAACAGTGGCTGCATTAGCTTTACACATCCCACGCTGTGAGAATAGGACTGAAAACATGATTTCATCTTTACTGAATGCTGAAAATGACATTTTAAAACTGTATTACCTCTTCCTAACATACAGCGAGCAAGCGAACGCCTGAATGGTGAACGGTGAACGGTGAATGGAGCATGAAAAAATGTCCAGATATACTATGAGCGATGAGATTGATGTTGATTAACTGACAGTTACTGTCAGCATCGATTTTGATAAATGAAAATAAGTTGGATGTACGTGAAACTTTGCTGAAATAGAGCTAGGGCAAGTGTTTTTGTTTTTTTCAAGCTTTGCCTGTTCGCTGACACACGCAGCAGGTTAGGACATCTTCATTGGGAATAACTGAAACTATCTGATGTTTGCTCGTTCGCATCACGTCCAGTTAGAAAAAAGTGTAACCCTGTACACTTAATACTTAAAACTTATTCCTATTTACTAGTCATATTAATTATCCACATTAAACTGTCCTGGGAAGCATGTAGGCATAACTAGCCTCCCACTATGTTGTGTTACTGTACAGTTACTGAGAGGGCAGATCCTAAACTATCAATGAATCCTCAAAAATGTACAATAGTTGACAACTTCCAGTTAATGTCATTGACAGATATACTGTTGTTCCAACATTTAGCTAGGTGAGTCAGGTTACTGGCTGTATTGTTGAGCAGTTTCTGTGCATATTGTGTATAAGAACTTTTGACTTTGAGTTGTATTGTGGGTTCATGACATTAATTATTGATGATGATGCAGTAAATATTTCAGAATAGCATAGTTTAATATTTAGTTTATTAATCCAACATTTCCTTTGTGTCTTCCATCAGATCAAATACGCGGGTTCAGATACAGACTTCAGCGCATCTCCAGCTTTTTGTAAACAGATCAGCAGGGTGGAGTCTGAGGAGCCGAAGGTGATAGGAACCCAGACCCCCCTGCAGGCGCTGCTGGAAGGCCTGATTGCAGACAAAGAACTCCCTGCTAAGGACAAGAGGAAAAGGCTCAAACAGGTATGGCTCTACTAATTTGAACTGTTAAAAGAGAAATGTAGATCTTGGAGGAGGTGTCTCTTCTGCTCTCGAGCAATATGCTCTAAAATTGACATGAGTCATTTATGCTTAAGAATGCGCTTGTATGTATTTTAGTGTGTTAGGTGAGTAAAGAGGTGAAGATGTGATTCCCATACAAACGGTGTTTGGTGTGCATGTACTGTACAGTAATGATGCATGTCCTCACCTTTTCAGTTCCAGAGGTCGTACCCAGAAGTCTACCACAATCGATTTCCCACCGAGGAAAGCAAAGCTGCTGTAGTGCCCGAGAAAACGCCACGACTCAAACCTCATCTCATGTTCTTCAACCTCAAGAAACCCTTCCAGCCCTTTCAGAGGAGCTGGAGTTTTAGAGCGTGATCTGCCACCATTGACACATCTACACTTCAGGTCTGTACGCACAACTCAACCTCAGCGTCATGAGACACGGAGCAATGTGGCTGTAATGGTGCTCCGGCCGTACAATCAATGTTTAAAATTATAATTACTTGGACTTTGTAGCACTGTTAAACTAAGTCAGTTCACAAAAATACACTCAACAATAATAATAATAATAATGATAGTACATTCCCACTAAATCTTAGTGGTATCCAGCTTGGTTTAGTTGCAAAACATTGGCAACTATTTTCAAACTGCAAACAATAAATGTGGATGGCTGAGCTGACCCTTTGAACAAAAACATTTTACTGTGTTTCTAGAAAACTTGAACAAAGTATAGAAAGCAATGATGCACTAACACTAAAAGAACCACTGATGTCTCTTAAAATGAACAGAATAGTTGTTCCAAAACTGTGTATTGGTACATTTTTCTACTAAGATACTGTATGTTAGGAAGATCTAATAAGCAGGGGTGACATTGTCCTCCCCGTAACTAAATTGAATGGAATGCATTTCAAAAGTATTAATAGGTTATTAGGTGTTAACATTATAGGTTATGAAAAGTGAATGAACATAGCGCTTCATACTCTTAAAACATTTCTATTGATACATAGTTTTTTACTGTAACAGAAATATTCAGATGCATTTCCTGGTATTAATTGGCCTTCAAACTGATTATGTAATTTCATGAGATTGACTCTTGCAATGCAAAGGTGCATTCAATTTTTATACTGTTTATGTGGAATGATCATGATGTTGAATCTAGGCAACTCGGAGCCTAATCTTTGTCAGTTAAACAGTTATTTAATGTTAATGAACATATCAAGGGTTTGCTGAGAAAGGGAGTGTATGTGACGTGTTCAATAACTGAGGAGCTGTAGTTGAGCTTCAGCTGATAATTTAATTTGTAACTACAAAAAAAAATGTTAACAAATGAGGGAAGATCTACCTGGCCTGGGTGAAAATTGTAGATTAAATCTGCTGTAAAAATTGTACAACTACATTAAGTAATTTTTTTAAATCTTGATGCTGAATCCTAATCTCAGAAAAAGAGAAAAACCGAGGCGAAAGTGTCCTTACCCTCTAAGCCCTCCTTTAACCATTACTTGACAGGTCCTGCTGTATTATGCACTCTTAAAACGACTCATTTCATGTTTTTACTTGTTGGTTTTATTCTGTATATAAGAACTCTTCTTGACTGGTACATATTTCAATGTCTCAAATACTCCTCTTTCACTGTTTTCAATGTTCATTTTCTATCACCTGCTGTTCTGTCATGTCAATCAGTTTGTTTTTCACTTAATTTGAGAATTGTTTTTATTTTTGTAATGATTAAGTGCTGATATTCCTATACGGATTTTCATAGATGTTCTTTGAACAACTGTAATAATGCTGGAACAACTGTTACACTTGAATTGCTGCTCTGTGCTGGAAACTCTTCAACAGGATAATAAAAATGAATTCATGTTGATGCTGATATGAGGGATGATTTGATATTTTACACAGGAGAACATTGTTTTGATATAACCCAAACATAACATAAATGAAATGCATCGTCCAGAGTGGGATTGGTGTAATTTCCTGTGCTTCATCACCTCTGGTAGAGAACATTAACTGCGAAAACATAACAAGCACAGGCAGAGTTTATTGTTGGTAATTGAAGTTAGATTTCTGTGTTTATAAACGGAAATATAATAATCAATTATAATCCCATCATGGTATTAATACTTTTAGTACTTTATCCTGAATTGAATGGGAGTTTGAATGGTTTAATAGAACATGTACAGCATATGTTATCATAATGAATAAAAAGCAACACAGCAGCATAATAAAGCAGGGCCCTAAATATTGGTTTTATACAACTTTTAATGGATTTTTTCTTTTTACTTAATAGTGCACCTCCCCATTATTTAGAAATATTAATTTGCATTTTTCCCAGACAAGTACTGCAGAGTGAAATCAATTTAAGTTGTCTGCCCTATTCCTTCTTCTCTCTTTCGTTGCTGTCACATGAAAAGCTTTTAAGTGATGGTAATTCTTTTGTGTGATGGCTAAAAGAGAGCTGCAAGTCAGCGGCTGACACCTGCGTGATTTCAGAAATAAACATCCCACACTGTAAACACTTTGGCTCGTACGCAGACGTGGAAAGAAAACTTCATCACCACCAATAGGTGATGATTCATTGAGTTTTTTTATGCGGTCATAGAGTCTTTGAAGTTATTCTGGTGGCACAAGTTTACAGACGTGGACAAAATTGTTGGTACCTTTCCATTAAAGAAAGAAAAACCCACAATGGTCATTGAAATAACTTGAAACTGACAAAAGTAATAATAAATAAAAATTGACTGAAAATGAACTAATGAAAATCAGACATTGTTTTTGAATTGTGGTTCAACAGAATCATTTTAAAAAACAAACTAATGAAACTGGCCTGGACAAAAATGATGGTACCCCTAGAAAAGATTGAAAATAATTTGACCATAGGGACATATTAAACTAAGGTGTGTCCTGTAAATAGCATCACAGGTGTCTTCAAACTTGTAATCAGTCAGTCTGCCTACTTAAAGGGTGAAAAGTAGTCACTGTGTTGTTTGGTATCATGGTGTGTACCACACTGAACATGGACCACAGAAAGCTAAGGAGAGAGTTGTCTCAGGAGATCAGAAAGAACATTATAGACCTTCATGTTAAAGGTAAAGGCTATAAGACCATCTCCAAGCAGCTTGATGTTCCTGTGACTTCAGTTTCACATATTATTCAGAAGTTTAAGGTCCACGGGACTGTAGCCAACCTCCCTGGATGTGGCCGCAAGAGGAAAATTGATGACAAACTGAAGAGATGGATAATACGAATGGTAAGCAAAGAGCCAAGAACAACTTCCAAAGAGATTAGAGGTGAACTCCAAGGTCAAGGTACATCAGTGTCAGATCGCACCATCCGTCACTGTTTGAGCCAAAGTGGACTTAATGGAAGACGACCCAGGAGGACACCAAATCATAAAAAAACAAGACTGGAATTTGCCAAAATGCATATTGACAAGCCACAAAGCTTCTGGGAGAATGTCCTTTGGACAGATGAGACAAAACTGGAGCTTTTTGGCAAGTCACATCAGCTCTATGTTCACAGACGAAGAGATGAAGCATCCAAAGAAAAGAACACTGTACCTAATGTGAAACATGGAGGAGGCTCGGTTATGTTATGGGGCTGCCTTGCTGCATATGGCACAGGGTGTCTTGAATCTGTGCAGGGTACAATAAAATTTGATGACTATCAAGGGATTCTGGAGCAAAATGTGCTGCCCAGTGTCAGAAAGCTTGGTCTCAGTCGCAGGTCATGGGTCCTCAAACAGGATAATGACCCAAACCATACAGCTAAAAACACCCAAGAATGGCTAAGAACAAAACATTGGACTATTCTGAAGTGGTCTTCTACGAGCCCTGATCTAAATCCTATTGAACATCTGTGGAAGGAGCTGAAACATGCAGTCTGGAGAAGGCACCCTTCAAACCTGAGACAGCTGGAGCAGTTTGCTCACAAGGAGTGGGCCAAAATACCTGTCGACAGGTGCAGAAGTCTCATTGAGAGTTACAGAAATCGCTTGATTGCAGTGAGTGCCTCAAAAGGTTGTGCAACAAAATATTAAGTTAAGGGTACCAACAATTTTGTCCACGTCTGTATGTGTTTGGAAAAATGAGACAATAATAGTGAAAACTGGAGTAGAGTGTTATTGACCTTAATGTCCATGGGCATACATTGTTGATTGTCTTCTTGGTACTACTGTTACTCTGGGAGGTGTCAAAGTTGGAAACTGTGAGTGTCAAACAGCTTGTAGATACAGGAGGCGTTTCAACTGTTTCTATTTCAATCAATACTGCTAGTGATTGATTAATTGTGATTTTGTATTGAGCTCTGAGCGCTGTTACAATGCAAGTGACTTAAACACACTACTGTGCCTGAACACAATTCATTGTGTAAGAGTCCACAGCCTACAGGCTGCACATAGGCACAGTGGTACTTTGAGCTAAATGATAATGGCAGCATGCTCTTAATTACAATGTTAACATGCTGATGTTTAGCATGTAATGTTTACCATGTGCACCAGCTTACTTTACTATGTATGCATGCTAACATTTGCTAATTAGCGCTAAACACAAAGTGCAGCTAAGGCTGATGGGAATGTAATAGTTTTGCAGGTCCAAGTATCGGACAAATTCAAATTTTGACCTAATGACGCTAGATGGAAGGTGGAGGAATCACCAAAGTTGTTAAAATTAATCCTGAGATGGATATGAATGTGTATACAAAGTTCCATCTCAGGATTTGTCGAGATATTTTACTAAAAAACAAAACTATCAACCTCATGGTGGCGTTAGGGGATCATCAAAAGCAGTTGGTTTAACATGCGGCAGCCATGAATGTCTGTACAATGTTTTGTGGTTATGCATCCCCTTATGAAAAAGTAGTACACTTCAGGTTTATCTTAGTATGTATACTTAAGTGAAGTTGAAGTATATTTCCCCGAAGTATACTTTATGTAGTAAATAATATCAATATACTAGTAGTATACTTGTAAGTGTATTAATTCAATACTTCTTGGGACTAAATTGGCCCACTTATTAGTTTATGAAAGTACATTTTAAAGTACTCTGTTTAATCGTTTTTATACTGCAAGTATACTTGTATATACTTGTAGCTCACTTTTTAGTTTGACAGTACACTTTGTATACTTAAATGTAGAGTACTTAGCCAATGATTTATGTATTACATAAAGAGACTTGCTCCTTTTGCAATTTGACTTGATGTTTTGTGATGATAAAAAAATGTATACAATTTTCTCACATGCCTCCACGGTGAACGCTGAATCGAAAAACGTAGAAAAAGTCTTAATGAATTGCAGTAAATTCATATCAAAACATTTGTTTACAAACTCTCACATACTTTAGGCTACTATATCAAAAAGTAAGTACAACTACAAGCCAAGTATACCTTTATGCCGGCCTATAAGGCAAGAATACTTAATTATACTTTTCTTAAGTATATCTCGATCAAAAGATGAAGTACAAGTATAAGCCAAGTAGACTTTTTTGTATTCTTGTCTGTATAAGCTAAGTATACTTAAGTATATCTCTGATAAGTACATAAAAGTAAACTGAAAGTATACTCTTATTTTAAGTTTAAAATAAGTACACTAATGGCTGAATAAACTTCTATTTGGTAAGAGTCTGCTACAGCTGGATTGTGCAATGTGCATGTGATATTGATTTGAAACATCATTTTGATGAAGAAGATGCACCAGATGCAGACTAATGAACGTACGCCTCTCGTGTTGCTTACCTTAAGAAATCCATCTCCTCTCTGCTGTAGATTAGACTATAACTGAATTATAATATAATCTAGTTTGTGTCCAAAGCAATGCAGACAGATGCAGGCAATGGAGATACGAGTGAGTCTGAGCATCTGAAGGGCATCACGGGTGAGGAGACCACTCAGTGACCCTCTGACCGAACTCAAAAGTGTAATTTGGTGCTGTTATAGAACCGCACATTTTAAAAAGCTACTGAACTCCAACACCTATAATGTAGCATCACCTAATGATTGCAGATCTCAGATAGTTAGTTGCAGGCTAATGACTCTCTAGGGGTTGTCATCTGTCGCTAATGATGTGGTAATATGAAAAACCTGTGTGAAATGATCACAGGACTCTAATGAATGGTGTCGTGGAGAGGTCTGTGTTATGCTTCAGGTATTATCGGTGCATTAATATTCCAGCCTGCAGATAGTACAGTAGGTGTTCCATTCAGGGTGACTGGGAATAGCTGATGTCTCAGCAGTGGAGCGAAGGAGAGGGAATTAACTCCATCACCAGGGACGTCTTCACTTCAGCCTCCATTTAGCCATGAGGGCAAAACCTGACCTGAATACAAAGCAGGCAATTTGTTATTATTCATCAAGATTGTATAGCTGGCATAATGTACAGCTTTAAACTCTGTTCAGGCTCATTCAACAGATCTGATCTATAAAGGTTCTCTATACGATATCCAGATCATCAAACAAGTATTTGCAATGTAAAGATATAGTGGAGTAACGGCGTCCTGAGCAGAGAATCAAGTCTCCCTTTATATGTGTTGTAATACGAGCTTCTCTGTGCTTTGCTTACATCGCCACGGGTACACGTGCTGCATGTGAGCGTGCCCCACTGGCTAGGTCACGGCCGCTACACTGCGCTCACACAGCGGTTACAGACGATAACGGCGTTGTCGTGGAAGCGTAGCCCCCAGGTTAACACAGTTAGCGCTGTTGCACCATTAGCTGTGAGCCAACGGCTCAGCCGTCACCATGTTGAGTGCCGTGTGGAGGAAATAGAAAATGCTTTGCATTTCGAATTTAGCTCCTTTAAAGAGGACCAATTATGCTTATTTTCGGGTTCATACTTATTAAATTACGTATTTTGGGTTCCTACTAGAACATTTTTACATGCTTTAAAGTTCAAAAAACGCTTTACTTTTCTCATACCCGCTGTGCTGCAGCACCTCTTTTCACCCTCTGTCTGAAACACTACCAAACCTAACTTTTCGGAATCCGCTTCACCTCTGCTCTAACTAGCTTTGTTTGAGCTGCTAGACAAAATGTGTTACTTGGTGACATCACCACGTTACTGAAGAAAAAGGCTGGACTTCAATCAAGGTGTTTAAGGCAGTTCAGGAGCAGTGTTTCTGTGAGGGAGAGTAACTCCCTTTGGTGTGGACTTTAGGCTTTGTAACTTTGCGGACAAAAAAACTCATTAAAGGAAAGGGAAAAAGCAGAATAGGTCCTCTTTAAGTGTTGTTGACACAGTCTATTATGCAAATTGAGAGCCAAAAGGGGAGGAAAAAAGAAAAATCTAAATGGTTTCAATTACAAAAAATCCAATTTTCCAAATTACTATTATTAGCACTTATTGACTAATTCTGCTTGTTTTTGTTTTTGTCTGTGTTTTTGTGCTTTGGCTCGACTGTGTGAGAAGAGGGAATTAAGCTGAACACTTAGGTTTCACATTGGTATTCTGCAGTTCTGAGGCTGTCACAAGTTGCATGTGCCCATATAACATTTTTTGGGGGATATTATGTGTTAGTGAGTGAGCCCATGCTCTCCAGTTGAGAAAGCCCATGCTGTTTCCCTGATGTGTTTCTGGGAATAGACATGTAGCTGTGGTAATTGGTTTTTCACTCTGGAAGGACCTGAAAGCAATGCAACACAGGGAGAAAGCAAATCCTGCTGTACTGTATGTGTAATATTGTCGCCCTATCAAGTACAGAAATATGTATAAGAAAAATGAAAATATCGGTTGCCACCTCGTGCTGCCCACACTAATTTGTTGGATTAACTTTACTGCTGCTGCTTGATTGTAGTTTGTTTTTGCCAGCGGCAGACACATGATGTTTTATGTGAAATTCACTTATCCTAAAATCTTAATTGATTCAGATTTTTACATGCTGTGCACTAACCGTGTCTCCACTAATCATGCATCAGTCATAATTACAAGAGCACAAATATTCACAGCATGATGTCCACCTTCTCTGCAGAGAGGCAGTGAAACTGATTTTTTGCTACTGACTACTGAATGCAACATATGTTCCTGTTAGCACAGAATAATACAAACTCAAGGGTGTAGAAAAGGAAGTTAAAATGCAATGCACATAATTTCCTGTAAAGTTAGGAAGAGAATAAGTCTATTTTTGAATAATGCTTGTGGTCAACACAGCTTCCCTTTCGTTTAACAGAAGCAGAAGCTAATATGTTGATGTTTGTAGTATGATGTTATATACATGCATGCATCTTCTCAGAGCCTATGCATGCTGGATACTGTCTACCATGGAGACCGGGAAACCCGGGAGATTTATTACAAATTTGAAAGCCCTTACGCACCACTGCTCTTTGTATGCTCGGGTAGGATGGTCTGCCTTGTCCACCCGTAGACTGAACCACTGGCGTGTTCTTATTTATAAGGCTATTCTTGGTCTGCTTCCATCTTACCTACGGACCTACATCCTTCAAAAAAGTACGGGAAGTTACCGTCTTCGCTCTCCCAGGACTTAATCCTACTAACTGTCCCCAAAGTCTGTACTGAACTGGGAAAAAGGGCATTCCAGTATGCTGCTCCGTCTTCTTGGAATCAGTTACAAAATGACCTGAAACTTGGAGAGCTGGTCTCACTGCATGTCTTTAAAGTGCTTCTAAAAGATTTGGAAACAAGCACATCTGGCTGCAGATGCTTTGAATGCTGATGAATGTTTTTTGATACCTTATGATTCTATAATTTGCTCTTAGACTTCGTTTTCAGTTCTTTTTATGTCTGCAACCGTGTAACTGTGCTGCTGCCTATCTTGGCCAGGACACTCTTGGAAAAGAGATTTTTAATCTCAACGAGTTTTTACTCCTGGTTAAAGGGACTATTTGTAACTTTCAGAATTGCTTGTTAACAGCGACACCTGTGGCCGTTAAGTCAACGAAAGTCAGCGTCGGGCTCGCGTTTGCTCGCTCTGAATAGACATGAACGAGCATCGATCAAAACAGTGAGGAGACACACGTCAGCTAAAACCACAATAGCACTCTATATTTCACCTGCTTGACAGTAATGTTAGCTGACCAGACGAAGGTCTCTCAATGAATCACTGCTGATCCTAGTGTTGGCTTTTCCTGCCTCAGTCCCGCTGCTTCAGCCTCCGGGGCTGAAGCAGGAAAAGCGGGTCAGTGCCGGGGCTGAAGCAGGAAGAGAAACGTTATCGCCTCCCGACTGCACCCGCAGGGAGACACCGGTCAGAGATGACAACGTTTCTCGCTGCGGAGCCCCATCACTTCACAAGACACGGGAAACCTCTGTTGGTCTGGAGGAGCTGCAGCAGTTATTTCTGCACAAACGTCCACTGTACATTCACTAGATATTCTCAGAGCTAAACTAACTCTTCTGCAGTGTGGAGTGTGCGCGCATGCTCGTCTAGAGGTGGAGCGAGACAGCGAGAACACGCGCTGTGTGAGTGAAGGCAAGCAGGCAGAGGTACAGTGACTCCGGCCACACGCGAGCGCGTATATGCGAGCATGCGAGCGCGCATATGAGAGCGCGCATGGGATCCCGACCCGCTACATTTATACGCTTAAAAAGTTACAAACAGTCCCTTTAAATAAAGGTTAAATCAAAAAAAATAATAATATGAGACTGGAAAAAAAAAGTTAAAATCAAGGAAATTAGGAATGTTGAAGTTTCAGGGAATTAATGGCATTTTATATGCATTATAATGAATAATATCAAAGGTTAAATGCTGCAACACACACACTTGATAATGGGTGACCTTTTCAATCCAGCTCTCTGTTTTGATATTTTATCTCCAGTCTGCACCGCTGCTCAATGAAGCCGAACTTGGACCCATTCTCGCTCCATCAACGTCAATTAGATAACAGCAAATTTAGAGGAAATGAGGCTGCGCAGTCTGTACGTGGGTGGAGTGAGCACCAGGTTTATGAATGAGTAAGTGTATGAGGTATCTTTTAGTCTACGTGATGATCACTGCTTCAGCCGAGTTTTTCGTCTTTGTGCAGCGAGAGTGCTTTTTTGTCTCTCATCCTTTTGTGGAGTAAAAAACTCAGCGTGAGCAAGCACTAAGCTTTTGTGCTGATCTCAGGAGTCTGATTGTAAGATTCGCAATAATACATTGTATGTCAAATAAAGAAGCATTATGTAGAAGATGGCTAAAAAAACAACATGAGATGAAATGAGTATTCTCCCGATTGTATTTCTTTAATGAAAGCAGAATCAGTTTATTCATTTTTAATGAAAGGACAGTTATGAATCATAATGTTTTAATCAGTTTTGTGTGAAAATCTGAACCATTTAGATCACTTTTACATCGACAAGAGCCATAGTTCTTCCATTGATCCGGCTACCAGTGTGATATAACAGACAAACTTGAATGGCAAAGAAGAAATGTGAAAATAAACAAATACTATAAATGGCACTGACATCTGCTTGATTATTCAGGCTCACGTAGGAAGGACCTTGGACGCTAAACCTACTGGTTAGGTGTCAGCTTACAGTGGCTCTTTGGTCATTACATAAAGAACTATCATAGAATAACTGATAGTACTTTACAGAAAGAGCTTCTATGCGAGTAATTCAACACTCACACACTGTGCGGCTTCAAGTCCAAGCTCGAGGAGAGGAAGTAATGACACAAATCAAAATGTATTCTGGAACTAGATAATCTATTTAAAGCAAGTTATTGTTTCCCCATGGCACCAATATCAGTATCCATACCCAGGTGAGTGTCAGCCAGCCTGGCTACCCAAACAGCCCTGGTGAATAATAATGAATTGGAGAGACAGAAACAATGTGCCCATGTATATCACCTAGATTTGGCGAGCAGAGTTGATCCTTTCATAAAGTGTATTGAATTTGTCTAGTGCCAACAGAACAGCGCTCACTCTCACAGCTTGATCACCTATCACAGTGTGTTTGCTGCCTCAATGTTTCATGTATGCCGGCAAAGTTTTGCTTGGTGAATGTTTGAAACGATTGAGCAACGCTATCGAAGCGAGAGTTTTGCATAAATTTATTTGAGTTGTATTCTTTTTCCAAGTGCACACAACCTGGACCTCATTTGGATGGAAGGAAGCAAGTGTGTGTGTTCTATCAAATGGATCCTACTGCAGCTTTGATGCCTCATCCACACTGGGAGCGCGTGGCAGCTGCAGTGAGTCACTCGTCGGGTGACTCACGCAGCTGCGTGTCTGCTGCCAGCTCTTTCTTTCTACATATAGTTTGTCTTTCATAAGGGCCATTTCATTTCCAGTATAAATATAATTTATATTATTTCAGACAGAGAAAGGTAAGAAACGTGTGATAATTTGTAAATAATAGTAAAAATCCACAATTAAAACTCTTACTATATTCATTCATGGAGCTCTCCAAGTCCACTGCATGTTCTAGAACACTGTCCGGCACATATTTCAGAATAAAAGCCTCGTGTTAACAAATGAAGAAATTCGTCCACAGAAAAAACACTTGAGGGCTTTTATTTCGAAATGAAAGCAGGAAGTGTTGATTAAAACCCTTACTTTATAATCAATGGGACCGTGCAAGTCACTGCATGTTCCACAGCACTTTCCTGCACATATTCCAGAATAAAAGCCTTGTGTTAACAAATTAAGGAATTCTATCCACAGAAAAAAACGCTTGAAGGCTTTTGTTTTGAAATGAAAGCAGGAAGTGTTGATTTAAAAATAAATCATTACTTTTTTCATCTCTGTAACATATTGTATAGATAGACATGGAAACTGTAGTAATGTAGCTGATATGATGTCAATATACTGTCAATAGATCACCTTCACTGTCTGTTGCTGCTGTGAACCGCGCGGCACGCGTCAAAAAATAGGCGAGACCTCTCACGCGGGCAGTGTGGCTGCTCTAACCTGTTAACACGGATGCCTAAATAAAGAACAACAGGTAACGCAGCTGCCACGCGCTGCTGACGTTCCTCGTGTGGACGGGGCTTAACTCAACCATTTTATTTGCTTTAGGTACAGCTCGCCCTCTGTGACATTTTTTAATTAAAATTCTTACTTCTCTACCTTCAAAAACGTGTTTACTCTGTGTTAGTAGTGCAAACTGAGCTAAGCAGGGAATCTTAAAAGGCAGGCGCTTACAGTATGTCTTCTGCCTTAGAAGAAGTTCTTGTAGGCTATAGCTGTTGAGCAGGCCATAGCTTATTGAGTCTGTGTCCAGCAAGCCAGCTCACGGACCAATCAGCGTCCTCTGAGGAGCGACTGGCAGCTGCGAGCGTGGCTCAGGTGTGTGTGAGACCGTAGTGTGAGACGAGTCGGAGTGGCGACTGTTTGTTCTAACAACAATGGCGACTACTTAAGAGGTTGCTTAGATGCGATGGATGAGTATTTCTTCAGGTGAAAGAAGAGCAAAGAATGACGCTCGCTCACTTCGCTCTTCTCTCGAATGAATTCGGTAAGAGTTTCATTGACAGATGGTTCATCCAATCACAAGTGGCCATGCCCTTTTTCCAACAGTTTTCAATTACGGCTTCTCAGATGGTTCTGTGTAACAAACCATCTGGTGGGTCAGGTTTACTGACACAGTAACCGACCCCGTAAAAAAAGTCTGATTCCATGTGGTTTCATCTACTTCTGGTCAAATGTTAATGGTAAAAACAGTCATGTCCCTTATTTCCTCTGGACCTGATTTTCATGCCAATAACTAAATGCCCCCTTGTGTAATTTCATTTCAAATGAGCACCTGTGGATACAACTGCTGCTTCTAGTTACAGAGTCATCAGCTGTGTCTGATATGCTTTGGTTGGAGAGTTTTTTCCCCATGTACAAAATCTAATCTAATCTATTTCATGCTTTCTTTGCTAATAGAGTTACCCTGAAAAAGATCCCTTGTTGCCTTGATATTTACAGTACAAGGCATCATGGGAAGACAGACCGTTTCCTCAGACCTCTTAGGGATCATTAGGTTAGCTGATGCCAGGAAATGTCCTCCTCTAGAGTGTTATCAACAAAACCAAAACTCTGGAGGGGAACCCAACTGGTGGGAACTCTCTGCTGTTTTTCCTATTGTGGCAGTGAGGGAGGTGAGGGTTGTTGTTTTGTGTCAGTGAGGCAGAAGAAAAGCTGCTTTCATAAAAGTGAAAGTCCCAATGAGACACGAGAGAGATTTTCATTTGTGAGAAAACAAGAATTTGAAAAAAATGCAAATTGGAATAAAAGATTTCTTCAAGGAAATGCCACAAAGTTTAATATAATTGTATAATATAAGTAGCACTGCATAAACACACAATCAAAAGCCCGGATATGTTTTCAAAATACCATCCAGATATTGAGTATTTCAAGAAGCTTAACTGTTTCTCACATGTTGCATTTTCAAGCACAGAAAGATTAAACAGACAAGAAAATCATCTTTTTTTTTTCCTACTCTGGTAAATGATTTGATTTTAAACGGCACGACAAGGTTGAAAAGACACACCAGGACAACCTCAGTAGAACACGTAAAGCACTGAAGAGCTGTACAAACCGTATCAGTGAACGAATGAATGAATAAAACTGAAGAAATGTGAATCCCTCGATAATCTTCCGTTAGAAAGAGCACCTCTATTGCATGTCCTCAGTCAGCTGTGTTTGCTTCCACATGCTCTTCTTAATGTCACGTTAAAATAGAAATCTTTTGCTTTTTTAGTACTTAGATAGAAATGATGGTCTAGAAAGTTATATTTGCAGAATTTGATGGTAACGCTTTAAGAATATAACCCACATATTACAGTGTAAATATCTTTTCTTTTCATCTCTTTTCATTGTTGGGGTGATTATGAATAAGTAATTCTGCATATTACAACGCTCAAACCCAATTATTACTGTAATTGTAATTGACTTGATAAAGTGGTTACAAGAAGTGCTTTATTTTGCAGCCTGCATAGCCAGGATTTACAGTGTGAGTAAAGGAGCTTTCACACACATTTTCAGTGCTTTTAGTGTCCTGTTACCATAAAGTAATGGTTTCTTAGTTAATGTTACTTTTCAGCAGGAATTGTCATGCCTGCATTTTTTTTGAAACTTGAAACTGAAGGAATTATTATTAAACTTTGTATCACACGCATCAGACATGGTGGAACATTTTCAGATTTTAGGGGTCTCCAGCTTGGGTGTGGCAAAATGGCTCAATAGCGTCCCCTTAGAAACAATTTAGCCCCGCCCTCTTTCATAACTCGTGAACCGTTTGGCACAAGCCCCGTGGAAGTGCGCCGGTTGTCGATTCAGACTTTCGTAGTGGTCAAACGGCGGTACTGCAACTTCCAAATTAGTCACGTGATGCCATTGGGCCCAAAAAACTTTTCCCATAGACTTACATTGGGAGAGAGACATCTGTAACTCAGCGGATAATTTTTTATTAATCAACTCCCCAGTATAAAAATGAAGTTTTTAAAGTTGTAAAACGCACTAATAGCTGAATCCAGAGTTATTTCTCTTCCTCCATTCATGTGAATGAGACCCAGACCGAGACTGGAGCGCAAGCCATGACGACGGCGTGACGTTAGGACCCCGTGACCAAGTCATGTGACCGTACAGACGCTACTGCGCATGTTCCATGTGCCCAAGATCCGGGTACTTTTCCAAACGGAAGTCGAGCCATTAAGGCTTCATGCGCCCACTGATCAACTTTCATAGGAATGAACGAGGCCCCGCCTCCAACGCTGTATCAAGTTCTCTTAATACATCCATGGTAGACTCTCGTGGGAGGCATCATTAAACTCAGCAGAGAGTTCTTGTTTCATTGGTTATGAGGATATCGCCCCGCCCCCCCTACACGTTAGCCCCGTCCCATTTCACAACCATTTGTCATAAGCCCCTTTTACACAGATATTCCGCAATGCTGCCGTAGAGAAGAATCCGTCGTTATGCCGGCTTTACTTTTTCACACTAAACAAAACCAAGGACGGTGTAATGCTGCCTCGGTGTGTGATTTTAAATAGCACGGCCGGCATCACGGAGCAAAAAAGGTGTACAGGTGTTTAACACAACAGCGTCGGCGTCTAGTGTGTGTGCGTGGGCGGTAGTCCCGCCATGCCGGCTGTCCCTTTCACACAGGCGTCGGCTCGGCTCTGTGACAACCTCCGCTGCCGGACGCAGAGACAGAACAACTCTGTCCCCTCCCATTCCGCCTCGGTACCTTTCATACAGAACAGCGAGGAGGAATAACGGCACAACAATCCCACCTTGAACATTCTGTGTGAAAGGGGCTCTAGATAGAAGAGGGAGGATCTTTGCACTCAGGATAGAGTTTCCTGTTTCATTGGTGTTGGTTATCCCGCCCCCTACACTTTAACCCTGTCCGCTTTCACAACTCGTGAACCATTTGTCGCAAACTCTCGTGGGAGGCATCATTACAGTCAGTAGAGTTCCTGTTTCATTGTGCCTGGCCGCCGTCGACCAGTGTCCCGCCAGTACCCCCAACAGTATAGGTATGCATTAAGTATTATACTGATACCTCGTGTATACTAAATAATTAAACTGTAACCTGTGGGCCATAATCTGAAGTGTTATATGCTTTTGTTCATGTGCTCTTTATATGGGTTCTATTTGTGTTCCACATCTGTATCATCTGCCACAGAAATTCCATTAATTCACATTGCCATAATGTGTAATCTCACCAACAATTAGCCATGTCACTCACACCATCCTGGATTGCATTTCCATGCACATGTCCCATTTAAAAAGAAAAAAAATGTCCTCAGTCCTGTGAAGGAATAGAATGAGCATCATCATCTGTATCAGCTATGTGGAGAGGCTTGGCACATCACATACGTATAGCATACAACATCGGGATTCTTCATTGTTTTTGTGGTTAGAAAGATGTCTACCGGAAAGCGTGCAAAACAGCATCAGGCTTCATATATGTCCAACAGCCTGGCTCAGTTGTACAGCACGATACAATGTGAAAACTGTTAACATAGCATAACAGCCAAATATAGTGAGGCATACGTGAATATCAGCTTCAGTGTCCATAATATTTACAGCCAATTTAAAGGGGATGTATCATGACTATTTTCAGGTTCATACTTGTATTTTTGGATTTCTACTAAAACATGTTTTAATATTAAAAAAACATATTATTTTCCTCCTACTGTCTGTCTGAATATACCTGTGTTCACCCCTCTTGTCTGAAACGCTCCGTTTTAGCGCCTTTAGACCCTTTCCTGTAAAAGCTCAGTCTGCTCTGATTGGCTTACTAGAAAAACACGGTGCACCTTTGCAAAGGCTTTTCTCAAGCCCACACAAAACTGACTGGGTTGTCTTGTTTCACAATTTGTGGGTTGGTAGGCATTCCAGATACCCAAATGTATGAACACAAGTTAAAAAAAAAAAGGTGCGTTTTTCATGATACATCCCCTTTAAAAAACAGCCTTTAATCATACTGAGTGCAATGACAATGGGAGGTTTTTTATCTTATCTACAGTGGCGACCTTTTCTTAGCAGTGTTGGGCAAGTTACCTGAAAAATGCCTCAAATGAAATACTCCTTTACATTACTTTTGTTACTTAGAATAGTTCCGATGCACCTTTTAACAACACTAAAACTTCACACACACACACACACGTTGCATCTTCTGTAATTAATGTGAAGAGATAGGAAAGCGAGTTGTTGTAGTTTAAGAAGGGGGTCAACCCACAGTATGGAGGTATGTGACCTGCATGCTGCACTCCAGGGTCCGGTTTCACAAAGATATTGTCTGTAGTGTTAAGCCAGCCTTAATTTTGCTCTTAGATTAGTTTAAGTTTCACAAAAAATAAAGACCGACTTATTTTAAACCTAAAAAGTGAGAACTAAAGAAAAGAAATAAAGACGTATTCACACTTCGGAACACTTGGTGCTAAACATATATATATATATATATATATATATTTCATCTGATCTCGATAAGGCCTGATTTTTTATCGTAGTTGTGCAAATTTCAGAAACTTACAATAATTGAGGAGGCGTTTTTTCTGCGATAATGTGAATACACCTTAAGAGACATGGTTCCATGGTGACAAATACGTTTGTAATAATCAGTGGCACCAACTGACCAGTGATACCCAAAGACAAAAAAAGGAAAACATGGCTCATGATTTGAGGTCTGTTGATAATATTGTGGAGTGAGCAATGAGAAGGGGACAGAGTTTTCAGAGACCACAGTAAGCCTGTTGGAAATATACTGCAGCGAGGACACTGTCCGTCCTTTTTCTTTGCCCGAGGAAACTATCAAAAGCCTGACAGATGAGTTAGCAGGAGTACTGAGCCTTTGCCTTGCCACCCAGCTATGCTACAGGTCTGCAGTGCATTGAGATTTCATGCTACTGGAAAGGTTTTTTTGGTACACTCTTGAGAATTTTCACAGTAAAACGTCCTTGTAACAGTTGAATTTCGCTTTAGGGCTTTTATTGTGAAAAGTAAGACGGAAGGAGTGGCTCTGGTCTGTGCTGCCTTTGTCAAGTTTGAAAGGAGTAATAAAGTTTGCCGTCTTGCTTTGTAATTTTTTCGGTGCATAATAAGTTAATATATTGTAATTTTAGCCGTATATTGTTTTTCTTCGTAATTTCCTAACAGGTCTGAAGAAACTGTTGATATTCCCAAAGACTTCTTCTTTCTCCTCCGTTATTATACCTTTGTATTTCCTGCATAATGTTACCCACTTGCTAGCTTGCTAAATTGTTAGAATCCGTGCTTCTAGACACTAGCAGTAACATTAATATTGCCGTTGCCTTAGCAGCGGTGTTCTTCATGACTTAACCACTTGAACACCACGCATATCGTGTACACGACTTCCCGTGTTGTAAACACAAGCTCACGAGTTTCATTTGAAGGCACCAATAGATGCAACTCAACCCGTTCTGCACAACGTGATTAGTTGAATGCCTTTATTCGAGATGCGAAAGCTAAGAAAATCGGAAAAAAATAAAATAAAATTACGTTACTTTTTCGCCATGTAATATTCACCATTCTGTATGAAAGTACTCATAACAAAAACAACAGTTTGAAAAAAAGATATTGACGTGCGAACTGATTGCACAAAAAAACGCTACGGTGTGTAACAGCCTTAAGGGTCAACATGTTCTGCTGAAGTGAAGGAGGCTGAGCAGTTTGACGTGGTTTCTCTGTCAGTCATGTTTTTTAGTTGACAAACACGAACCAGAATTCATGGCAAATTAGTTTTCTTTTAAATAGTCAATTACTAGACAACTTTGTGCAATGGATGCGTTTAGACATCCACAGTAACTGAGGTCTGACAACTAGTTACTGTAGCTCTATAGTCAAAGTCTATCTTGTGAAACCGGCCAATGTAGTCCGTCCACCGTTCACACCTCCTCCGACTCCGGAGTTAGAAAAGACCCACATTTCTTCTCTTTTCATAGTGGCTATAGCTTCCTCCAGCTCCTGCCTCTAGTTGACCAAGCTAAAATGTCCCGGTGCTGTGTCTCTACTGAATGCACATCCCACCATCTAACTCCTGGTGAAACAGCAAACAAGCCGAACCCTCTGAGCCTCAAAGCAATAGAACGTTACTGGGATTGTTCAATTTAAATTATAACCCCTCACTCGTTCCTGAATAACCACAATTCTGTAAAACGTTACAAAGCGATGCCCAACACTGCTCTTCAGACAGAAAAGACACCTTCAAAAAACAGTTTTACTTCAGCAGATGATTATCCTGTGACTCAATATGATGCAATAATAATCTTGAAATGATGATTTTTAATACTTTTGAAGTCTGAAAGTACAACGACCTCATATTTTTTATGTATTGGCTTGAAATATACCGTGATGTGACATATGTAAATAGTGTCTACAATCAAAATGAGTTTCACTTCAGAGAGAGGATCATTTTCCTGAGTTTCAGACTAACACAGGATTTATTATGAAAGAAGAAAACAGAGGACTGATCAAAGAGGGAGTAACGATGCCCTGCAGCCACAGTGGCTTTATCTCCTCTCCTCTGGTCCAGGTCTAATGAACAGTGCTCATGTGGAACAGTACAGCTGTAGTGATATCCGAGCAACCGTACTTACCTACAAGAAAAAACCCACACAACCCACACATGTCTGATGGCTCTGTCACTATGACTTTACGTAAGTTTCAGTGAGACAGTCGCCGTAATTCATTTTCAGCCTCCACAGTCAGACGTTGGTGCAGTTAGTCGAGGGCGGCGTGTCCACTTTGCTGCGGATCTCCTTGATGTCGTTGAGCGGGGAGTCACTGCTACCGATCTGGCACTTGAACACCTGCTTGTAAGCCTTCCTGAAGTTCTCTGACAGGAAGGCGTAGATGACCGGGTTGACGGACGAGTTGCTGTACGCTAGGCAGTGGGCGGCCACCCGTAGCACGAAGGAGGCCTGGTTCAGCGGGAAGGTCCCGAACTCCACCCACAGGTGTACAACGTGATGAGGGAGCCAGGAGAGGCAGAACACCACCACCACCACCAGGACCGTCTGAGCCGTCTGAGAGCCACAGAGGACAGAGAGAGGAGTAGGAGAGAGAGTTAGTCAGTGCCGTCCAGGACAAGAGGGACAACACTAAAGCTGTACTCAGGTTTAAGTCTTATTCAGGATAAAGGAATAAAGTACGTTTTTCTACTGTAATTATTATTCTGCTGCTCTATTAAGGCTTGCACCAACTAAAAGATCTTTCAAATCTCTAAGATTTTGAAAATGTGAAAGACCCACCCATAATGACATGTTGTGTTAAATTTAACAGTATTGTTCCTATAGTGTGTGATGAGCAAAGATTTGGCCAAAACAGCACAAAACACACTAACAGATTCCATTCATGAACAACAAGAGTCCTGACCAAAACAAAAAACGGAAATCTCGCAAAATCTCGCAAAATCTCCTGCGATCAATCGTAAACAAACATGCCAAGACGGGCAAGAAGAATTAGCAATGTTAGTTTTTGCACTGAAAATTCACGAAGAAAAAAAGAAAAATAATGGATGAAGTCATGGAGACACGTTAAAGTGGCAGTAGGCAGTATATATTTGGCATCATTGGGCAAAAATTCCATAATAACCTTTCAGCATATTGTAATTCAAGTGTTCTGAGAGATAACTAGACTTCTTCTCCTCCTCATGGCTCTGTTTTCAGGCTTTAAAAAATCTAGCCCGTGACGGGAGACTTTGACCAATCACAGGTCATTTCAGAGAGAGATCGTTCCTATTGGCTGTGCTCTGGTCATGTCACCGGAACTTGGCATTCCTTCACCAGATTTTACAATAGTGGCCGCGTCACAAACTTTCTCATTTTACAACTAAACCGTGCACTACAAGATGATTCTGAAAACATTTGAGGAGAGAAATAGGCATTACAGTAACAGAATATTGATTCATATTTGATCAGCGCTGCCTAGTTTGACCGTTTGATGCGATTGATTAACAGCCGGCTCTCATAGACGGCAGATGGACAGCAGACCTCGGATCAGCTCTTACTGCTTGTTTTCCTCCGGTCTGTGAAATCTTGCAGATGCCGTTAGGAGCACCGGAGGACACAGAGGAACATGATTTTTTTTCAGGTTACCTGTTTCTTGTACTACTGTCACGATATAGCGACCGTTTTATAAAAATATCTTTTTTTTAATCACATTTGCTACAATCTCGCCTACTTCAGCTTTAAATTACACTAGTGCTGTTGCCACAAATCATCAAGTTGGTCCTCCATTTCTGAGGTCCATCTTATTACTTTATGCTTCGTGTTTTGCGTAAACCAGTTGTTGTCCTTGCACTTCAGTCACCTTGGTTCTCAATTGGTTATCGTTCTTTCTCATGTGACTGCATCATCAGCTGTCCAGGTGTATCCAGGATGGACTTCCAAGCCCATCGGGGGATGTAAAAAAAAACACTCTTAACATATCTCACTACACAGGCATATCTGGAAAGATAATCTTTAAAGCCATCATGAAATCGTGGCTTTGCTGACGATTATCAGGAAGGGGTGGTGGGGGGGGGAATCGGGCCCAGAATCGTCTTGATTATCGTGTAGTGTGTGCGCCGCGTTAGTCTTTATTCTCATTCCATCTTGTGCTGCGATACAACAAATAATTTGCCGTATATCATCTGTGGACTATAACATTTTCTTTGCTCCAACTGTAGTTAATGATTTTCATTACTTTCACTGAATAATTCTGTTATTAACATGTTTTAAAGAAGAGTGAAGTACCTGGGCAAAGTGACACTGTAAGGTTTGAACTCACTTGGCAGCAGATACATACTTAATTGTTTACGTAAAAATACAGAAATGAACCTGCGTACAGTACATCAACTATACTGAGTTACTGGTATGTATTAGTGTTGTTATGAAGCTTAGTGTATGCAGATGTGTTAGCATGGTGCTAAGTCAGTTTTGTCTTTACGGAAGGGCTAAGTTGGGCAACATGCCAAAATATTTTCCTTCATTTGTTTTTTTTGGCATATTATCATTGTAGTCATGACAAACGTGTAAGCAAAAGTTGCCTTATTTAAACATCCTGCAGACACAGAGCAACATTAGTGTTCGTACGGAGTCGCGTTTCTGGCAATCTGGCGAACGTAGGTCCAATATCCTCTCTGCTTTTAACCCCGTTTACCAACTCCTGAGAAACATATCTGCTCTTTAGCCAAGATATGATCCACTACTGTATGTTCACCAGCTAGTGACTGACCTTGCCCATCTGCCACATGGTGCAAGGAAGAAAAACCAAAATAATGAGCGAAAAGATGCGAAAATACATCATTTAGCTCACTGACATTTAATAATATTGATTAATGCAGATTTAAATTGATGAATATTAGCTGTACTGCAGTTCCTACTTAAACCAATAGATACAGTTGAGCCATGTGCATTCAATTTCATACTCATTCAGGGCCTTATAAAACGTATGAAACCCTTAATTGTATTGCATTAAACAGACCAGAACCACATTAATCACATTATCCTATCTGACGTTTCACTCAGATCCAGCTGCAATACTGTAGATGTTTAGATCGCCCTCATATCAGAATTATTCACTTGTACAGTACTTATTATAGATGACGTGGCACACTTGTGGGTGAAAAGAAAATAATGGAACCATTTTCCAGTCTTGTACTTCTCTACAGAGCTACGTATCAGGATTACAAAGATCCTGTAGGTCTGTTTTGAAGCTTCTCATCCATAAGGCTTGTTGGGCCTCGGGTCTTTATACGTTTAACACTGACAAGAATGTAAAAAATGACCAGATATGTTTCAAAATGCTGAAACTTAGTGCGCCAATTATGTCAAACCCATTTTATGGAATGTCTGAGAGGAGAGTATTGGATGTTATTACTTTAGGCAAGACTATCAGTAAAGCCAAAAGCTACAGCTGGAAAGTGTCATCATAAAAAAAAAACTAATTACATGCTGTCTGATCCGCTGAGCCTCTCCTCTGCATTTCTAGGTGGCAAGTGGATTTATTTCAGCACCAATTAGTTCCCATTGTAGAAAAAAAAACTGAGGAGTCATAAATTAATTAGAAAATGCTGCTCCTAATCTCTGTAGTTTTCTTCAAGGAACACAAAAAAAAAACATGCTAAAACATGTCCAGTCTAGACATTTGAGCATGTATCAGAAATCACAGAGTTGATGTAAGTGACCAGGAAAAGCTACAGAGACAGAATAATAATAATAAACAGCACAAAAAGAGACGTGGATAAATGCATGCAGAAATGATGAACGTACATACAGACATCTGACTGATACGGGCTTTTGTTGACCAATGTTGAATTGATGCTGCCGTATTTGAAGCTGCCATAGTAACCAGATTCGTCTGACTACATTTCCCCTTGAGTAGCACAGAAAAAAACTGTCTTTTCACAACTGTCCTTTGACAATGTTCCATATGAATTGTGGGTAACACTTTATTTGAAGGGGTGATTTGCGGAGTGATGGACGGATAGCTTTACTTGCTGCTCCCAGTGAACACGGGCCTATGAATTATTTTTCCATCTAAATTAGGCCCCATGCTCCCTCAGCCCCATGTTCCCTGAGCATCATCCTTGGCCAATAACTTTTGAGATATCGCGCTGACAATATTCGATAACAGACAGACAGTTTGGCAAGTACTCGCTGCTTTTATTGGTTGGGTTGGTTGGGTTTAGGCATGAGGAGTGAGATTAGTTAGGTTTAGGGTAAGCCAGTCAGAGGCAAAGTAGGGCGGGTCCATACCATAGTAGGAAAAAATAATGCTACTGGGAAGTTCTGGTGATGTCGTTCTGCATAATAATTAGCCATGTGCTTCGGTTTGTTGTATTTGAGGTTCGAGTGTAGTTGAGGGAATTATTCATGACACAATTGTAATGGTCTCATGACAGTCAATGTCAAAACCAACCAGTCCTAAACATTCATGAAGACTCTGTCATGATCATGACAGGTGTAATGTCATGTCATGGTTAAGACGGTGTCATGTCAGTCTTCTGCACATCCCTTCAAATAAAGTGAATTCTGTATCTACTTGTTCCAACACTCCGCTGAAGTGATACCACGATTCTATTGGGTGAAATATTCCAAAGATGCAATCTTTTATGGCCGCACTATTATATCAAATAGAAGTCTTGTGTGTCATTTTACACATCAGAATTACATACTGCATTCAGAATGTTACATTTCTGCAGCCTTGAACAAAACTTGTCAACACAACATGGGCTCATGATGACGGAGACGATAAAGGGTTGAAACGTTCTGTTTTTGTACCCAAAAGCACAAAAGCATGTCTGAAAAGTGTAAAAGTAGTGTCTCAGAATGATACACAAAGGTGTTTTCTGCTTTAGTTGTTGAATGTGGGAACATTTGATGTTTGAAAAGACAGGGCTATGTTAATTCCCAACCTTTAGGCTACTGTTTGGCTCCGTCTCACTGCTCTCATCAGTGAAGCAGCAGTCAGCAGCTGTTTTTCAGGGTAAAAACGCTCTGATACAGTAAATCCACTGTGCACTACCGGCTTACCACCAAATGTCAGTTCGGCAATGTGAAATTAGGGACTAGCTAGACGATGGATATAGTGGAGCATCTAAAGAGACAGGTATTTCCCTCAGGAGTTGATGGAGAGCAAAACAGGAAAAGGAGAGTGAATATTAGACTTAAATTCACCAGGTGGCTAAAAAACCAGACTCCAAATGAATGCTAATGTTGCTCTGTGTCTGCTGGATATGTAAACAGGCGACTGTTTGCTAACATTACAAAAATGTATGTGCCTCGTCCTTACCCCAAGTGAAGG
Organism: Sebastes umbrosus; assembly: GCF_015220745.1. Taxonomy (NCBI): domain Eukaryota; kingdom Metazoa; phylum Chordata; class Actinopteri; order Perciformes; family Sebastidae; genus Sebastes; species Sebastes umbrosus. The sequence continues at coordinate 31,466,383 of NC_051279.1, forward strand.
AGTTCAAGTACCTCGGGGTCTTATTCGCAAGTGAGGGATCTATGGAACGTGAGATTGGCCAGAGAATCGGAACAGCGGGTCAATCGGGGGTCACCATTGTGACGAAAAGAGAGCTGAGCCGGAAGGCAAAGCTCTCGATCTACCGGTCAGTCTTCGTGATGACCCATAGTCATGAGGGCTGGGTCATGACCCAAAGAACTAAATCGTGGGTACAAGCGACCGAAATGGGTTTTCACTGGAGGGTGGCTGGCGTCTCCCTTAGAGATAGGGTGAGAAGCTCAGTCATTTGTGAGGGACGAAGGACATTTGCATTGAAAGGAGCCGACTGAGGTGGTTCGGGCATCTAGTAAGGATTCCTCCTCCCCGCCCCTGGGCGCCTCCCTAGGGAGGTGTTCCAGGCATGACCAGCTGGGAGGAGGCCACGGGGAAGAGCAAGGACTAGGTGGAGAGATTATATCTCCACACTGGCCTGGGAACGCCTCGGGATCCCCCAGTCAGAGCTGCTTAATGTGGCCCGGGAAAGGGAAGTTTGGGGTCCCCTGCTGGAGCTGTTGCCCCCGCGACCTGACCCCGGATAAGTGGTTGGGGTTGAGAGAGAGACAAAAATGTATGCAGTAGAATGAACCAGGGCTGCACAATTATGGCCAAAATGATAATCACGATTATTTATCACGATTATTCATTAATTTTAGGGATAAAATATTTTTTATTACACTTTCACATTTAAATAAAACAGAGCTCTGCTCTCATTTCTGTATTGTGCTACATTCCTGCTAATGTACAAATCTTTGCATCAAAATAAGACTTAAAATAAGGTTCTTCTGCACCTGAATTCAGTGCATTTCCATTTTGACGGGCAGAACGAGTAATATACAGTATGTAACTCTTCACTGCAGACGCAACATTCAGGAACGTTTTTCACAGGCTGCCGCCGCTCCCCAAAAAGTGAAGTGAAAATATCGTGATCGCTCCCCAGTGGCAGGCTGTTAGTTTAGGAAGCGTTTGATTTGACACATTTTAAACATCAATATCGCAGTCGAAAATTGTGATCGCGATTAATATTCGATTATTTTGCAGCCCTAGAATGAACAAAGAAGAAAGTCAATATGGCAAAAAGCTCTCCAAACTTTCCAAAAAAGTAAAAGTTGTAGCAACTCTCCACTGATAAGCAGTATGACAACAACGATAGCATGTCTGTGTAAATGTTTGTGAAGTCTGATGAAATGCTTCATGATTATCATGTCAAAGGGAAATTCTCTCAGTTGAGTGCAACAGCATCGATCAGTTTTACAATAAACCTTATCGATCATATCAGAGATAAATGTCACTGAGTGGGCCATATTCATTTTGAAATGAAAGGTCAATATTGGCCAGAGATATCAGCCCCACCATAATACACGAGCAAGTGCGTGCACGCGCACACACATACAGCTACATACAGTACACAAAGACACAGTAGCCAGAGAGAGGTTCCCACAAGTTACATGCAGCATGTTAATAACTATGATTTGTTTGCATAGCCTCTATAACACATTCATATCTTCACCTCAACCCCCTGAGAGCCATCAGTTAGGCTAAAATAAACAGGAGCATCGCCGCAGAGGAAGACTGAACTAATAAAAGCCTCTCGCTGTCTCTCTACATGTAAGCCATGTTTTGTCCAAAGCTGTTAGCCGGTCACTGCAATGCTTCCAATAATTGGTTAAAAGCTGTCAAGATGTGTTTTTGACATCACATTTACAATGATCCATCTTCTTGTGTGTCACAGTTCAGTTTGTGATTCAAGTGATTAAAGTCAAAGCAGGATATCAGGACACAAGCATTTTCTCCTTACAGAAAAAAACACATTAAATGGTGATGTGATCTGCGATTCACGGCTCATTTGGCTGCCTGTACTACATTACATTTCTGCTGTTCCCATAATAACTGGCTACATGTAGATATAGGCCTACAGATCTTGCTGAGTTATTTTCAGTTCAGCTACAATGGAAATATGTGAAGCGTCTGTGATAATCGTCAGGTTTTTGACATCACAATCAAAGGATGTCTTAGATCCCCTTTGAGGTGGAGAAATCTATCAGTTGAACAAGGTGCCAATTTTCTTGGAGGATGCTTTGTATTGAGGCTGCTTCTGACAGCAGCTTCAATAGACCAGAATGCATTGCAGCCATAAGACTGGTTGGGTTTGGAGGAGAGTCCAACTGCAGACTTCTTATCTGGGCACTACAGGTGTGCGAGTCAATATGGATGAGAGAAGGATGCCCAGAAGAGCATCACTTCCTCTTCTCTATTGTTATAAAAAAAAAATACTAAAGAAATCCAATCTGTGAGACGTACTGGAAAAATCGACCTTTATCTTCAGCCCTCTATAAAGATGTTTGTAACAAAGGTTAGTATTTTAACATTAGCGGAGTGTGAAAACAAAGTACAAAGTAAAAACTAACTGCCAACTTAATGCTAGTCAATGAGCCATTCAAAAGGAGCTTGTTGTAAACTGTTGTATTGTCTTTGTCACTGAAGTTAAGGGTACCGTCACCTTCTCAACCGGAGCAGGACGGAGTTAAAACATACTTAATCTATATTTTTGTATTTTATGTAAGACGTCATGCGTAGCAGCGTTACGTGTACAGTATATATACATTCTTCTAGTCAGTGTATTCATGTTACATATAGTAACTTAGATGGCGGTCGGCACGCTCCCAGTTTGGAGAAGCAGACAGGAGTACCATCACGGAAACTAAGCGATGTACTGCTTTGTGGACACCACGTTAATTCGGTTCCAAATGTCACACAATGACACAAGCAAACTAACCGATCGATGCAGCGGTAGACCAGCAAACTCCCGTGTTCTGCGAGGTGAAATGACTACTTTTGTGAATGGAGTCTGGTCTGTTGGCTTTGAAGAGAGCAATATAACGACTTCAGTTCCCCCCATCGGAAAAGGCTGTCTGATGGCGAGGTAAAGCACTGAAAATATTCTAAATATAGCGTACTGGTGGCTTAAATAATTGTTTTCGTTTTTTCCATCTGACAGCCCTTTACAATGGGGAACTGAAGCCATTATATCACAATATTCATAACCTTATTGATTAGCTTCGATTAGCTTAATTTGGTTACCTACGTCATGACTGAGTGGGCGCTTCCATTTGAAAAAACAGTACAGAATGCAGATGGACCTGCCCTTTAAACTAAAATATACCTAAATAAATACAGTTCTTTTGAAGCCGCTGGGAAATGATAGTGTGATGTTGAGTGACGCTGTTAATTCATTCAGTTAGCATTGTAAGTCTCAGTTTGGTCTCTGAAACTGTTTGGTCGTTAGCTGTCCATGTATCAGTTTACAGATGCTGTTAAACAATTTCAACCACGACTTGGCCAAATATTAATTTTCCTTATTATCCATAACCATCTGTGTGCTCCGTCTGGATGTCTGACTGACTCATAGCATTGAGAGAAAACTCCTAAACCTATACTGAGTTTTTAACCTCTGGTTCTACACTGAGAATTCATTAAAAACATAATTGTTTGCCAAATAAAATGAACTCCAACACTCTGGTATTCCCAAGAATGTTAACCAGAAGCCATAAATCAGATATCAACAACATTTCAGCTTTTTCTTAATCTGAACACGACATAAAACCAGAGGGGGAAAGAGATTTATCTAAACCGGATTTGTCACATCTATGCACAAAGGACCTCCAGAAAGATTAAGGACGATTACTAATGTATTTTCTTTTTGGGGAGCTTTGTCTCGTTTGACTTTTGGAGGCTGACTCCTGCTGAGGGTGATAAGAAGTCTGTCTGGATGTATTTCACAACAGCAGTGGGAGTAACCTTGCTCTTCCCAGCTGTCACTTTCCCAGGCCTGGTGTTGAGCTGCAGAGGCCTCACCACACAAACTATTGATTAAACACTTATTTGAACAAATTCTCTCCTCTCCGCCAAGGACACCATGTGGCCCGCTGCAATTTATGTATTTGTCTCATTTGATCTTTTTTGAAAAACACCCCTTGCTTGTATATCCGCTAATGCTTTACGACAGCACATAAAAGGAGCTGGCAAACATGACACCAAACTCATAATTCTTTGATAACACTACTCTGATTCACAACAACCACAATTAGTTTAGGCTCCAATGAATAGTTTGACATTTTGGGAGATATGCTTATTCGCTTTCTTGCCGAGAGTTAGACGAAAGATCGATATCACGCTCATTAATTACAGCTGCAACCAACAATTATTTTCATTTCCGATTAATCTGTTGATTATTTTCTCAAAGAATCGATGAGTTGTTTGGTCTATGACATGACAGAAAATGATAAAAAAATGTCAATCAGTGTTTCCCAAAGTCCAATATGACTTGTTTTGTCCACAACTCAAAGATATTCAGTTTATTGTCATAGAGGAGTGAAGAAACCAGAAAATATTCACATTTAAGAAGCTGGAATCAGAGAATGTTAACTTCTTTTTCATAAAAAATTACTGAAACCGATTAATCGATTATCAAAATAGTTGGTGATTAACTTAATAGTTGACCACTAATCGATTAAATCGTTGCAGCTCTACAGTAAATATGAAGCTGCATCCAGAAGATTGTTAGCATAGCTTAGCATAAAGACTAGAAGAAAAAGTTGGCAAGGAGAGGGAGGGCATGCTCTTTGCAGCTGCATTTTTGATGTTTTTTCAACTTCCTGTCGCAGCTTGCCGCGTGACCATGGAAACCACAGAAACCACATGGAGAGAAATGATACAGGAGACGATCACTGTCTGAAAGCACCTTAAAGCTCACTAATTAACACGTTATAGCTTGTTTGTTTCATCTGTACAAAACCTGAAGTGGAGCAGTGACTTCCTGAAGTCTTGTCATTAACATGAGATTGCTAGGCAACCATATTATCCATCCATTAGCCCCATCTGTAAACACACGTGTGGGGGCTGGAGCAGATCCCAGCGGTCACTGGACAAGAGGCGGGGTACACCCTGAACAGCTGGCCAGATGTAACATCCAATATTATGAGCTTTAGAGCTTTATCCAAAGCCCTTTACAATTTCTCACCTATTCACACAGACACGCACCGATGGCAGCGAGCCACCATGCAATGCACTTGCCTGACCATCTGGAGCGATTAGGGTTCAGTGTCTTGCTCAAGGACACTTGTGGACAACATGTGGGCAACCCCCTTGAGCCACAGCTGTCCCATGTTGTTAGCTTTGGACAAAGCCAGGCTAGCAGTTTCCAGTCTTTATGCTAAGCTAAGCTAACCAGCTGCTGGCTGTAGCTTCATATTTACAGTACAGACATGATAGTATTGATCTCTTCATCTAACTATGGGACACTAGAGTTATCGCCTCGTGGTTGTATGCCTCCGCCAACCAGTCAAGTTGCAGTTTACATCCACGTTTGCCTAAAATGTCATCACTTCATCATTTTGTCCTTTTAGACGTGTGTGTGAAATTGTCATAGTCACTGTGACCTCTGACCTTTGACCACCAAAATCTAATCAGCTCATCCTTGAGTCCAGGAGGCTATTTGTGCCAAGTGTAATACAATTCCCGCCAGGCGTTCATGAGATATCGCTTTCACGATAATGGAACAGACGTAAGGTCACAGTGACCTTGACCTTTGACCCACCAAAATCAAATCAGTTCATCCTTGAGTCCAAGTGGATGTTTGTGCCAAATTTGAAGAAATTTTCTCAAGGCATTCCCAAGACATCACGAGAATGAGACAAAGGTGAGGTCCTAGTGACCCTGAACTTTGACCTTTGAGCATCAAAATCTAACCAGTTCATCCTTGAGAGGAAATTCCGTCAATGTGCTCCTGAGATATCACGTTTATAAGAATGGTCCGGACGGACAGACGGACAACCTGAAAACATAATGCCTCTGGCCACAAACAGTTCCCAAAATGTTGGACTATTCCTTTAAATGTAAACATAAAGCAGTGAAAGATGGATTATGAGCACTATCATTATATTTTTGACATTGGTGACAGCTAGTAGACACTGTAGCATCATTAGGTAACACTGACCAGCAATGAGATAAGATATATTACATGTTATGCTTAGTTCAACACAAGATTCCCAACAGAACAGCCAGGTTAACTTTTTACAGCGTCTCAGTTCAGAGTGAAAGAGAAAGCAGCCGGGGAGTCAAAATGGGACGTCTGACGGGACAGGTGTCATGTCAAGATTTGTTTCCTCTTGAAAGTGTTGTTTTGCCCGGCAGCACCTTTACCTTGATTTCACACCATGGAAGGACGTGAGAACAGCTCTGAGGGATTGCTTTCATATTGCAGTTTATTTCTAATCCTTTTCAAAGCACTCTGTTGGTCTATAAAGTGCTTGTATACCGACTATGTTTCCTGTTTATTATTCTTCGCTATTTTTCAGTGTGACTCTAGACAGGTTGTTGCTGTAAAAGAGTAGCCTACACATAGACCTACCCAACTAAACCAGTGGCATAAATAAAGATTTAATAATACACAAAAATAACAATAAATTAGCTGATCTATTTGACTCCTGATGCACAATGTATTATTAATGTCTAGCTAATCTAAAAAATGGGCAAAGAGGTGGATCGTTGGTGGAGCTGAGGCAGGCCAGGTGACGCAGCAGAACATGCGGCCTGGTACAGCACCCACCTGTCACTCAAAGCAGCCACGCCCTCATTATGCCTGACTTTAAGCCTTAATATTATTTAAACGATTGGGTTATATAAAATCTACCCCCATACAGTTGTCATGAATGGAGAAACTAGCTATAGAGACCAAAAATGTTTTTTGTACCATTCTGTAAACATGTTCATTTCTGCTGTAAAGATGGACATTTTAACATGAGGGTCTATAAACCTGCTGATTAAAGCTATGCTGCGTTCCAGACAACTCGGAACTCAAAAAATGTCCGACCTCCTACCAGAAAAAAGTGCAATGGAACGCCACTCAAAGTGGGAGTTGGAAGCAAATCCATCTACCCCGACTTCATGAAGAAGCACTCACACAACAATGGAAGTGTCAGCCATGGTTTTTGTTTACATTTGACGTTGTGCGCCTGGAATGCCTTGAGGTCGGAAGTTGGAAAAATTCCGACCTCCGAGTTGTCTGCAACGCAGCATTAGCCCCGAAGTTAGCGCCAACTTCGGCTCAGGCTCGCTTAAGGTGGGCTGACCTTTAAGGTGGACCAGCTATTCTTATTTCAGTGACAAGCCGCTCCTCTGAGTTTTGCTCAGCACCCCCACCCCCACAAAAAAATAGACACTTGGCCGCCGAGCCTAACAACTTTTCTGGCGGTGACCCTTTTCTATTGAAGTTGTTGATACCTTACTCAGATTTAATATGTGTGCGCAAACAGTCCGTTCTGACATTGGTTCTAGTTGAACAGTAGCCATCCTACCGAGGTAATTTATGTATTTCAGTCCGGCTTTAATGCACTGTGTGTCACAAAGCTGTCAGTGTAACATCCCCTCTGTGTATTCTCCATCAGCGCTCTGCACAGTGAGCCCTCTAAATCATGATGAGAATATATGAAATTCCAGTTTTAAGCCTCATGCAGTAAAGCATGCGTGTGGAGAAGGTGCACATCAAAGCACGCTCTCATCAATTCCTCCCCCTCCCAGCAGCAGACCAGCAGTCTGCACTCCTGGGCTCATAGCACAAGGCTGTTATCAGATGGTGCTGCTAAACTGACCAGCTGTGAAGGACAATGACAGACAGATAGATAGACGGATAGACAGACAGACGGATAGACAGACGCATAGACAGATAGACAGACGGATAGACAGTCAAGCCGGCGACAGCAGATAACTGGCTCTCAGGAAAGCTAAATGGGGAATAATGAAGGCTTGATGGCAGTTTGATTGCGTGTCGCCTTTTGGCCACACTTTGCTCGAGTGTGCCAGTTAACAGTAAGCATTATAACATTAATATTCATCATTCTGGCTCTAAGGAACAACACAGACAATGGTAATAGTTCCCTCCGACCGCCTGTTGAATTTGGAGGAAATGGTAGCCTGGAGCATATGGTGCAGACAGATCAGCCCCTCGCTGAATAATGTGAGCAGGACTGTGGGTCAGCGTAGCTGTGATATATATCTTCCTAAAGGCCAAGAACGCTGACCCCTGCTTTGAATCGAACCATATGTCGACAGAAGAAAAGGCTGCTGCTTAGTGAATAGGATCCAGATAGATGAAGGGTATTTCAGTAATGGTACAACTTGTGAGCCTTTTCTTAAACAAAATATGTAAAGAGTGAAAGTGACATATTTCACCATCAAAATCATCATCTTGGCAACATTATCATCATCATGGCAGCAGATAATTGTGTAATGCTGAACTCAAGTGTTCACACTTATGAGTAAAAAATTAGTATTTTCAGTAATTCAAGTATAATTTTTGACTCAGACGGATTTAAAATGTTGATATTTCACAGTCACATTGTTTGCTATTTCAACTTCTGCAAATTGATTTAGTTCTTAGTGAGTCAACAGGTTATAAATCAGCCCATCTGTCCATCTGTTATCCAGTGTTTATTCAGTGTTTGTTTCTGATTACAGTCACAGGCAGGTTTGCTAACATATGGCTGTAATCCATGACACTCCCAAACCTCCAAAAGACAGCTTCATACATACCTTCTTCTTTGATGCCTCTGACTTTTTGGACATATTTCTTAGTTTTTTGTGCAAGTGATTTAAAACCTGTAAGCAAGGAAATATAGGTAAGATATATTTCTGATTCAAAATGAAAAATGTCCATAATCAATCAATCAATCAATGTAGCTTTCCTTACCTTTGCGTAACAGAAGGAAATCAGCAGCAGAGGCAACACATAGCCAAAAACAAAGGTGCAAACCACATAGACCTTCTTCTGGTTCTGATCTGGCCACACTTCCCAGCAAAATGTGTGATTCTCTCCTCTGTGGAAGATGTTCTGGTAATACATGACCGGTGCAGCCATGGCCAGGGAGAGGATCCAGATCACCAGCACACCGATCAGAGCATGCCTCGCCACCCGGATAGAGGAGGACTTTCTGGAGTGCACGATGGCTATGTACCGGTCCACGGACATGGCAGACAGGGTGAAGATGCTCACCAGCATGGACACGGTGAAGAAATAGTGGATGAATTTGCAGATGAATGCGCCCAGGACCCAGGTCGGCATCATGTAGATGGTGGACTGGAAGGGGATGCAGAAGAGCAGGTAGGACAGGTCCGCTATGCTCAGGTTGAGGATGAAGATATTGGTGGTGCTCCTCGGTTTGCCCGGTTTGCTCCGGGCCAGCACGGTGATCACCATGGAGTTACCCAGCACACCGAGCGTGAAGATGAGCCCGAACACCAGCAGCGTGATGAAGTTATCCGTTCCGATCCCGAACAAAAGTTTCTGGTCCTCTTCCTCTGCACTGCTGAGGTTCCACGGCTCCTCCGAGAGCCAAACTGACTCCGACAAGTTCATCATTTATCTGTTTTTCACCTTTAGACGAACTTGAAACGTTGCAAAAAAGAAACGACCTACGGGAGGTCTGTGCGCGATGGTTTAAGAGCGCGGGTTTGTGGTCCGGTGCGTCTCCATGAGCGCTCCTGGAGATTTAGCTTTCTTGTACCTTTATCTCAAGTTTTTGCTGAATCCCCCACTTTATTCTTACACCTCACAGTAGTAATACGTTTTAAAAATAAAAAGCTATGTAGTTCTGTGTAGAGCGTGCAGCAGAGTTGCCGCTGCGCGTCTTGGAGACTCTGTCCTGGAGCGCACCTGATGCGTCTGCGCACCGCCAGCGCTCATCCACTCTCTGTGCCGATTTCTTTGCGTGTGGACTTTTTCCTCTCACATTATAGCGGGGGGGGGGGGGGGGGGCTGGGCTGTGTCGTTCACGTCAGCAGCCCGTATAGCCTACCACCACCTCCCAAGAAATGCTGAGGGGGAAAAAGAGGAATATGTATGTGGATAGGTTTTGTTTCTGAAATCATTCCATCCTGTACAATTTGGATGCCAGAGGCCAATGCAATTTTCTTAGTCAGACTCAATTAGTTCTGACACAGTATGGCTCGGGTGCAAATGTTACTGCGATTATCTGCCTGGGTTGTCGAAATTGCTATGTAGCACACAATAATCTGGCTGTGTTTGCCTTATTTGAGTTTCATTCTCTTTTGTCATGGAGGTGGAATAAGCTTTCTAAAACGTGGAAAAAAGAGTTCCACAATATTCCACATTTTATGATCAGCAAAGGAGTCTGACATGTCAGAAAGTCTCTTTAAAAGGAAAATATGCACTCTATTGTAATATATTTGAATATATTTTTATTGATTGTTAATAGTTTATTGTATTTAAGCAGATTGTGATGTGCTTTTCCCAAACTGCTTCATGGTTCCATAAAGATCTATACAGTCAAGTTAGACACCAAATATGGAATAAAACATGATGATTCTGAACTTAACTGAAATAACACGTCTTGTAGAGATGACAAAAACAATATTTAATCCGTAGGAATCATGAGATTCGAAAGTGATGGAAAATTCCTCTTTTTTTTGGGGCCAAAGGTCACGCTGCGCTCCCTCAGGATGAGCAGATTACCCAGAAGACTGAGGGCTCGTTTTGAAGTCCAGGTTGAAGAGTGTTGATGACATTTTCATGTGTGAACTATATATTGACTTATTGTTCTCTGTGATGGAAAAACCATCTGTGCCACAGATCTCTGATAACACATTATTGAAATACCATAGCAATAATATTTATCTCCAGAATTGCAAAGAGCTGTTTCTGACGCTGCTGCTGCTGCCTGCGCTTAATCAGTTAACAAACTGGCCTCATGCAGTTATCTGATGTGGTCAATGCTGGTGGGCAATTATTTTTTACTATTGATTATTCTGCCATTCATTTTTTTAGGTTTATCTATAAATGGTTTAAAAATGCCCATCACAGTTTCTCAGATCTGAAGTTGACGTCTTGAGATAAATTATTTTCTCAGAACTTGTTAGCAAACATTATCCAGCTCTTATGGAGAAGCATAGTCATTCATCTGAAGTTGTGTTTTGGACCAGCTGGTGAATGTAAGTCCAGTATTCACTCTCTTTAAGCTCTGTTTGGTCTATTCCAACTCCTGAGGGAAATATCTGGTTGTTTAGCTGTTCTATAGTCACTAACTAACCTTTTGGTGCAGAGCAGGACCAGCCCGTTCTCATTTTTTAGGGCGTCACATACCGAGGCTTTGTCATGGCCTTCGGCATGTGATAGCAACCCACAAGTCACTCTTTAGCGGGGGTATGAAACGCACCAGGTTTCAATTAACTATAACTTAAACCCCTCCGCTGCAATATTAAACACTCAAAGAAAGTTTGCTGGGAGTGTGATGACATACATGTAGTTTAAAGAGCCAAAGAGACACAAGTTTCACTTTCACATTACAATCAGCTGTTCGTTCATGTCCCGTGTTCACAACGTTAAGTTTCATTTTTCACTTTACAAATGTAGTACTTTTAAGCTCAGCTGCAAGCCCATGTTGTTTCTTCCTAAACCTAACTAAGTGGTTTTGTTGCCTAAACCTAAGCAAATGTTTTTGTTTAATTCACAACGTTAAGCACGTGTTTGCTGCGACCGTAAAGTGCCGATCAAGCGTCAGAATATATGAGGAGTTGGGATGAGAACATGTTGGCAGTGCACAGTGGGTCTTTAGAGCTGCCTGATGCAGCTTGAAATGATGCTACGAGAGCGGTGACAGTATATCAAACAGTAAAGTTGAGGTGCCGAACAGCTAAACAATGAGCTGAAACTCATAAAGCTCCATAAAGTCGAGGGGAGCTGCAGATTCAGGTGATAATTCTGTGTATTTTCGCCGCTGCAAGAGACCGCTTTCACACTATCACATTGTTTTCACATTGTCATTTGGTGCATTATCAGCCGCTTTAAGTCTCTATCGGTGAAGGTTGTGTTTCTGTAGGTGCTGTTGTTTTTCTTTTTTACTTCTAAGCTCCCATTTCTTCTTCTTCTTCTTCTTTTCTGAACAACCCTGAAATGTAAAATACAACACTCCCTGTGTGCTATGAGGACTTTTCCCAGGAGAGACTTACTACACACAGGGTTTAGAACAGCAGATCCAAAAGCTTTTCTGCAACGGATATACTGTTGTGTCGTATAAATCAGTAATATAAAAATGCAAACAGATTCTTTTTTAATGTCACATGAAATGCAACATTTTAAAATGCAGGGCTATGAGCAAATTATTGCGTATAACTACTTAACAGCTTACATCTAACTCTACAACAAACTGCTCTACCACCTTTGGAGGTCAGAAACTACTCCTGGCTTTGTCTTGCAGCAGTGCTGGTTGCATTTCCTCGAGGTGGACAGTGATTGCTTCCATGTCAGAAGGCACGCTCCTTTTCGTTGTCCATTGTTTGCCCTCCTACTCCCCCACTGACATCCTTTGTATTGGTTTGTGTCCCATTAGACTCAGCTGTGTTAGAAGAAATGAAACGGGTGCAGGTTCACCGAGCTCTGCTCAGCCAGCAGCGATGGCGACGGAGCTGAAAGGCGTATAGGTGAGGACGGGTCAGGACGGAATGATTCAGTGGTTTTATGCTCCGGTCAGACTTTCGGAGCCCACGGGTGCAGCTCAGTGCTCGCCGTGCCTCCCGGCAAACAGAAAACGGTGTACTGACTGAAAAGGCGAGGCAACAGACCATCCATCCATCTGGACATGATTAGATTGAATGTAACCTCTAAATGGTCGGTCTAATTGTTATTCAAAGGTCAGACACACAACAACAACCAATACAAAACAAATAGATAAAAGGTTATTCTACTGTAATATGACAGAACGTATACCATTGACATTTTGTACATCTTATATATACATCTGTTTGTCTGTGTAATGGCTATATTTCATATTTAAACAACTACTTCTCTTCTACAGTAAATATAGGATGTGTTGAGTGAGACAGGGTGAAACCGCTAGCCCATTTTATGGATATTATATGAATTACATTGCATTTTCTTTTCGTAGGTATAGCTATGAATGGTGTATGAGAACAGCCTTCCAACGTTAACAGTATTCACCTATACTAGCACCTCTAAATCTCCCTAATTAAAATGTTATGTCTCATTTGTTTAATCTGTACAAAAAAAACAAAGAAGTCCTCCGGTCATTTTGTATTCGACTTCCACAAAGTTGGGAGCCTAACAAGAGACTAATTAAACAAAAATGGTCAAAATATATGCAGGAGAGGTCAAGATATCCCAGCTTTAACTCCCTAGTATGTGTCAATCTCCGAAAAAAAAATCCTACATTTCCCATAATGCAACTCAGTCACAGCCTTCGTTAGACTTCCCCTGTCTGGGAAATACCCACGTCCCACGCTCCCTCCAGAGTCACAGAAGACATTTAATACGACTGTTTTCACAGGCTGAGTAGGACTCCTCATGTGCCCCTTTAAAATGATATATCTCAAATATCATATCGTGTCCAACCAAATCATGACAACAACTTTTTCTCATTAGAAAGAGTTTGAAAAGGAGATAAAACCTATCCAGTAGCATATTAACAACCACCACCAGCCATTACAGTAGCCTGTTATTGTCTTTTTTTAATATTTTTAAGGATATTTTATGGATATCTTCCACTAGATGGGGCTATTTTCTATCGAAGATATGCATTAATCTAGTTATGATGGGAATCTATTGTTAGCTCAATATTTGCAGGCCCTGCTGATTGACTGTTTGCTGCCGTCTCTGGCACTAATTCCCTCTCTCTGTGTGTGTTCGGTGGGTCATCAGTGGAAATAATGAGAACACTGTACCAGCCAATTTGATTTGGCAAAGTCACGCATGTTAATCTCTGTGGTTGCAAACAGCAATGAGCATGTACAGCTCCAATATTTCGGGATGCATAATCACATTGGGGAATGTGCCCTAACTGTCAGTTCCACACAAACTCGTGCTGGAAATGAGTAAATTTACAGCACGAGTAAATTGGCTTGTTTTGCTGCACATCAGAGCAGTTTGCTGTTTTACGAATTAGAGATATTGTATTTGTTTTTTGCGAGCATCTCCGAAACTGAATCGGGGGCGTGCTTTAATGCACATTTTCTGTCACAGAAGATAAAGCAGGTCAACTTTAAGCATTACTGTACTGCTTTGTCAGATAAAGTCAAAAATGAAAAAGCGGTTTTCAATCTATTACTCAAAGTAATAGTCTTTTTATTATTTCAGCATATCGGTAGAGACAACAGAGATCACACCACAACTTAGGCAAACCTTGAATTACTGTGTGTGTGTGTTGGCCTTTCACTGTTATTATATTGGCCTTTCAAAAGGCTTGTTGTAAAGTAAATTTAAATAGTCCTACATAGTTTTCTTCAGAAAAGCTAAATTCTTATATTTTTGGGGTGAAATGTATGGCTTCTGGGCATCAGCACAACACATCCTTTATATCTGAACCACTGTAGCTATCAGCCTTACCGGATAAATCATGTATGAGATGAGAGTCTTTGTGGGAATGATTTTTATTTAGTGCTATATGCCTGGCAGCAGCTGAAGCTTTGCTGTGTGTGAGATGTTATCTCAGTTTTTTCCCCCCCTTCTACGTGATTAAACTTAAAGAGGTGAAACCAGGCGACGTTTTAATATCCATGAGGTTCCTCGGAGGTCATTAGCCAAATGTGTAGAGATAAGGTACAACTGCTCATACAACGTCCCAAAGTGCCCTTTGGGTGGATGTACTTACTCGTAAATCCACAGTCTCCGTAACACCGAACATTTCAAATTAATTTATGTCAGCATTAGTAAAATGAGAGACGTCTCATCTTTGAATTAAAAAGTACTGAAATCTCTTGCATGAACACTGAGGTCGCTGCCTCGATTCATTTGCCAATTTTACGCTTCACGCGTGGCCAGTGTCGCCGCTGCTTGCGGGTGTCTTCTCAAGTCTCTTTTGTACAGAAATATCTGGGCGATTTCTCAGTTCAATATTAATTGTTTTTTTTAACTTTGTTTTGCATTTAATCATTTTCATAATTTCACTTAAAACCACAATCTATAGAGAGCCTAAGTCACGCCCCTTCTGGTGGACCACCATGGGAACTTTATTTTCAGAAAAAATATGAATGGTAGTCAACGGAGAGAGATAAATATTTGTTTTATCCCGTTTGAAATGCTGCAAGAATCACACATATGATGTTTGTCAATTTAAAACATAATTTTGCAAGTCAAGAAACTCTGTTTGTCGTAGGTTTGTCGTAGTATCATTTAGTTTGTTTGAAACCGCTCAGTGAACTACGTCTCTCCTCTCGTACAATATATGTCACCAACGCTAGCTAGCTAGCTAACTCAGCTATGACCACACAGAAATGAAAGGTTATCTGACCTGATGTGTTTTATCCAGCGACTCCTGGTCTTTTTATCAGCCGGGAAGAGAAAGAATGTAACATTAAGTTACGTTTCCTGGGAAATTCAGAATACACCTTAAGATCTTGTTAATTACATATAAGGCACTGCATGACCTCACCCACAGTTACATTTCTGATCTCCTTGTTCCCTATTCTACTTCTCGACCACTCCAATCCTCAGATCTTTGCCTTTCATCCATCCCCCGCTTCAAGTGCAAAACATAAGGTGATCGGATCTTTTCTGTTTTAGCCTCCCCCAATCTATCAGAGCTGCTGAATCTTTGGATTGCTTTAAGCAGCCTCAAAACCCATCTCTATAGGCAAGCCTTTTTATAGGTCTGATTGTTCTGTGTTCTGTAATTAATCTGTGGTTTCTCTCATTGTTCAATGTTTTACTTTTGTGTGAAGCACTTTGTAATGGTGTGTTTTAAAAGGTGCTATATAATTCGTAATTAATTTAAGTTTAAAAAATATTTAAAATTAATAATTAATTTTACTTACTTTTACTTTTACTAACCCTAACCCTAACTTACTTACTTATGTGGCTGACTGAACTGATAACTAATGTTAGCTTGCTAATAGGCTACATAAGGAAACATCTGATCTGACAAAATGCTGTTTAATAATAATAATAATAATAATAATACATTTTATGTATATAGCGCTTTTCTAAAAACTCAAAGACACTTAACTCAAAGACAGTTAATGATAACATCATCATTGTCATCATGATTATATAATTATTAAATGACATTTGGGAAGGTTTTTTATTATAAATAACATAATACACCTCCAATGACATAAAGCTAATAATGTTAGCATAATGTCTAACATTATGCCAAATAACTGAAAGACCATATAACTTTGATTAGCTTAATGTAATCATCAATTCTCACTCGCTCTAAACTGCATGATAACCAATATTAATATACTAACAGTGAAACACACATATTTCTCCATGTATTTAGATACTAATTCTATATAAATTGCTAAAGTTATCTTGTATATTAGATGTCTTTCTTTGCTCAGTAAAGTTAACACAAGTGAGCTTTGAATGTTGATTACCATCACCCAGTAAGACCTTTATACTTCCTGCCTTCTATAGACATATATATATATACATATAGCTGGGAGATCTTCAAACCACATCTAAACGAACCTTTTAGTTAAGGATGAGAGGAAATCCATCTTGCTGCTGTATGCATGAGGACTTTCAATTGGGCTGATTGCATTCAGGACAAATACAGATGAGAGCAAGACACCTGAATTTATTTCCAGGATGTAATCAAGCAAAAAACATCCAGTGATACATGAAAACATGAAATCATGAGGATGTGTCTGTTTTGGGGCTCTTTAATTCACCATCTGTCCTCGTCTGCAACGGAAACCCCGTGAGTAGTTGAGTTTTCAATCAATAACTGAGGTAATCATGATTTCTAGTTTTGAGGAATATATGAGCGCGTACATCTTGCTAAGCAATCAGCACACGTTTCCCTCAACATGGATACAAAGACGACAAACAACTCTCCCTTCCCCCGAGTTACTGTGATGGATAATCCATGCTGTTTTAGGCCCATTACCTCAACTGAAGCCTGGCTATTTCCATGACAACGAGTTACTGTATCTCTGTCGAAATCAGTCAGGCTCAAAGCTAATGGGTTATTATTATATGACTGACGATGTTGAGTCCTTTTCTCTGCCTTGGGGCTGATCTCCCGTGAATCTGCCAGCAGAATCTACCCGCCCAACGCCACCCCCTCGCGCCCTACCGCCCCAACTCCCACAACGCCTCTGCACTGCAGTCACAAACGCCATCAGGAGCTCTGAGACAGGATGGATTGGACCTGGTCCTCCCCGGATACATTATCACAGGCGATTTGATTTCTCCGCTCATCGCCGCATCATCGTATTACACCATCAAATCTGATCATCTTTAAGCAGGATTGCTCGATAAATTGTCATGTGACAACTCCAACATTATACGTGCTCAACATTAGCATGTTTGCTTTATTACTAAGAGCCCGTTAGCATTTGGCATTTAGTTCAAAGCAGTGTTGTTCTCACAGTCTAACAGAGACATGTGGTTGCAGACTCATTGATTGCTGTCTTTATGACTAATTGGATTGTATAATGTTTCTTAATATTAACGTCTCAAATTTAACAGAAGAATGTGGCTTTTTGTCTCTCTTTTGTCTCACAGTTTAAAGAGAGAAAAGATGAAACAGCTCATCGTAGTGCTTTAATTAAAATTAATTGGACTCCAACAATACATGAAAGCTAGTAAACTTATTAAAAAAAAATAATAATGAACAAATTTGAGGAGAATAAAGCAGAACAATAATGCCTTTGGAGTTTTGGCAATGTCCAAATACAGCCATTGTCTGTCACAGCCTCACATAAAACATCTGAGAGAGTCGTGGGCCAGACTGAACAAAGCTCCGAACATAATCACGGCAAATAAAATGAAATACAATTAGATATAAAGGATAAAGCATAAAGTACTGCATCCTCCCATATGATAGCACCAACATCATTACTATGGAAATTACACTACCATACAGATGAAACACATCAGCGTCATACAAAACATATGATGTTTGTTGTAGAGCTATTGTAAAGAGATTACATTAAATTGTGCAGTTTGTGTTGTTGTGCAAATACAACAATGCTTGTCTTTTCAAAAAAAGAGATGATATTTTTGTTGGGCTGTGGGATTAGATCTTTGGTCTACAGTGACCTCCGTTAAGTTAGAATAAAAAAAGAAAAGAAAACATTTTATTTTGAAGGGGAATTGAGGTCATCTCTGGGGTCTGCTCTCAGTTGGATTTCACTTTCACAGCCACAGAAGTTTTATCAGGTTTGCTTCGGTGCTCTGAGAGAATAAAAGTAAAGAACTTTGGTGCCTTGAGGTGATAAAAGTAAAGAACTGAGTATTCTTTCATAAAGAGCAGCAGAAAATGGGATTCTGTTGCTCACCCAGACAAATCCATTAGGGGAGGAAGGTGTGGACATTATTTATTTTAATATCACTTGGGGACGTGTTTCACGGGGACAATAAGGAAAAGAAAAATGAACAAATCAATACAAGTCCCATGGGATATTTATTTGATATGTTCAAATAAGAAAAGTACCTCTTATTGTACAAAGTGCATTCCTACTAAGAGCACTGTTGTGTTGACATGATCAGTAGCCAACGTATATTTCATTCCACTGGAATAAAAAATATTAACTTTTGCCTCCACGGCAAATACGATTTTTTTTTTTAACTCATCTTTTCTTAGATTTTCTCAAAAGGTAAGGTAGGCCTGAGTTTAATATTTCTGAGCAGATAATATTGTTTTTGGTAAATGTCATTTTGAAGACAGCTGCAGAATCACCTCAAAATGAAGAGCGATGCTTTGCAAACTTTGAGAAAACTGTGAGTTTTATCAGTGCAGTGCTGAAAAAAGTAGTCAGATCCTTTTACAATGCAAATATAATCCATTACCAAGTGAAAATCCTGAATTCAAAATGGTACTTAAAGGGCCCATATTATACTCATTTTCAGGTTCATACTTGTATTTTGTGTTTCTACTAGAACATGTTTACATGCTGTAATGTTCAAAAAAGCCTTTGTTTTCTTCATACTGTCTGCCTGGATATACCTATATTTACCCTCTGTCTGAAACGCTCCGTTTTAGCAAAGAGTATAGAAGCAAAGAGACAAAACTCTCGTGTTTTTTTGCCGCCATTTTGGACTGAAAACGCTTATTATATCAATAATATTTTATTGTTCAACACAGGTCATTTCGGTAGAATTTGGCAATAGAATATAAAGAATTTTGTATTAATTTTGTACGGCAACTTTTAGGTGGACGTTTTACCGGCATCCTGTAGTTGCTTTCAGTTCAAAATGGTGGAAGCGTAGCTTTGCTGCTGGGCGCTGATGTTGCAATGGAACGATCTATTGACTTTCACTTCTTGGCAGTATACAGTACGTTCTTTGGTTTTAGTGCATTCCAATGGAATTGCAACAGAACTGCGTTTGCTAGGCCACAGTTTGGGTTCATGTTTACTTCCTGTCAGCTGATGTCATTCACATATAGCCTACTGCAACCGGAAATAAACTGGGACACATTTAGAGTGTTTATGTTTGAAACTGTGAAATGGTCTAAATATTGTATATTTGTGACATCACAAATGTACAGAAATCCTGACGGCTTTTTTTCCAATCAGAGTTTTTGAATACGGGCTGTGCGTATTTCTCTCTTTCAGTTTTTATATAGCACTTTTATATAGCACTTTACAGTGTAATATGTCTGAGCAAACAGTAATGATTATGGTAGATGCCATTTTGAAGACAGCTGCAGAATGCACTCAAGATGAAGAGCAATGATTTGCAAGTTGCAAGTTTTTTGTTTTTTTTTTCAAATTAAACTGCATCAGGTGCAGTGCTGAAAAACAGTAGTCAGATCCTTTTACAATGTTAAAATAATTACAAGTGAAAGTCCTGAATTAAAAATGATACTTAAGTAAAAGTACAGACGTAATGTCAGCAAAATGTATTTAATATAGGCCCCCAAAAGTGAAATAGCCCACTCATAATGCAGCAAGTTCGCTCTTGTCAGTGTTATATTATTATAATATTGTGTTATTAGTAGGGCTGTCAAAGTTAACGCAATAATGACGCGTTAACGCAAATTTGTTTTAACACCACTAATTCCTTTAGCATGTTAATGCAACTTTTAGTTTGTAGTGGGCTCAGGACAGATACTGGCATCATATTAAACTAGAAAACCTAAAGAATCCATTAGTAGCCTACCAACCCTGTCATATGGCTTGTCAGAAGAAGGCTAAATAACGCTTTAAACTTACGCAACATTTTGGTTAGGTAAAACTGGCATGGCCATTTTCAAAGGGGGTCCCTTGACCTCTGACCTCCAGATATGTGAATGTGATATTGTTGTCTGTTGGGCTGCAGTTTGCCATGTTATGATTTGAGCATATTGTTTTATGCTAAATGCAGTACCTGTGAGGGTTTCTGGACAACATCTGTCATTGTTTTGTGTTGTTAAGTGATTTCCAATAATAAATATAAACATACATTTGCATAAAGCAAGAATATTTGTCCACTCCCATGTTGATAAGAGTATTAAAAACTTGACAAATCTCAGTTTAAGGTACATTTTGAACAGATAAAAAATGTGTGATTAATTTGCGATTAAATATTTGAATCGATTGACAGCCCCTATTAGTCTGTTACTGATGCATTCATGGGCGGATTATGACAGGAATATTCAGCCTTTTGTTACAGTGGCCGTTAACAGTATAATGATAATGCATCCGATCGATAAAAGGGTCAAAGCCTTAGAAATGTAATTTAACAATTTGACACCGTTAAAGGCTTGTGAACACTTGGATGAATAGCAGCTTATGGTGGAAGTTTTAAGAATTGATGGAAGGGATATAGCACTGCACTGCCATGAAAAAAAATGTCTACAGCGAATGCCACCCACCTCTTCCTCAACAACAGGGGTCAGCAACCTGCGTCTCTTTAGCTCCTCTCCAGTGGCTCCCTGTTGATTTTTAAAAATTTAAATGAATAACTGTTTTTTGTTTACATTTTCATTTTTATTTATCATTGTTGTAGGTCCATGGTACGATGGTACGATGGTGTATTAGGGCCACATAGAAGCAAAAAAAAAATAATCTGAGATTGTGAGAATAAAGTGATACTATTATGAGAATAAAGTCATAATATTATAAAGTACTAATTTTACGTGTTATTTTCTTTTTTTTCTCGTGAAGTTATGACTTGATTCTCATAATATTACGACTTTTTCCCTCAATGTGGCCCTAATACTCTGTAGTACATGTGCTCTTTGGCCCTCACTACATTAGACTTATATACTATATACCAGTGGCGGCTGGTGGATTTTTTTTTGGGTAGGGCCAATCAATTTCAACAAACATCCTAGTACGATTCAATGCAAAAAAAAGGTATCAAAAACGCATTACTACTTTGCAGTTACATTTCTATCATTTATTCCAACACTGACATAAGGACATCTTATTCATACAATTCAATTCCCCTCATGACGGCAGCCCCGTCGTACGCCTGGGCAATAAGTTTGTCTGTTTGTCCGGGTGGGAGTATGGTGCTCAGCCTCTCCATAAGCGCTGTAGCGATGGTGTCAGCGGTCGCGTTCTGGATGGTGATGTACTCGAAGAACCGCTCTTGTACATTACCGCTAGCATCTATGTAGCGTAGCACGAGCACCAGCTGGCAGTGGGTGGAAATGTCCGTCGTCTCGTCCGCTTGAATGGCGATAAAATCCGCGTTTTTGACTTCCTCCAGAATGTAATCCCTTACAACCGACAGCATGCAGTCCAGCAGCTCGTTCTGTACCGTCTTCGACGTGCCTTTGAAAACGCTGGCTGTCTCGAGGTGCTCCTCCAGCACACTGTCGAGGGACGCTACAAAGTCCACAAGTCCCTTGAACACGCCGGGGTTGTCCGAGGAGTCAGTCTCGTCATGCCCACGCAAGGCTAACTCAAAAGCCCCGCAAAACTTGACACAATCAATTATTTTTGATAAAATGTGCCGGTTTTTATCCACCTCCTCATTGTGCTTCTTTACCGCAAGCCTGTGTCCTTCGTCCAGCTGCATTGCAATGTTCACTCTGCCTAGCATAGCTAGCTTCACGGAGTTATCTATGTGCATCCTGGTGTTCTCGTGTTTTCTTATTTTTTCAGACAAGTGTTTCATGTCTCTTACTCCCGTCTCTGCCCATGCTGAATCTGACCCTGTCGACTTAAAAAGCACGCATGGGAAGCAAAATACAGCATTAGCTTGACTGCATCCAGCTAGCCAGGCCTTCCTCGCGTACCAGTCTTTACAGAAGCTCCGCATGTGTCTGTTGTTTTATGCTGAGTCCAGGAGGTTGATCTGGGCCCAGTTGTTTCACCAGGAGTTTCTCCGCCAAAGTCCTTCTCTCAAACGGGTCTTGGAGGAGAGATTTGATCGAGTTAGGGTTGAGTCTTGCAAGAGTAGCGCTACTAGTGCTTGGCTGTTCCATTGTCAAGATCACGCGAGAACTGACATGAGCCCTGACGAGAACAGAGAGAGACACACGTGAACGTGAACGTGCGCCATGGGCCAAATCAGTTTGGCCCCCCCGGAAGTCTTTTTTACGGCGCTGATTGGATGAATTGTATGTCATTCATGCTTGTAATCATATATCTTTAATCAGTGATTGGCTGTACTGCTTATTAGACCCGCCTTCCTTGGGCCAAATCCATTTGGCCCCAGAAAGTGCATGTGAGCAGTTGAGAGGTGCACTAGCAGAGAGTTCAAGGAGGAAAGCAGATATTTGGCGCAGTTATCCTATTTTACAAATATTACGGGTATATTCCATAGGTCAAAAACACACATATTGACAATTTTTAGAATTTTTATAATTTTTATAATTAATAATTTTATAATTTTTTTTTTTTTTTTTTTTTTTTTTTGGTGGCTCAAGGTGGGTGGGGCCAGGCCCCGTGGCCCTCTATTGGCCGGCCGCCACTGCTATATACTTAGACTATAAACTTTGTTACCTTCATCACAATGATCAAATGTTTTGCGGCTCCAGACCGATTTTTTTTGTGTGCCTAAAATGTCTCTTTTGATATTAAAGGTTGCTGGCCCCTGCTCAACGACGATGCCCTTGAGCAAGGCACTGACCCTACCAGCTAGATGGTGCAGGCAGCTGAACACAGAGTGGTGCAGGAAATGTCTTCAGCTTTACCGTCTCTTCAATGAGCAACATCCTGCAGCTATTTGACTCACTGTGTGTGTACATGAGATCTCATTTCAAAATCACGCCTCTGTTTCGCGCGTTTATTTACCCCCCTCCCTACCATGAAGCACGAGCTACTAATCATGCACAGGCGTGCACCAACGTGCTTTTTTAGCCCACATTTCTTGGCGGAGTAAAGCTGCATTCCGCCCCACCCCTTCAAAACAACACCATCACCACCACTGTAACCTAAAGCAGGAAGCACCGACACACGCTGCTTTCTTTCCTCTTTTATTTGTTTGGTTAATACGGAGACACTTTGGTGATTACAGCAACGGAGAAGCATATAAAGGGGAGAAAAGGCGTTATTCCTGTTGATGCTGTTGACGACCACCGCGGAGAGAAGACTGACAGTTGGTTCCATCCAGTACAAGGCTCAGGCGCAGCTGTGGATGAATCTGACACAGAGCAGCTCGGAGAAGGGTATGTGCGCAAAAACACACATACAAGGCGAGAAAGCCAGTGTAAAAACACAGATACACACATGTGGCGGATACCTTGCTATAACCTTACTGCTTTTATTCCACCGCAGGATGCAGGATGCGGGCTGTACTGATAGTAAACATGTTATCCACGTCCACTTGTTTACAACGCGCAACAGCCGTTTCCAAACCTGCAGAGACAAAGATATGCTCGGAATGTCCTTTTCTTGCTCGTCCGAGTAACTCGTAGTAAGTGTTGTTTAATCAACATCACCGCCACCAGACTCTGTCTCTGTCACTGCTCTGTCATGTGCTTTGACAGCGTCGTCGCCCCCCAAACACCAATACTACAACCACCAACCCTCCCTGTTGCTATCTCTCCCTCTCTCTCTCTCTCTCTCTCGTTGAACCAATCCTCGTTAGCAGTCCACGCAATTTAACGCGTCTTTGCTTAGTGGCAATATAACACGCCTTGTCGAATAAAACACAAGGCCTCATGTCAATCATTACACGGTTGTCTTCAATTCGGCAAACATGCCGCACGCCGGGCGAGACTTTAACCCAATAAAAATCAGAGTTTTTTAAATTGCTCCCCACACTGTTTGCTACCGGAAACCCCAGTGTGTTTTGATAGTAGGACCAGGGAAACCAGTTCTTAGGTTTAACATTAATTGAACGCGCGTTTTTGATAGGCGGATCATATATATGCCGAATTTATCAGATGCGCATAACGATTCTTTTAAACTATAAATCGTGTTACATAACGTATAACATAATGCACCAAAAACCGTGTCTTCTTTAAATTTGAAAGATTTTAAATGGAGTTTTGCACCTATACTTTAGGATTGTATATATGAGGAAGGAAACATGTCAGTGTTTGTGGTTTAAATATTTTGTCTTGGCCAGTGGATAGACATTTCAGCTGTCTTGTAGTAGCCGTAAACATATAGGCTACACACTGTATAGCCTTGAGGAAAATGAAGTATTACATCACTGTGCATCCTAAGGGAGGGCTGGTCAGCAGCAAGCTCCACTTGTTACTCCACTTTACTTGAAAACAGTGAAGGCCTGTAACAGAAACCGTAGTGGTTCCATTGAATAACTGAACAGACCAGCTGTTGACCGCTGCACTGTGAAGAGAACTGCCAAGATGTAACAGCAAGCATATGACAGGATCAGAATCAGAGTCAGTTTTATTGCCAAGTGCATACATACAAGGAATTTGACTCGGCTTTTATGGATCTCTCTAAGCATACTTAAACAGAAATAGAAAAAAAACAGCTAAAGACAATGACAACAAAGCTGGTGAAGATATATGTGCTGTCATTTTAAAACATTGTCTGTTAGTTACATGTAAAAAAAGAAAGAAAAGTCTGTCGCTGCGATGCACGCTCTATAAATAAAGTACTCACACATGAGTGGCTGCTTACGTCTGAACAGCACTGATTTACTAAAGCCTGCAGCCCTGGATGTCCTCTAGCCAGGGAACACTCAGCAAGGTAACCTCTGGCTCCATTTGATACAGACTACATGTCGGTTTAATCACCACTTCTTTCATCCCCCTTTAGTTGATAGAGACAGAACACAAAGCAGAACGTTCATGCTGTCTGAAACACGGAGGAATCTCATTTTCAATTTCATCATATCATGGAGACCATGTAACATGAAAATCACGCTGTCACGGTAACATGTATGGTTGGGCAAAAAAATCGATTCACCTATGTCATTTTTTTTTTACAATTTTGAAATCGATTCGTTTAATGCCAGAATCAATATATTAATTTGCTTAATTTGAGTCTATATGGAGGTAGAAGGAAGTTACCACTTTTATTGTTGTAGTCTGAGTAACGTGACGTTATATCTGTCCGTATCCGTCAACCAAAACAAACAGTAGCCGGCCGGCCGTAGCGAGCAGAAACCGGTAGATACGACAGAGCAGAAAAATGGCTGAGGGTCAGCGTGGATACGACCTCCACCCTCACATGTTAAATCCAGCGTGGTAAACACTACACATCCAGTAAAGGATGGAAACACTTTGGGTTTCACACATTGACAGGAAAAGCGGAGCTAGACATCACGGTTAAAGCTGCATGCTAACTCTGCCATGAACAGGAAACGTTATCGTATCGAGGTAATTCGGCCGTTGCTCTCATCTCCGTGGTCAAATCAGCCAACGCTACAACTGTAGAGCACCCATATACTGACATTTATGTTAAATGTATTCAAACAGCCCCGACGGAACTGACCATGGATAAAGAGAACGGAGCTGACGGTAAGAGCTAGCGACGGATTTGGTGAAGGTAGAGGAAGTATACACGTGTGACTACGTCCGGTTTTCAAAATAAGGTGTTAAAAAAAGGGAACTGTATATACAAAAGTACACATATGGAAATAAGACTGATTGGATTATATTCATCAGAAGTATAAAACATTAAATATCCCTTATATTTTAAAAAGTAAATATCACAAATTTGTAACGAAAAGTCTTTATTCTTTGATTTTTGGGTTGCTGGAAAAAAAATGTAACAAATAATGCCTGACAATGACTGATATATTTGACGTCAGGTCAACTCTGACTACATAAGTGCTGAAATCAAACATTCTTACTGGATTAATTTAGATATTTTCCAAAGTAAAAGTCCCTAGAAGTGTATGATTCAACTTTTTCCCATGGCCTAGTGTTAAAAACGTTAACAAAATTCACAATAAATCGTAATATCGAGTCGCAATACACATCAAATCGGCACCCAGGTATCGTGATAGTGTTGAATCGGAAGATATGTGTATCGTCCCAGCCCTAGTAGCATGATTGTACTTTTCGACACAGATCGATGCTGCAGTGATAGAGATCTCTTTGGGATGATCTTAAAGATTTTGTGGCATGTCAAGGATTACTAACAAGACAGAAAAAGCTTGTATTGACGTATATACGTAGCCGGATGCCGGCAGTTGGAGGTAAACCTTCACATAGTTTGAGCAGAAGCTCCTGTTTGCCTGCGACTACCTGAGCTGGGGAGACCGCAGGAATGCATTTCATTGCATTTCATTGGATTTGCATCAGCTCAGCTCAGCCAGGAACAAAAATACCAAGAGGTTTGCTCAGCCGTCACGTGTGTCACTCTGCATTCCTCCGTCTTTATGTACAAGAGCTTATACCAGCAGGCCTCTAGTGTAGCTTTGCAGACAGTTTCAAGGCGTTTTGTTAGAATTTTCCACACTAAGTGAAGTCTTCCATGCTGCCTACTAAATATGTGTGTGACTGTAAGCTATATCTGCATTTTGCAGGTGATACACTGAGGTTAGTCAATTTCCGTTCGTCACACAAACTTCCTCTCTTTCTCTCACTTCCCCCTCCTGTCTGCGCCTGTTCTTGGCAGACAGGTTGAGTCACATTACCTGCTATAATACGGACACCTCCTCTGCAATAACGCAATACTTTTTGTCAGCTTTGCCCAAGGCGTGGTGCTGCCAGTCATCACAGGGTGTTATTCACCGTCATCCGCGGTGGCGTCACGGTCTACGGTGTGTCAGCTCCTTTGCGGGGATCGCAGCAGATGGTGGAGCTGAATATTTTGCCAGCGGATCCGAGTCGACAGGTTGTAGCTCTGATTATTAGATAGTAAACCCCAGGTTGTGTGTCTCCATTGAGGAGCTTATGCTTCAGGCCTCGAGGCTATATCACTAGGACACCCCCAGGGACTCAGAGGAGGTGCCCATGCATAGCAAAGCAAAACAAATATATGCTTGAATTAACAAAGCAAGAGCCATACACAGCATTGGACCCCTGGGAGTATTGTTTGTCCACTAGAGTCTAATATTTCCCTCAGAGCCATATGTGCGATTCCAAGAGGAAAGTCCCACAGCGGTCCAAAAATGTAAAGAAGTTGTGCAGAATAACAGCTGTTTATTTGTCTGTACACTCACCCCTCCTCCTGCAGAACAACATCTGAGTCAATTATGTTCTGTTAAGAAAGAAGGAAGCTGCAGTAAGAGAGCAGCGGCCCTGGTGTTTCAGACGGGCAGCTGGAGCCCACAGGCCAACATGCTACAGTTGAGCCAGACGCTCACAGCTGACTGGTCTCTGAGCTGACAAAACTCTGACGTCCCTTCTAGCCTGGTCCCTCGTCATACAGCACTTATTCACAGTGTTGAGCTCAAACCAGACCGTCATTTCTTATCTAGGAAGAGTGGCGATGGTCATCATGATTGTGTGATAATAGCAGTGATGAGTGTCAATGCAGGGCTTTATCTATTGGTTAAGAGTTTGCCAAGCAGCATAACATTCCTCTGGAGATCAGCCAAAAAATGTACAGTGCATTCATGGAAAGTCATTCTAAATACTTCAAGAAACTGTGGATTAGTTTGCTACCACAGCTTTGTGTTTTTATGTCCCTTCTGTGGAGTTCCTCTTTCTCCTGCCAGTGGTTGGTGAGCATTAACACCTTCTAAGAAAAACCCGTCAAAAGTCATCGACCGTCTGCTAAGCTTCATCCTCCTTAGTCAGTGTTGCTACGTCTGACAAGCTTTCGGTTTTCTGTTCTTAAAATTAAAAATTCGGAGGAAATATTTGAACTACAGCTGTCAAGGTTAACATGACAATAACGCATTAACGCCACTTGCAATTTTGGTAGTGGGCTTAGTTTTAAGGTTAGAGTGAAGATACTTGTATCATAAGAAACTAGAAAAACTAAAGAATCCATTGGTACCAACTATGTCATACTAGCTTGTCGCGAAGGAAGCTAAATAACACTCAGAATCGACGCAAAATTTTGGCGAGGAAAAACTGGTATGGCCATTTTCAAAGGGGTGAAAATGGGTGCTATGGGTACCCACGAGTCTCCCCTTTACAGACGTGCCCACTTTATGATAATCACATGCAGTTTGGGGCAAGTCATAGTCAAGTCAGCACACTGACACACTGACAGCTGTTGTTGCCTGTTGGGCTGCAGTTTGCCATGTTATGATTTGAGCATATTGTTTTATGCTAAATGCAGTACCTGTGAGGGTTTCTGCTCAATATCTGTCATTGTTTTGTGTTGTTAATTGATTTCCAATCATAAATATATACATACGTTTGTATAAAGCAGCATATTTATTGTTGATAAGAGTATTAAATTCTTGACAAATCTTCCTTTAAGGTACATTTTGAACAGATAAAAAAATGTGCGATTCATTTGTGATTATTTGCGGTTAACTATGGACAATCATGTGACTAATCGCGATTACATTTTTCAATCGATTTACAGCCCAAGTTCTGGAAAGGTTAGGGGGAAAAAAAGACCATCCAAACTCTCTACATTCCAGGTATCGCTCTTAAGGCCAACGCACACCGGGGTCGAACGGCGTGCGTCAAAACTGCCGCCCCTGTTATTTTCTATGTACACCCCCCACACCAGCGGCGACGCTCGTTGACGTGTCGCGCTACGTCACTTCACGCCACTGTCCTATTTCACGCCAGCTTGACTTCTGATCTCTTCACTCACCTCATGCTGTCTCTGTCTCTCGTGTGTGGCGATGAATGGATGAGGAGAGACTAGTTGTTTAGATCCAAAAAATGTCCCAACAGCTTTTATCCCAAACAGAAGCACATGGCTAATTATTATGCAAAACAATCATCGGACCTTCCTGGTCAAGTTTTTTTCCTTCCGTGGTGAAGGCATGACCCGCCCTACTCTGCGTCTGGTTGGCTTACCCTAATATTCTTACCCTAAACCCTAAACAAGAAGGGAAGGTCCGATGATGTGATTTTTGCATAATAATTAGCCATGTGTTGCTGTTTTGTTGCACAGAGAGACTGTGTATTTTCTGAAAGGATGGGCCATCGGGAACAATGGAAGTGTCCACACATGATTTAAAGCTAAATACTCGAGACGCGCTGCAGCACGACGCTTCCTTTTAGTGCTAGGTTGCTTTTCCTCTTTACTCGCTCTTTCACCTTTACCTTGACTTTTCAAACATGACAGGCTGCCAGGTTGTCCTGGCAACCTCCCAGAAAAATAAACAAGTCGAGGCTTAAAGAGAAGTAGAAAGAAAGGAAGTGAGGCTTCCTGCAGCGGGCGCTCATCTCTACACAACCAGACGCCCACCCTCAGGGACCAGATGTTGACCGTTGACCCCAAATCTCTCATCAGGAGTAGACTACTTTCACTAGTAGATAGGCAGTGTGTAACTTTATCACTATTTCTCATCTCATCACTCTCTCTCGTATCCCCTCTACACACACACACACACACTCACACACACTGGCTCCGTATTCATTACGTAATTGACTCTCAGGAGAGAGCAACACGGTGCAGTCACTGAGGGCAGCCGGAGGGTTAAGAAGAAGCTGTTGTCTCGTCTCTCGCTTGCACAAGAGCAAACTTAAAGCGAAACAAAGGAACCAGGCAACGGCAGACAGACACACACGTGTTCCAGCCACTTAGTGCTAGACTGACAAATTTGGGTTTGTCAGCATGTTGTGCGGCGTTATGCCAGCCAGGCTTAAATCAAATATGCATGCAGTGGTTGCTGTAGAATACATGTACTGTAGATAAGTACGTCACTATTGGTTGGTTGTTGAACGCTGCTGCGCTGCTGTAACACATCTAGAAAGAGGCTGTTTAGACCAGGGGCTCTCAAACTTTGTGGGGCCAGGGAAAGAAATTTCCAAGGACCCCCCCTTAATCGTAACACTGATTAAGCGTAATGCTTACTACCATTTATTACACGGTTGTGTTGAATACTAGATTCTGACTGGTCAATCACGGCGTTCTGCAGTCTGTAATTTCTTTATAACAGACCGTTGCTATGTATAGCAGACCGTTAGCTCTGATGTCAGACTCTGGCGGACCGTTTTTGTGTCAAAATATTGGTTTCTTCAGTAAGTAGCCGTGTAATAAGTGAGATAATGTACAGCTAGTGGGTCATTGTTTTGCGTCGGGGTGCAGCATCACACTGTCGGGGATTCTTTCACAACAATGACCGGCTCGCTGTACATTATCCCTTACTTATACTCTTAGATGCCATTGGAACTATTTGTATTCTAAAACCTTTCAACCTTAATCAGACCTGTTTCATAGTGATACACAGAAACACATTTCAATTTGAATCGTGTCAAGATAAGATGACATGATTTTTTTTAGTCCCAGAGCGGGGAAATTTGCAATATTATTGAATATTAATACCACTTATATACAGAGGGAGATTTAATCAAATTGCATTTGGACTCAACTTGACAGCATTATAGCCTATATTTCAATAAATTGATCTTACAAGCTTAAACAGTATAGTCCTAATAAATAGATATGTAAACTTACCAGTCTAAAGCTGACTTTCAGTGCTTCAGCTTAAAAATAATGAACTTATTGTTTTGAGTCAATATCAGCCCAAAACTAATGTGGCTGGGAGTAATGGACACAATATTCTTTGTTTTATTGGCGCAAATGGTCCCCATATGTAGAATTGCGCTTTTTAATGACACAGAACTATTTTATAATTTATAGCAAATGATTTGGTGGACCCCCTGACAGAGTGCCACGGACCCCACTTTGAGAATAGGGTGAGAAGCTCAGTCATCCGTGAGGGACTCGGAGTAGAGCCGCTACTCCTTTGCATTGAAAGGAGCCAGCTGAGGTGGTTCGGGCATCTAGTGAGGATGCCCCCCTGGGCGCCTAGGGAGGTGTTCCAGGCACGACCAGCTGGGAGGAGGCCACAGGGAAGACCCAGGACTAGGTGGAGAGATTATATCTCCACACTGGCCTGGGAACGCCTCGGGATCCCCCAGTCAGAGCTGGTTAATGTGGCCCGGGGAAGGGAAGTTTGGGGTCCCCTGCTGGAGCTGTTTTCCCCGCGACCCGACCCCGGATAAGCAGTTGAAGATGAATGAATGAAAAGAACAACATTACCAGACAGGATGTATGAATCTATGATAATACAGTATGATGCAACTTTGACCTTTTTCCTGCTTCATCTCCTGAAGTGACCCTGTCTTAGTGGAGTCACTGACCTAAAACCCTCCTAAATCCCAACAGAACAAATTCTCACCAGCGTGAGGTTCATATTCCCGAAAGATTAATTTTTTTTCCATCTGCGCCTTTGTGGGAAAGTTGGACTTGAATGCTTGTATTGTATTAGCGGGTGACGTTTTGATGTACTAACACACTGGTCAGAAAGAAAGAAAAGAAAACACACCACATTGTTTACTTGGCTCCTCACATCCATCTCTCCGAGCCGCGGTTTGAGGGAGTATCCTTCAGACAGGCCAATCCCGGTGGTGTGAAATCCATTCGAGAAGTCTTGTTTTGGCTTTGTTCGTAATTGTTTTGTTGCACAAACATACTTACCGTGGGTTTGATAAAGCCTCATTGTGCCGAGCGATATTGTTTCCAAACCTGATTGCTCCCAAGAGTTTTATTGCCGTGGTTGTTGGAGGGTAATCCATTCTCCCTTTTTGACAGCATTATAAACAGCTCATCTGATCCTGACAGGGAGATTTATGTTGCAACAAGGTAATACCCCTTTCATCTTCGCAGACCTACAGTCGGTGAAATAAATAGCTGTACCACCTCTACTGGAAAACAAAAGGATTGTCCTTCTTATCGTTTGATGAAATGTTACCTAAACCAGACTTGCAGCAGGCGGCCTAGAGAAGGTTTTCATTACAGGTTACGAGTCCTCCAGCTGTACCGCAATCCGTCTTGTGGACGCTGCTATCAGAGGCCACAAAAAATGTCAAATGTGGACAAAAAACATTTTCGTTGAAGTGTGAAACCTGACCTGGTCACAGAGAACAGAAAATAGGGCGAGTATGTGCTGCAAATACAAAACGTAAGGTAGGAGGTCAACATAAACTAATGAGCTCCTTAGTTATCCGTGATGAAGCCGCGTAAAAGCATTAGCAGCTTATGAGGATGTGGATGTGAAATAGCCGCAGCAGGTGATGATGGATAGCTCAGACAGATAGATAATAGCTCATATGTGCTGCAGACTCAGCTGAGTGGTAATGGATCCGTCCAGGTGCTGACCTGCATGTAGCCGCCTTATCATGAGAGCTTTTTTTCCATCCTAATGGTATATTTAAAAAAGGCAAACAGAAATCTTTCAAAAGATGCACTCACACCTGGCAATTAACAGCAATTTATGGGTTAATTTGGGAAGGAGCGATTAAATGTGTTCTCTCGTCGAGCGTTTTCCACCCCCCTCCCCCTCTGTCTAAATTACAGGGCGACGTGTGAGGAAAAAAAAGAAGGCAAACAAGTGTGTTTTATTTTAGTTACATGTAACAAATACTGCTGGCTGAGTTGTAATTGCAGCCTTATAGCCCCCCTCCTCTCTGCATCTCACACTCTATTATGTAACGCTCTTTTGCAAGTCCTTGCAGGATCTCAGCTTTTGATTGTGTAACATTCAAGAGCAAAACTGGCAGCAAAACCTCACGTTCAGTCACACAGAATCCCCGCGACGTCTCCCCACGTCCAACAGAGTGGATATCGGCTCTTGCGCCAAACCGAATGCACAGCCGCTGGCAATGAAATTGTGTCCCTTTGTTTAATCAAGGGTGTTTTTCAGCTCAGATATGATCCAACCCGTTCTCTCGGTTCACAAATGCTATTTCAAAGGAAGGTTGTGAGGCTTTTCATACCAATATTTCTCTAAAGAGCTAATCAATGTTAAGCTCTTATATATTTGGCGAATGCTAGTTCATTTCTAAAAGTAACTAGTGTTAAAATTGTGTCACAAATCTCATGGCTGTCTGTATCCTACATGTCCAGTGGAGAGTTAGCCGTGTGCAGATGTGTGTGATTATAGAAGTATGCTCTAAAAAGCCACTTCTGTGGAAAACTGCACAGAAATAAACCAGGGTCTTGTTGTTCATTCTTCTGGCTGAGTGCGGTATATCCACTAGTCTAAGGTTTGTTTTCTTTTAGTTCATTGGAAGTTTATCATCCAACATTTTCTCAGGAACTGTGAGATCAATTTGATAGCTGTCATGCAAATGTGTAATGTGATTCCTTGGATTCAGGAAAGGGACATTCAACCACCATAAAATACTGACAGGATCAGACCAGACTGTCAGAGTCAGTACAATCGAACCCTGAATAAGAAATTTTTAGGCGACCAAAATGTTACAATAAACTTTCATGAACTGAAAACACACTGTGGAAGGGGTGAAGTTGTAAGACAAATATGCAGACGCCGTGGTAGCCACGCCCTAAAGCATCCCCTGCTTTATGGTTTATCTGACTCTAAATGGGACCATAATTTACTAAATGAACATCATGCTGTATTGAAGAAGACTTGAGACTAGCAATTGAGACCATAAACTCATGTTTACAATGTTTACTGAGGTAATAAATCAAGTGAGAAGTAGGCTCATTTTCTCGAAGACCTCTATACAATCAGACTTCTTTTAACAACCAGAGGAGTCGTCCTCTGCTGGCTGTTAGACGTGCGTGCGTGTGCGTGTGCGTGTGCGTGTGCGTGTGCGTGTGCGTGTGTGTGGTAATGACCTGGTCATGATTTTATAATTTTTTTTTTATCATGATTGTTCAAAGGCCGTATTAACATATTTTTCGAATCCTTCGAACTGATTGACCTGTGATTAGGGAATACGAGAGGCCTCGCGGCATTTGAAATTTGAATAATTAAGCTGACACACGCTGCATTCATGAATGAATTAAGATCATTTTTCCATAATTGTTGGCGTTTGTACGGAGAGTTTCCTGCCTTCTTGGCTGTGCAGCCAGCCGTAATGTTTAGAAGCCTGGGCCAACATCAATGTGGACCATCAACAGACCATATATATATATATATATATATATAAACCACATTATCAAACATTTTTTAGCATAAAGGTTTTTGACAAGGGACAGTATGTTTTGTCCATGTATTGTTATACAATTAAGAAAGGCCAGAAAAGGAAATAGCCAAGGTGCCACAGATGATGAAAGCCTTTTCTTGATGGCTACGAAATTCTCCTAAAAGCCAAAAATGCATGCTGTGATTATTTGAAAGGGAAGGAGAATGGTCCTTCAGAGGAAAGAGGGTTTTTCTTCGAGTGCTGGGTGCAGGCTGAGATTTTGATTCATGCAATATTCAGCACCATAAACACTTTTAAAGTTTTATGCCTTTTTCTTTATGAGTATGAAAATTCTTGTTTGGTTTTTATGTTATTTGTGAGCTTAGCACTCAGACACCTGAGACTCTCCTTTACTTCACAGACATTTCTCTCTTCTTCCACTTGGAGAGAGCTGAGCTTCATTAGTCTACTCTTCTATCCCTTTAGGGGAGTTTACCTTTCAGGACATGCTGGGTCTTTTCAGAGACTTGGCAGTACACCTGGTGGCTGCTTTTTGGAGTTATTGCTGCTGCACTTTAGTTTCGACTAGTTAAAGGGCAGTATCGGACGCATTTCCGATACTGGTATCGGAAACAAC
This sequence comes from Sebastes umbrosus, assembly GCF_015220745.1. Classification (NCBI taxonomy): domain Eukaryota; kingdom Metazoa; phylum Chordata; class Actinopteri; order Perciformes; family Sebastidae; genus Sebastes; species Sebastes umbrosus. The sequence goes on from NC_051279.1 coordinate 31,501,414, forward strand.
TCTAGCTGTTATCCATTTGTCTCTCATTCACTTCAACATGTTGACAGGAAGAGCTGGGGATTGAAAAGCCGACCTTGTGTGACCCTTAGCAGACGACCCGCTCTACCTCCTGAGCCACAGCCATCTCACGTTTCTACCTGTTGATCGGTCAAGGTTGTTTCTGTAGCCCTTTGCCTTTTTTATGTAGCCGGGTTGCTGGCCCAACGTACAACCCCCAACCTGGAGGGCCAGGGTCATTTGTTTATAGGGTTGCCCTTCCCCTAGCCAGGTGGCCTACCACGGTTAATGAGCCCTGCCTGCCCGGGTTTTGAAATCAGAGTTATCCTTCTCCTATACAGCTGCCTTTCCAGGCTTACGAGTCTTGTCCACCCGGGTTTCGAAATCAGAGTTATTCCTTCTCCTAGATGGACTGCCTTACTAGGCTACGAGCTCCATCTATACCTGGCTAGTTACCCATAGCTGGGGCAAGGTTGGTGAGTGCCAGGACGTGTCCACACGCCGCTGTGCCTGCACACTGTACCTCTGGGGCCCTTGCTGCTCCGAGATCCCTTTACAGTTTAGCATGGGGTTGCAAGATGCCCAGATACCAGGTGTTGCCATGGGGAGGCCCTGTAAAGAGTGTTGGTGGTGGAGAGGCTATATGCTGGACATTCACACCCTGATGCATAGCCACCAACACCCGGTCGGCCGCGGTGCAGTTTAATAACACCAATAATGCTCAATTTTTCCCTCTGACCCTCTAAATAAACACACCAGTCTGCTTGGAAGCGAATTGAGACCCGTCTTTTGAAGCGACCCCCCCGGTTCCAGTTGTTTTGGTCCGCACCAGGCTTCCATTGACAGCTTTCACACCAGCCCAAACGAAGCGCACTAATCTGGCAAACGCACCAGTGTTTTTAATAGCTGTGTGTGACGCTTCGGTTTCACACACTGACTCGAGAGGTAGCCTGTCTTGCTTAGATAAGGAGGAGTGCATATAATCTTCACATAATATGCTGTTTACAGTCTTCTCCTGGTTTTAAACTCATTCTCTGTTTTCTCTTCCAGTCTCTGTCAGCAGCATGGGCCAGCATCTAGTAAAGAGGGAGGCACCCACAGACAGCAAGGTAAGAGCCCCTCACTGCAGGTGCTTTTGTGTCTTGTTTTGTACATCTTGAAATGTGTGTGTGTGCAAGCTGTTTGTCAAAACTGCGGTCTGAGAATGAAGCATGTGTTGGAGGATTTTCTTTAACCTTATCAGTGTGAACGCTGGCCTTTATCAGCAGGACTTTGGACTCATACTGATTTATTATGTTCAGCTTTCAGTCAAGCTGTTAACCACTTAACGGAGCACAAGTCTTGAATGTCTTTTAAGAGTGAGTGCTTATGTAACACAGCACGAAGGTTCTAACTTCTTCACAGGTAGTGTATTTATCTCGAAGGTCTATGCCCAGAATCATTTTTTTTTTGTTCATGTTTAGAGGTGATTTGATATATTTCTGAGCCGCCTACGTGTTCGTGGTTACAACTTACTTTCTCACCTGCGGCACTTGGATCGCGAATCCAGGTCTTGCGGTGATAACGCTGCCACAGGCAACACTTCATTCTCTCAAACGTATAGAGAAGCAGCACTCTATGAATAATGCAGCGGCTCAATGCTTCATATGGAGATTTTTGCTGTGGAGAGTAGTGGAGGGGACGAGGTGGAGAAAATTTGCAAATGTTTAGTTGATCTGTAATGCATTTTTATCCATGCATTATTTTGACTTAAAGGCCACTGCACTGGAGTAAGGACCTTCTACCTACACTCTGTTTCTTAGATCATGTATTATTATATTCTAGGTCTGTCAAAGTTAACGCGATAATAACGCAAATAGGTTTTAACGCTACTAATTTCTGCAACGCATTAATGCAATCTATCTTTCGGAGGTTGTAGCGTGCTCATTTTTAAAGAGTGGAGTGAAGATACTGGCATCATATGAATCTATAAAACCTAAGGAATCCATCGGTACCAACCATGTCATACTAGCATGTTGAGAAGGAGATTAAATAACGCTCCAAACTTACACTCAATTTTGGCGAGGAAAAACTGTCATGGCCATTTTCAAAGGGGTCCCTTGACCTCTGACCTCCAGATGTGTGAATGAAAATGGGTTCTATGGGTACCCACGAGTCTCCCCTTTACAGACATGCCCACTTTATGATAATCACATGCAGTTTGGGGCAAGTCATAGTCAAGTCAGCACACTGACAGCTGTTGTTGCCTGTTGGGCTGCAGTTTGCCATGTTATGATTTGAGCATATATATTTGTTATGATAAATGCAGTACCTGTGAGGGTTTCTGGACAATATCTGTCATTGTTTTGTGTTGTTCATTGATTTCCAATAATAAATATATAAATATATTTACATAAAGCAGCATATTTGTCCACTCCCATGTTGATAAGAGTATTAAATATTTGACAAATCTCCCTTTAAGGTTCATTCTGAACAGATAAAAAAATGTGTGATTAATTTGTGATTAATCACGATTAACTGTTTCTTTCTATTGCTGGAAGATGTTAAGAACCACTGATGCACTTAAATTAAGTGATTTTCTTTTGCAGACTATAGTAACTGAAGGATTTTAATGTAAAAAAGAAAAATCCCTCACACTGACACATTTTGGATAGTCAGCTTTTTAAAGGACTTCTGCGTAGATGGAATTGCTCTCTGATTCTTAATTGTGAATATTTTTATGGTTTATATACTCCTCTATGACAGTAAACTGAATATTATTTGAGTTGTGAACAAAACAAGACAGTTGAGGATGTCAATTTTGGCTTTGATTGATATTTTTCACCATTTTCTGACATTTTATGGACCAAACAACTACATTTTACTAATCGAGAAAATGATCAACAGATTAATCGACAGTAAAAAAAATAATTGTTAAACGCAGCCCTAGTTGCCATGGCAATATCCAAAGCATGATGGGTGATCGCCCTACAACATCCCCCCTCAAAACCACAAACCCTGCTGCTACAGCGCTCTGCGAGAGAAACCATTTCAACTGGAGGAAGTAAATAGATGATTGTGTCTATCAAAGCTGACACTAAAACCTCTCCAGGTACTCATCTCATTTAACCATTAGCTGTGGCTCGGGTGATCATCAGGACCCACAATGTTCTGCCGTCTGACGATGATAATTGACCATCCATATAGCACCAAATCATTATTCCCACAGGAACAACAATTCGTCACCATCTAGAAATTACAGATTTGTTTCGCAGGTTTTTCTATCCGAACAGAAGAAGTAGATGTGAAATGTTTTGATGTTTCAGTGCACTTGCATCTTATATTGCTGTCAAGTGAGATTTTATGCTTAAAAAAGGATTAAAGTCTCAGACGGAGAGACATTATTCTGGCTGATGGATTGTGTTTGCTGCTGTTTGTTCTGTCGGCGACCGGGCAGGAGCGATAATTGCACTTTAAAGCATCAGGATGGATCAATGAGTTTGCACTCTAAGGTTGAGTAATAAGCCTTTACATCAGTGCTCTCTGGTATAAGCAGGAAGTGTGATAAGTTTGAAGGTCTAGTGGCAAATTAAGTGTGATTTTCTTATTCTTCTTTTATAACAAACAAAGTCATTAAGCACCTCACAATAGGCATTTCTAATTGGCCCAGGAAGCAAGGTGCTCTGCCGTGCCCCGGGGGTTAGCACTTGACAGAAGATGTCTGCCTCTAATAGTGCTGTAATTAGATAGAGAAAAATATGTTTGAGAGATTTTTTTTTGGACTCATCTTTCTGCTCTGTGAGCGCAGAAAATTACAAGCCAGACATTGCTCCTGTACGCCAAGTGTGGAGGAGGATCAGGCTTAAACTGGGACAGTAATGTAATTTAATGACATCATGTAATTAACCCCAGCTTTGCTTTAAGTCCCTTTTGTCACAGCTTTTCAAAAATTACAGCGGCTATAATGGGTTCGGGCCATTATAGCTGAGGCTGTGATCAGAGTTGAAGAGGTTTCTTCTAGAGTGTTGTGAGCAAAGGGGGTGTAGAAAGAAAAAAACAGCATTTGGGGGGGGTCGCTGTAGGCTGCAGCGTAAAAACCTGCCTTGTGTGGTCTGGCTCGCGGCCGACTACCTGGCCAGTGCCTGTAACGGGCGGAGTGATCACGTTGGCGTACAGGGGAAGAGGGGAGCCCAAACCAGCAGGGAGGCTGATGGCTCAGCCCGCAGATGATTTGTTCCCTCACCTTGCAAAACACACTCTGGAGAGAGAAGAGCAGGAGCAAGAGAAGTGGATTAATTTGTCAAAGTGCGAAGCTGCCAGGAGAGGTGTTAGGGCACCAAAGCTGCATTGTTTAGTTAGCTTTATAATTGTATCTCTCTCTCTCTCTCTCTCTCTCTCTCTATCTCAATCATTTGTTTTTCCCCTTTCTTTTGGCTCGATTATCATGACATCAAAGTCAATTTAAAAGGTCTGGCAAAGCAGCCAGTTGTCATAGTGACAGTTAGGCAGGAACAGAGCGTGACAGAGTAAAGCAGGTTGTGTTTAGATGCTGTTGTCGATGGAGTTGTGATCCCTCTCCCGGTCCCTCATCATTTTGAGGAAGGGTGAAATGTACCCATACCTCCTTTGTCACACCTCTATAGCAGCTCTCTGAATGTTCACGCTGCTGATATTTTAAAGCCTTACATTGACACTTGGAATAACAGCGCCCCTTTTGCTCCTTAATGTTGTGTGTTTTGCCAGAGTAGAACCTGAGACACATAGTTGTGCTCAGATGTCCCTAAATGCAAATATATATATCAGCGCTGATTGGTGCAGATGTCTCCTGATGCACTGGATGGCGTCGGTTCAACACTGGATTACAGACAGATGTGACGGTGTGTAGTGCGCTGAGAACTTGCCAAATTTATTCGTCACTGCGTGCAAAGCCAACAAATTCCTCAATAAATAAATCAAAAATAGACAGTCGTTTTGTATGACTCTACAAATTCAGTCGTTTAATATTGCATTTTGTTTGATTTAACTAAAAAATGAAAGAAATGCAACTTGTAGCACAACAACCACTGTTTAAAATAACATCCATTTGCAATGAACCGTGTATTTCTGCCCTCACTGTGGTGTTTGTGCAGATAACTAGCAACCGGAGACAATGTTACATATCATGTTGAGATATTTCCTGCCCCGCTACAGTGAGAAGAATCGATTTTTTTTTTATTCAGCTATCTCAGACATCAACAGTAAACATCAGGATGTGGTGTCAAGTTTTCAGAGTTGTAGTGCACGCTTTTTTTTTTTTGTTCCTCCAGCCTTACCATTTTTTACTGATGCTGAACAATCAGAGAGAAATCCATCGCAGCAAAGACAGAGATAGCCAGTGCACTTTTCTCAGCTCGGGGAAGTGACTCCCGCTTGCTCTCGCTGCATGATTGCTCTCGCTATAGCTATTACCAGAGGCTCTCTCCACCTACAGATAAAACCTACACTCTACAGTTCACATTCTCAGATGGTGTTGCAAGTCATTTAGGGGAAATGTAGGATATCCCTAAGAAATAACTTACTGAAGAAGAATTACATAAGGTGCATTGAGTAAAGGTGGGAACGATGAATTAATATGCATTACATACTAGAATGCATTAATGAATAACTGACAGCAGAAAACAGAATCCAACTGTAAGATCAGACTGTTATTTCTTTGGTGTTGGATGTAATGTTTGCTTCCTACTGTTGGTAGCTGGCTAGTTACAGACATGCTAACGACTGTAATTCATATTAGAGCAGATAAACACACACAGTTTAATCCATTTCCTTACACTGTTACTCCTGTGTTTTTGGTAGAGATGTACCGATACTGGATCGGATATCGGTGGCAACGGGGCCGATCTATTCAATTAAATTTTATGTTTATATACAATATACATTATATGCTGGAATTTGAATTCCTGTTTTAGTTTTGACCAATTTGTTGCTGCATTTAAAAGGTTTACACTTGAATTGTAATTCCTGTTCATTTTTAACCAAGTTGCTGGTGTACGATTTATTATTTTTTATAATAAATAACAATTAAATAAATGTATATCTATGTATTTATTGGCCACATTTTATTAGTAGTTAGTTAGTAGTAGAAGTTAGTAAAGCAATGTTTAAAGGCAGGGTTGATGATGTTCTCCAGTCTCCACTATTTGTTATATTAGTTGAAATGGTCTTTACACCCCGACAGCGATCCATTACTGATGAGCTCTGAAAAAGGACCGGAAAAGAGTCGTCATCTGTAGCTGCTGTAATCCTGTAAAAACGTCTACCAATCACTGCTTCGCGGTCCGCTTGGAAAGAACCAATCAGATGCCTCCCTGCCTCCCTGCTCGTTCTCTACCCTTGGCGTGCACTAGCCTGAACTCAAAGCGCGTCGTCGTTGCACGTTTCCTGGAGAATGGAAGAGAAAACTCAGCCCTGCAGTAGCACTGCCGCGGTTACTTGTCATGAGGTAGCGTTGTTGAGTTGAGGACCTGAGGCGATGCTACTTTCAAATTATGCTAGCTTTAAAACATCGTCGACCTTATCTTTAAGTCCAGTTTCCTTAATCATAAAAGAATGATCCCAGTCACTTCCACACAGTGAGGCATACAGCTTATTAATTAAACACTGGTATCAGATCGGTACTCGGTATCGGCCGATACCCAAAGCCCAGGTATCGCTATCGGTATCGGGGCTGAAAAAGTTGGATCGGTGCATCCCTAGTTTTTGGTTTTGGGAAGCCTTAACAGTGGCAGTTTAGACCATTTCTGTGGCCACATGTGACTTTTAGTAATACCAAAAATATTAAACCCAACTATTAAGGCGGTAAAGCGGTCGTCAACTAATCTGAAAGTCGGCGGTTCGATCCCTGGCCCCTGCAGTCTACACGTCGAAGTGTCCTTGGACAAGATACTGAACCCCAAATTGCTGTTGGTGTGCGTGTGAATGTTTATCACTCCTGAGGAACAGGTGGTACCTCGTATGGCAGCCTCTGCCACCAGTTTATGAATGTGTGAGTGAATGGGTGAATGCTGACTAGAAAAAGTGACAAATAAATGCAGTTCATTTACCACCCAATGATACACCTCTAACAATAAACACAATAATACTCATTCAGTGCTAATGTACATTTTATCACTACAACTTCTCCTCTCTTGGGATAAGTGTGGGGTGAAAAATGTCCGAAAAATATTTGTCTCAGTTAGGCCCCCAGAACAAAAGGAAAAAAGAAATGCCACCCTCAAAACTCTTTAAATGCCAAGTAATGCCAACTGCTGTGTGTTGACCTTACTCTCTCACAGCCAGAAGTGAAGGAATAGGTGTTTTTAATCTATCAACGTCTTGATCCTCTTTCCATTTTCTTCTTTCTTTTCATGTTCTTCTTCATCGGTTGTGAAGAAGTGTCACTAAGATCACCTGTAAAAAGGTTGAAGCACTAGATTACCAGAACACCTACACAGAAATATAAAACACACTGAAAACTGAGGGGAAAATCACAGATATGGCCGCAGGGGATGGAATTTAAAGTAACAAGTAGCTCAAGTTGTAATGAGATTAATTATTGAAAAGGGGCTCTGGATTTGAAATGCTTAGCTGTCGGTCCTCGCTGGAAAGAGGCTTTATATGTGTTTTGAAACCAAGCATGTTGGAGAGATTATTTTACAGCGTAACTTCTCAATAAGTTGTTACTCTGTCAATCCCTCTTTGTGCCTGGTTGTGATCCAGTCCTGTTACTGAAACTACTGAATTGGAGAGACTGAATTGTCTCCAGATGAGGGAGCTTGAGGATCAGCCAGCAGACCTCCAGGCTTCAGCTCTACCATTGTACCCAATTACAGCGCTCTACTGTATGTATTGTGACCAGCCCAGCAGGCTTGTTCCTGTCTCCTCTGTTCCTCTGTGTGAGATCTGTCCACATCTGAATCATAATTACACTTTCCACACCTCAAGTCTGTTCTGATTTTGTACTATTACTGTTCCCAGAATAGCACTGCTTGACTCACAGTGTGATCAGTTGGAAGTTTAAACCACAAAAGTAAACCGTCGGTTGATGGAAGAGTTCCTCAAGTTAAGATGACAGTTACACTTCCTCTTATTGATCCTGCTTTTACTGTCGGTATTTGTGTTATATTGGGGAAAAATGTGAGCCATAAATCTGCCAATTCATCATTCTTTATTTGGGAAATATTATTGTGTGATAGTGTTTTGCCTTTATCTGAGTTATCACATATTACACGATATTTGCTTCACAGAAGGAATATTGTATTTCAGTGTTCTTCTTTTCTATGAAAAAGTCTATTGAATACCCTGAATGCCGTGTTTTGCTTTTCTCTCAATGACCCTCCACTTGCAAAGTGAGCTTCAGAAAGGCTTTAACTAAAGCACTGAATGTTATCTTAGTGCTCTACGGCAGTTTGGCCCCTCGTTAGGTAAATTGAATTACTTCCTTACAGCTCTGAATAACAGACGAATGTCCAAGATATTTGATTGTCCTCTTGACTTTATAGATTAGCATTATTATTGTATAAAACTGGCCTTTTGAAGGTAGAGACACAGTGTGTCTGGTGTGTTTTATATCAAAAGGAGATGATCCCATCCATCTCTGAATTGTAGACAGGATGAAACACTGATGACAGGAAGAGAATTCCTTTGAAAGTCTCAAATCAGCCGAGCCCTACAAGGTGTTCGAATGGCTGCACTCTTCATCCTCTCTCTCTCTCTCTACTCAAACATAAGGAGTACTTATAGGCACATTGGTCCCCGTCCAGTACCTGAGTACTGGATGGGGATCAGAGGCCTGAGTGGAGCTGAGGCTGAGTGTTCCAGTCTGAGATACCCATCAAACAAGCAAATATGCTCACAGACATTAGCCTTAAAGGACCAGTGTGGGACATTTAGGGGGGGTCTATTGGCAGAAATGGAATATAATATGAATAAGTATGTTTTCTTTTGTGTGTGTAATCACCTGAAAATATGAATTGTTGTGTTTTCGTTACCTTAGAATGAGCCGTTGATATCTATATATATATGGAGCTGGTCCTCTTCACAGAGCTGGCTGCCTTGTTTCTACACCAGAATGGACAAACCAAACACTGGTGCTGCAGTCGAATAATCCTTTTTCTCTCAGGAAGGTTCCTGACGGAGTGAAATGACCCGGAAGTATCTCAGTAGCAGCCATGATGAGAGCTGTTTGAATTCTCCAAATGCTGAGGAAAGGAGCTTCAATGCTTCCTTTACTATCTCCTTTAGCAGAGGATACACTTACCAAAGGAAAGGAGATAATAACATCCCACAATTCCTTGCGGCCGCAGCATTTAAAGCGACACACCATTCGGCCGTTCCTGATAACAAACGACATGCTTTTCTTGTATATTATTTTCATACGCTCATATACTAATTGGGATTCATGTTTAATATGAGTGGACAGTGACAACCATTTCATTTCACTTTGTTTTTAATTAATTATTTATTTCAAACATGTAACAAATACCTATATGGTCCTACCCCTTCTCCATAACTCGAACAATTAACCCAATATTGGGGGAGCAGCGCCTTTTGTAGTCCGTCTTCAGAACATTGTAGTTTCACCACAGCAGACCCGCGTCACTAACATCCGCCGCCGTCGCATCATAATTACGGAGTCTATTGAAAGTGCAGTCGGATTCTCTGAACACCACGGCCGTCTTTTCCTAAGTCCCTTTCTCATCTTTCCTTGACCTCATGACGTTTTCCATCGAGGTCAAGGAAAAGACGTTAGGACGTGATTTTTTTTTTTTACTTTTCGACCGCAGCCTGGGTCTAGATAAAGCTATTTGTGTTTTCCCTTTTTGCTTCGGCCGCCGTAGTTCTCCCACAGGCTCGGCTCACGGGAGAAGTTTCAATTGGTTGCAATCTGCAACCTCACCACTAGATGCCGCCTACACACTGCACCTTTAATATATTAATATATTTAAGCAGTACAAACAAGACACTCTTCACAGCACATATACAATGATAAAGGTGGCAGATGGCCCACTTGAAATTGTTCATAATTTTTGAAACAAAGGGTCCTTGATTCCAGAAAGAGGTCGACAGAAAGCAGGTTTCTCACTGTCGCTGGCAGATTTTATCAGCTGTAGCTAGCTAATTAAGCTAATGTTAGCTCAGTGAGTTTGTTGAAAACGCTGCATGCGGCAGCTGACTTTTTAATGTTTCCTCTTGTGTTTTTTGGTTTTGGAAAGGCTATACCATCCTCCAAACTCTTTACATGCAGAGCATCGCTCTTATTGCAGCTCAAAACACATTGTTTTCAACACATGGAGATGTCCAGATGTTGACAGGCCAGCTGTGCCTTCTCACAGTAGCTAAGATATGATCGGGCAGTCGCTGTTAAAGGGAGGTGTTAAGTTGAATTTGAGTGAGATTTATTTGCAGTTATATCAGTCACATCAGTACATTTGAAGTTTTCGCAGAGACAACATGTAGAGGAATGGCATCTTAAGATATTTAGACTTCGTTGCTCAACAGGTGTAAGAGCTCCATTATCACCTGCTTGTTGGCATCTGCAGGGTGGAACCTGGAAATAGCAAGCAAAAAGGCCAACAGGTGAAGGCAGAGAATAACAGGAGGCTCCCAGGAAAACATGAATAATTGGCAAGTGGGATCCAAATTGAGCTGTTTCTCTTGAACTTGCTCCACATCTCCATGCTCCAGGGTCAGGTGATGCTTCACCGTCTCCACCGAGGATGCTCTGCTTAACAAGACCTATATTTAATAAGCCACCGGTGGTGTGTAGGTGTGAAGTCAGTCTGACAGCTGTTGCCCAAGGACGGCATTAATCTGCTGCTCTGGTCCACTTAGCAAAAATTGCCCACATATTTTTTTTCCTCTTCCATTTTCTCCCAACACCCCATGGACTGCATACACTATGTTCACCCATTCACTCTGTATATTTTATATCTCTATTATTGTTTTTATAATTTTTGTATACCTTTACCTCTCCTGTGTTTCACTCTATTTGCTGATGTTGCTGCTTTGACACCTGAATTTCCCTCCGGGGATTAATAAAGGTTCATTTTATCTTATCTTATCTTATCTTATACATTTGTCCAAATTGTTATTTAGGGCTCCTTTTTTGTGATGGTGCAGAACGCATTGTCGCACCGCACAACCAGTGTTTTTTAAGGGCACTGAGGTTATTTACTCGACTACACCAGTTTGGTATCTCGGCCTTGCGCCCCAGAAGGAGCAGCAGATTCGCTGGTTAATTTGTGTGCTCATGTGGACATCACACGTGTTGTTAAATAATTATTCTGCAGTTCCTACTGCAGTGGTAATCAACAGGCGATTTGGAGATGGTCGCATTGAAGATGGTTCACACTGTTCCATTAGATCGTAGATCAATTAAAACTGTCTGCTAATGACTCCATCAGGACTGTCCGTTCCCGTCGGTCATCCTCCCGGTGACTCTCCATTCAAAACACCAGATGTTTGTGGCAGTGATTAGCAATGTGATGTGATATCAGATTGTTCGGGTTCAATTTTATAGTGGTGCTCACTAAAAGTGCGCTTGGCACGCTCCTGATGCACTGAGCAGGGCGTACTTGTCTGCAATCTGCTCCGCGCTGCCGGGTTCATGAAAATAGAGCTCTCAGTCTCAGTGTTAGAGGCAATGCTTAAAATAAGCAAATTACTGTTCATATTTAATCAGTTTCACTTCTCTCCAGATACAAATTGTTTTTATTTTTATTTCAAACAGCCCCCTAATACCTGTTACTTGCAGATTCAGTCCTATTAGTTGCCTCAGCCTCCAGCGATATCAATTCGACAAACATCCGATCGCCCGCGGCTCAGCTCCTTGAATGTGAACGTTGTTTGCATTGCTAATTTTCCCCCACTTCGAAAAAAGTGAAAGGCTGAACAGATATATAAGACAGCTGTGTCTAAACGTGTGGGTGTGTGCATGGACAAAATCCAACAAAAGTTGAATACTGAGTGCTTTAATGATGGAAAAAAAATGTTGTGCCAGACAGACTGTAGGAATGCAGTGTTAATGTATGCTTTATCAATGCAATTTGTCTCCTTTCTCTGTCTGTTTGGTTCTTTAAAATAATTGGTTGAGGGTCTTTGTACAGTACTAACCCTGTACGCCTGTTTCTCCATCATTCTCATTATCTCAGATGCCACAGATCAGGGCCTGTATTTACCTGCTAAAAGTGACAATTTGGACTTAGATAAGGTATAAAGATAGGTATACAGATAAAGATAAATGCACTTTTACTCCAACTTCAATCAAATTTCAGAAGAGAGATGAACACACCTTGTGAGACCTTCTGTTTCGGAGGTGTTTATGAAGAATAAGAAGAAGCAGAAACAATACGTAGAATCTAGAGGAGGTAGTTTGATTTGAACATTTGATAGGAATAATGCAGTGCTGCAGTCAAAACATGCCTGTTTGGAACGGGCCAAATGCTCGACCTGTGTTGTTGCTGCTACTTGCAGTTTTCTCGAGAACCGCTCATACAAAAAACTTCACACTCGACGCTGCACCTCCTTACAGAAGGTCCTGAGCAATACACATGCCATGACATAGTATAGTATATGAAAAACATTGTATTATGTTACTATTCTAACTCATTATGATACGATACAACTTTATTTTCAGTTTGCACGGAAATTCATTTTGCATCCATAGGCAGCTCAATTTGAGAAAAATTACACATACAATAGACATACTGTTACCATAAACAAACAGACAAGTAAGACACATCAGTTGTACATAGAAGACAAAAACCAAAACACATCACAATTAACCATACATAACACATTAAAAAATGACCGTCTGTCCTCTGGATTTACATCTCCTTAGCAGCACATTAATTATTATTTAGCAACTAAATGGACTGTTGAACAAAAGCATTCTTCAGCCTGAGGCCCGAAATAACTTACAAAAGGCCCCTCAACTGTGTACTACTTACTGTGTACTAATTCAGAGGAAAACATTGTACTAGTACTACATTTACCTGACAAAGAAATAGTACTGGTTAAGTTAAGTTGCAGATTACGTGTCACGTCACCAAATTGCACCAAATTCAACAAAGCACTCCCTTTGGTCCCCAGCAATACACCCACCACATGTGGAATAGATCGGATGAATAGTTCTCGAGATATGTGAAGGACATAACCACCCAAAACTGTTAGAACTTTGGCAGAAAAGTGTGTATTTAATAAACTTTAATAATGAACTTTATTTGTATAGCACTTTTCCAAACATAGTTACAAAGTGCTTTACATACAGTTAACATCAAGATAAAAACAATACAGAATAAAAACATAGGCCAAAATAACATGTTGAACATAAGACTTAATAAAACAGTTTGTACAAAAAAGTCAGCAATAATGAAATTAAAACAAGGGATTGCTATAAAAAGGTCTCCCTGTAAAGGGAGGTTTTGAGGCATGATTTAAAAGAAGAAACAGAGTTTACTAGCCTGAGTTTTGTCAGTCATAGCAAGAATAAATAGGTTGTCAGGGTCTTTAAGAAACCTCTGGAGGTCTCTTAAATTTTAGAGCATTTTTAAGTCAAAACAAATTCAATGAATACGTTTAGGAGTAGAACTAACAGTAATGGCATGAGGCCAGTATTAATTGTTATCACCTGCAGGACTCTTGGATTCATCATGGCGCTCTTTGACGATATGAATTTGTCTGTATGTAATTAAATCTGAATCCAGTATGGAGCCTGTTAATCGAATCTGAATCTCATCGGGTCAAAGCAAATTTACATAATTTGTTTACACAATTGAACGGACAAATAAAATTTCAAAGCGCGGCACTTTGCTGACCTTTTTTTCTTGATTTGCATCAGTAAGTGCTTGCTCACCGCACTTGTCCACACTCACAGGACTGTGTCACAGTTGCACTTCTCTGTACGCTCTCGTAACGGTGAGCGGTGTGCCCACAGATTTTGAACGCCTGTATTGATTCCCTACGTTGGCAAACCCACTCGGAAGTGGAAGCCGGAGATGTGAGAGTACATTGGGAGGAGGAGGGAATCGGTAAGAGGATTTATAAAAATGTGAGGATTAGCAAATGCAAATATTTCGCTTGGAACCACAAAATAGAAACAAGTACTTGTTATGAATAGCTATAGAAAGAAATGAACATTCATTTTCGAGCCAGTTTACAGGGGAGATTAATTAGTCTCACCCAGTGACTCAGACGAGCCAGTACAGGTGGGTAGAACAAATCTTTAACTTATGACTTCATGTATTCAAACAGCCTGAATCAGACCAGAGCCGACAGAGAGATACAGCTGAATCAATACTTCTATACGTCTGGAAAGCCTGATAACACAGGCACATGTTGTTTCCATTTCCAAAGATGAAATGGTGTCATTTAATCTTTATGTTTTCCTCAATGTAAGCTTCCCCCTTGGTGACAGCAGCAAAGAGTTGAGATGACCTGCTGCAGACGCAGAGATTTCTAACAGATGTGATCACAATGCAAAACATTTTAATTAAATCACAGAATTTCTATCAATCGTTTTTTTTTGTAGGAGAGATTCACAGTCTCGGCTGACACGAGGGACGAGTTAGTCACAGTACCAACAACCGCTATCATCCTTTTTATTGTTGACTATGACAATAAAGGCATTTTAATTGTTAGAGAGAGAGACGTGGAGTTTTCTTGGTATCTTTTTGTCTATATCCTTATCTAAAGAGTTTCTCAAACCATCCTCACATTGCTATTAACCTCAAGGACTCAAGATGGCAAAATAAAGTATGGATTTAATTGTTGATTATTGATTTGTTTTTAATCACTTGTTACCTCATTTTGACACAGTGCTACCCTTAAACATACAAAACGTGTACATTTCTGGTAAAAACATAAAATATCTCACAAAAGCACATTTTTATTTAGAAACAACACTGAAATAATGTTACACACAACACACATTATCTGCACTTGCACACATTTCCCTTCACTCCCAGCAGATATTAGTGTTAAGGATGTCTTAAAGATATAAAATAGAAAGTTAGAATTTTAAAATATTATGTTTAATCAAAATCTTAATACCGTAGTATGGCAATCTCCACCCCCATTTTATTTCATTAAAGAAATTTGATTTAAAAATTCTCTTATTCTCTCGGAATTTTTTTCCAGTGACACTTTTATTTTATGTGACTTTTCATTTCATAATATCACTTTTCATTGCAGTCTCATCTTTAAATATTGAATGCTGAAAATGACATACGATTTACAAATGAACAAGTGTATATCATTATGAACGTTTAAAAACAAATGTTCATTCTGCAAAACCCACTTGTTTTGCAGAATGAATCCTGCCTAAAATCGAGATGAATACGACTGATGAAACATAGAATTGGCATCAAAATGGGCAAATCTCAATATGTATGCGATTCAAAAAGTGTAGCACCTTCTTTAGAATGTTAAATGACTGAGTCTGAGTATAATTCTGCAGTAATTATTTCGCCCAAAAGCCTTAATAGGTGTAACTATCCCCGTAGTTCTGTTTCTCTCGTGCTCTCTCTCTGTCTGTCTGTTGGTCTCTGTCTTTGCTCTGTTGCCATGGCACCTCAGCGCCTCACCTCTTCAATCTGTTTTTGTCTTCCTTCCTATTAAAGGCTCCATCACCTGAACCCGAAGCAGAGCAGACAACAGCAGCAGCAGCAGTAGCAGCAGCAGTGGAACCTGAATCACACGATGAAGTCTTTGGTAAGAGGTCAAACCACATCTTGAATTTTAATTTACATGCATATTGACATTACTCTGAACTCCCAGTGTTGGTCAGGCTTTCCTATTGAAGTCATATACATGTTTTTTATCCTTTTGACTGTTTAAATTAGTGAATAAAAGAGTTTTAGTAGTATTTAGCATAATTAGGAAAATCCCCCGTTATTGAGCAGACTAATGAATGAATGACACCCTCAGAAACTCTAACTCCATCAATAGAATCTCTTCTGCTGCAAATGTAGACTCAATGCAGAGAAGCATTGGTGCGCGGTAAATATAAGTAATGCAATCACACAAATGTGAGGATCAGCACCTCTAAATCTGAGGCCATGGTTCACAGCAGGAAACCGATGTATTGCCTACTCCGGGTAGGGAATGAGTCCTTACCCCAAGTGAAGGAGGTCAAGTACCTCGGGGTCTTGTTCGCGAGTGAGGGGACTATGGAACGTGAGATTGGCCGGAGAATCGGAGCAGCGGGGGGGCGGTATTGCATAACGCACCGAAAAGGGAGATGAGCCGGAAGGCAAAGCTTTC
Organism: Sebastes umbrosus; assembly: GCF_015220745.1. NCBI lineage: Eukaryota > Metazoa > Chordata > Actinopteri > Perciformes > Sebastidae > Sebastes > Sebastes umbrosus. The sequence continues at coordinate 31,517,671 of NC_051279.1, forward strand.
GAACTACCCGTCAATCTTCGTTCCTACTTTCACCTCTGGTCATGAGGGCTGGGTCAGGACCCAAAGAACTAGATCGCGGGTACAAGCGGCCGAAATGGGTTTCCTCAGGACGGTGGCTGGCGTCTCCCTTAGAGATAGGGTGAGAAGCTCAGTCATCCGTGAGGAACTCGGAGTAGAGCCGCTGCTCCTTTGTGTTGAAAGGAGCCAGTTGAGGTGGTTCGGACATCTAGTAAGGATGTAAGTCAAGGCACGACCAGCTGGGAGGAGGCCACGGGGAAGACCCAGGACTAGGTGGAGAGATTATATCTCCACACTGGCCTGGGAACGCCTCGGGATCCCCCAGTCAGAGCTGGTTCATGTGGCCCGGAAGGGAAGTTTGGGGTCCCCTGATGGAGCTGTTGCCCCCGCGACCTGACCCCGGATAAGAGGTTGAAGATGAGTGAGTGATCACACAAATGTATGATTGTTTAAAAAGCTACTTTTTGAACTGGATATATCATAACTAATCAGCTGAGGGCGTTTTACTGTCCAAAACAAATTATCATCGAATGAAATATAGATTTTGAGGTAGTTTCTGAGGCCTTAGTCATGACGCACAGTGGGAAGCACTGAAGTGTGTTAATCAAGAAATCAGCAGAACCTGGAATGAGCCGTAATTCCACATCGACCCGGTAGCTCCTTTAACTCAGCTGTCTTAACTCAATCTGGGGTTTTTTTACGCAATAATGAAAGGCACCTGCTTCACAACCATAGACTGTATATAAGAAGTGGACATATGGCGCCTTCAAATGGGTTGGTATTTACCATGTTCACGAGAAGAGTTGTATTCACGACCTCGTAAGTGGAAGGTTTCTGAAAGCTCCGAGTTCACGAGTTGTGAAGTGTTTGTTGACGTTGTCAGAAATGGTGGAGGCCATGGAAGTTCATTTTTCGTCGCATAATAAGTTAATATATTGTAATTTTAGCCGTATATTGTTTTTCTTCGTAATTTTATAATATGTCTGAGGAAAATGTTGATATTCCCAACGGCCTCATCTTCCTCCTCTGTCATTATGCCTTTGCATTTCCTGCATTATGTTACCCACTTGCTACCTTGCTAAATTGTTAGCCTCTGTGGCTTACAGACGCTGACAGTAACATTAATATTGCCGTCGCTTAGCAGCGGTGTTCTCACGACTTAACCACTTCAACGCCAAGCATATCGTGTACACGACTTCCCATGTTGTCAACACGAGCTCACGAGTTTAATTTGAAGGAACCAGTAGTCACCGTGACGTCACCCATTGGTTTGTGGACTGTCATTTTGAAGCCTTGGGTTTGTCATTTTGTCTGCCACCAACTTGGTTTTTGGCCGTTACCATCTTGTTTTTTGCAACCAGAAATGACATATAGAGGGTGGAGCTAAGTACGACCGAACGCTGAATAAGACATTTTTAGGCTACCAAAATGTTACAATTAATTTTCATATCTGAAAACACACTGTGAAAGTTGTAAGACAAAAACACAGATTACTCCCAGACCGGACAACGCCGTGGTAGCGACCTGTCAATCAGAAGGTAACCCCGCCCTAAAGCATCCCCTGCTTTATGGTCTATCTGACTCTAAATGGGACCATAATTTACTAAATGAACATCATGCTGTATTGAAGAAGACTTGAAACTAGCGATTGAGACCATACACTCATGTTTACAATGTTTACTGAGGTAATAAATCAAGTGAGAAGTAGGATCATTTTCTCATAGACTAATATACAATCAGACTTCTTTTAGCAACCAGAGGAGTCGCCCTCTGCTGGCTGTTAGAAAGAATGCAGGTTTAAGACACTTCACTTCTCAGACCTGGAGGTTCACAACACTGGCTCAGAAGCTGTTAATCCTGCAGCATGACATTTGTTTGAAGTGAGCAGCAGTCTGCCTGGTGAAAAGTTAGCAGCTTACCATGATGAATGAAACTTAGTGGTTTGTGGAAGCCAACCGTTCCTCATAATAAGAAAACCTCAGAAGTCAGTGTTCCAGGCACCCCAAAGTTTTCTTTCTCCCAGTCGTGCGCTTAGAAAAGTTTTCCCTTGTCACATTCAGTGTGACGTGTGCGGGGGGGTTAAAAGGAGCCTTTGTAATACTGCAGCTCAGCAGAGGAGGGCAGAGTTTGTTGGCACTAAATTGATTGATTTCAACGCTTGATGCTTTTACAAATTACGACAAAGAGGATTATCCTGAGGCCAGAAGAAAACTGCAACTGCTAGTGGAAATTTACAGATTTTTTTCTTTTATCAACAGCTGTGATTTAATTCTAATCAAAGGCAAATCAGATTGGATTTTCTGCTGTAATTTATGCATGGTGCATGCATAATAGATCAAGCTATATAAAATTATACAACAGAAAAGCTCAATCAAGAGTTAGCATAAATTACAAGTTTGTGAGATCTCCAATGTCTTTTTTTTTTTTTATGCCACTTTGAATGAAACCATCAGCGTCTCTTGAGGGGTCCCGTTGGCTCTCGTCAACTTTGATAGTAGGAGCTGAGTGAAGATGCAACCTCCCAGAGTGAAGCAAATTATTCTTTTCCTCACATACAATGTGGCTGCGGATCCAAACATCACTGACTTGCAGAGTGTTGGTTTCTCGTATAGCTGCCTGTTGGGATTTGGTGGTATGCCAAACATGTATAATAGAGCAAAGTAATATGGAGAGGGCAAGTTGGTTCATTCTGCAAGGGAATAAAACCCTCAAGACATTGACCACATTTTGTGTAGGAAGAGCAGCGAACGTTGAAGAGATGGGGAAGGGAAGACAAGCGCAGCCTGTTCTCTCCCTTCTGTGTCAGTCTCGATTGTTTATCAGGGTGAGCTGAGGTGAAATGCAAGAGAGGGGAAGGATCCGGCCACGTGTACTGACTGAAGTAGTTACAGTACAAGAGATAATAGGAAGCTTGTAACTGCTCCTTTGGGTGTGTGCTTGTTAAAGGTTTGGATATCCAATATTATTTACTGTTATACAGTAACTTTCAATAGATATTTTAAGAGTTCAAAACATTACGATTCCCTTCTTCCTGACCTTTCTTCTTCACGGGGCAGAATCGCCTCTGAACCATCACAGGCAGATCAAATGTAATTGAAACCCCAGAGATGATAATAATACTAGATGGATTCATAGTCTACTACTAGGGCTAAATGATAACTCAAATTATTAACAATGTCTTCACAAGCTTAAAGGTGAAAGAATCATTCAGCAACTCTTGATTTTGATGGCAATAATGATAAATGTCACCAGCAAATTTACTCTGGTAGCTAATTAACATGTTTTATGTAATATGGATGAGTTTGCCAAACCACAAAATGTCTGACGAATAAGCTCTCAGCATGCCAGTATCTGTACTTTTTAACCCGTCCAAAGATTGTTTAGTGGACAGATTTTTTGAGGTGAGTCTTTTATTTCCAGATAGATATTCTAGCTGATCGCATCACAATCTTTCAGACGGGTAGCTACAGCAGCTAGCTTAGTGAGTGAAGCCGACACTGGCAGATAATCATAATATATATCATAATATAGTTTTAAGTGTATTAAAGCTCGATTATTCAGGAACTCCAGGTTTCAGAGCTGTGAAGCAGCTAGCTAGTTCTGTCTTTAAACTAATGTTAGCTCCAGCAGCTATAGTGAAGAGCTGTCAGCAGTGTGTTTGATGGATGGAAAATAATTGTTAATGTCACATGTAACCTTAAGGTAACAGTCCTACTACCAGAGGGCTTGGTCATTTCTCCATAGAAAAACAAGCCATGTTTAATTAGTTAAAGTGAAGAAGAAAAGGACCCCGGATCCTATTTAGGACTTAATGGTGGACATGGTAATTTATTCTTTTAAATTCATTTTTTAAAACACTGGGTAAAACAATTTTTCAATTATGCTTGATTTAATAATTCATTTAGTTTGACATTTAAAATTAATCAGTTATATAATTAAAAAACACATAGATCTGTGTCCTATTTTGAATTATTAATTTTTTGTTTTACCTCAGTGTAGAAGGGCTAAATGAAAAAATAATAAGTTAAGGCAGAGGAATTGAATTTACATTAATTTGTTGCCTATTTAGTTTGTTGTTTACAGTTATCTGAATAATTCATTATCTTGGAGTTGAACCAGGCGTCAATGAGAAACACACAGAGTTGGGTAGGAAAATACATATTGTTGCCAGTGGCAATGGTGTTTTTTTTATTGCTATTTTTTTTTTATCTGGGGTTCAGAGGCCAGGTGACCCCTTTGAAAATGGCCATGCCCTTTTTTTCCTCACCAAAATGTAGCGCAAGTTTGGAGCGTTATTTCCTGACGCTATTATGACATGGTCGATACAGGGTTTATGATGATAAACTGTGAATTAGTGTTACGATTTTTTTTATGATGCAGTAGGCATACTTTTGACAATTTCTATACTGTGTTTATGAACTAAATTACTGATTAAATAGACTATATAGTGACTGTGGAGGACACCCACAAACAAAGCTCATCAAAACACAGTATAGTCATGAATAGATATGGAGGAATCTGATCTGATTGTGCCTTTCGCATCAGTTTGGGTCCTCTATTACAGAGTTAATGCACTTTAGTAGTGATTATTATTATTATACAACAAATATGAAATCCTTTAGGGTGGATGCACTAACCGACTGGTTTTCAAAGAAAGGTCAATATTGACCTAATATTATGCCAAACCAATTCCTCAGCCCGGCGGCAGTGTGTTTGTCTATGATTAAATTGTGTCTGTATTGATGAGCCTGTAATCGTGCCTCCTTGTGCGGAGGGAAACTGTGACTATCTGCTGTTCCCACTGATGCTTTTATTATCGGCAGGAAAGTTCTACCTTGCAGAGGCTTCGTCAGATTGATCTGTTAGCTACTCGATACGCTCCCTTCTCCCGCAGCTAATTGATGTTCCTTGTGTTTAACACTTGCCATTGATCAGCGTGGGGCAGACTTAGAGGATCCACCGCTGACACGAGTGATACTTCAGAGAAAGTCGCCCACGCAACACAATCACTTTTAGCCGTTCGCGGGACGATGTGGTTACCAAGCACGGACGTGAAACTATCTGACATCTATCTCAGGTTTGCTCTTTGCTTTAGTCATTTAACGGCTTGATGCTATTATTTTCTTGGCTGACCTCACACAGATGCTCGTGGCAGCTCGTGATGAGAACAGGAATGAATTCGGATGCAGGTTTAAGTGGCCATCTCTTTAAAATGGGAGGTAAGCAGCAGACGAAAACATGATCTGACTGCAGTGTCTGCCACGCACATTCAGGTTTTCTAAGGAGTTTGCTTCAAAGTCAACATTATTGAGCTGTACCTACACCATGAAGAGAAATAATTAGCTTGGTTTTAGGTTGATGAAAAATGGTGAATGACTGTGCCCGAGAAGGTGAGTAAAAGCTTACAGAGTGACCTTAAAGAGCAGTTTGTCTTGATTAAGGTTTGTTAGGGGGATGAGTGGAAATCAAAGCTCTTATCATAATGTGTTTGATTCGTCAAAAAGCTGCTTCTGAGCGCCGTAGATTCCGCTTTGATGCTCAATATGTAACCAGCTCTTTGCTCAGTCACCACTGCTTTCTGATAGTGTGTAAAAATCCCATTTTCTTATCAGCTTCTAACTCTTACTGCGGGAACATTGCTGTTAGGATACATTTGAAAACCTTCCTCTTACCTGTGCACCAAGGCTGAACTAATTTTGCACCATTAGGTTGATTCAGGGTGCCGGGGCAAAATGAAAAGAAAAAGGAATTGCCACCAAATTGGCACAGTGCGAGTGGTTTATGACGGGCAGGTTAGCCGTGCTTTATTGGAGCCTGTTTTGGTGAAGTTGTCATCAGCAGGCGTCATGACTCATCCCGGCCTGTCCAGCGTCTGGGGATGTCTCCATGCAGCACTTCCTGTTTGCACTGCTTTTCCACTGAAGGGCAAACACCACCATCAGCTGTACGGCTGTTAAAAGCCCATTACGGCCCCATTACCTGGCCCGGCCCTGCAGCAGGGCCCCCGCTCAGCAAAACAGACCACCCTCTATCAGTCTGTCCGCCTGTTCTGTCCTGACTCTGTCTGGGTCACTGTTGCTTCATCATCACAGGGTGAAAGTGAGAAGAAATGAACACCAGTTGCGGATAGAAAATCAAGGAGAGCCAGAAAAATAGTGGAATGGACTGTGGTTGCCTGCAGCCATTTTAGTAGCTTAAAGGGGCCATACGGAAAGTTTTGCATGCTTTGTTTAACCCATTTATATAAGAACAACAGAACAGGACATATAAGATGCTAGACCAGTCGTTCCCAAAGACTGGGTCGGGACCCACAGGTGGGTCGCAACAGATTTTATTAAGGTCTGCAGAATTTCTTCTATAGTCTTTTATTTAAGATTTAAATCTGCAGTACACCTTTGAGCCACATGAGGGAACCTGCATGTTTGTATTGTTCTGATTCACTCATCCCAACTCGTCACGTACTGACGCTTTGTCAGACCCCTCGGCGTCACTTTTTCCGGTGCACTAAACACGTGCTTAATGTTGTGAATTAAACAAAAATACTTGCTTAGGTTTAAGGGAACAAAACCACTTAGTTAGGTTAAGGAAAAAACATCATGGTTGGGCTTAAAATGACTTTGTTTTTACAGTGCAAATGTGACTTGATGTTGTGAACACAGGACACGAATAAACAGCTGATTATAAAGTGAAAGTGAAACGCACAGGTCTCCTGGATGAAAGCCTTGTGTTTGTTGGACCCGTCCACCTCCCCTCCCAATCACCCCGGTGTGTCTCTTTCGCTCTTTATTATACGTCACCAGAGCACTTTCTCTGAGCGTTTATTGTTGCCATGGATGGGTTTACATTGTAGTTAATGGAAAGCCCGGTGCGTCTTCTACCGCACAAGGCACAAGGGTGCCTTGTGCAGCGCTATCTAACGTCCACGGCTGTGACAAAGTGTCGGTATTCGACGCCCTGGGAGTGAGAACAGGCTGGATAACTGTAGCCTACTTATAACATTGAATCTAATATGAAAGGCTATAGCGTACATTCTGTTTGTTTTACCGATGAGAGGAAATTAAAAAGCCTGTTAACTCCACCGAAATGCTAGGTTCTCCTGTATGAATGCACCTAAATTGGTCTCATTTATTAAGTATTTAACATGTGCATATGTTTTCCATAATACAGGCATAAAACGAAGTTGTGATTTATCAAACGTATATCTCTTTGAAATGGCTGGTTTACCTCTTCAAGATAATATGAGGTGATGCGGGAATGGCCGTAAAAATGGTCAGGAACGTTTATTACCTTCGCCAAGGAGGTTTGTTTGTCTCTGTCTGTTTGTCTGTCCTTCTGTTAGCAGGATAACTCCAAAAGTTTGCGATGGATTTGAATGACATTTTTTGGAGGGGTGGGGTGTGGCACAATGAACAATCCATTTGATTTTGGTGGTGATCCGGACCATGATCACCAGGAATTGTTTTACGGATTCTGATGTAACTGATGACGTGTGACCCCGACATATTACACGGAAACACACCGTGGTAATAATAAGCCTTACCACCTCACGGTACCACCAGCTGTGAGCTGTGACCTGTTTTTAAAGTCACGCACCTTGGCGGAGGTCTGCGCTCTCCGAGTGCCATTCTAGTTTACGCATAAATTCACACTTCTCGTGATACATAAGGCCTATTGTGAATTGGGTTGCGATAGTTTTTTATTTTTAAAAAGTGAGTCCCCGGAAAAAAAAGTTTTGGAAATACTGGGCTAGACACTTTTGTCATACAGTTTGTTTTCTCCTGAACATATACTGTAAAGACCAGGAGGTTCTGTCACTCAAATCAAATCAAATAAATCAAATCAAATAGAATCTAGTGATTGTCTTTCAGAACAACTCAACACATCCAAAAAGTTACTAGACACTTTTTTGGGAACCAAATGCACAAGAGTGCTTACATTGCCTGAGGTAGTGCTTTAGATTGAAGTGCAGCACATAATCCTCCGAATGGCTACCCAGGATATACTTCAGAATACAAAGACCAAATTAATTTTCCAATTTTTCATGCCTGAGGTGTTTTAGTCTCTGCTTATTTAACTTTTCTCCATTGTTCTCTTCAGTGAAATTTATGGCATCTTAATTCCTCCTCCTGTGAATCCCGTCGGGATATGAGTTGATTTCACCTGTCAGCGGATGCTTTAGAAAAGGGTTGTCAGGAATGTGAAATGTAAATAATGGGCTAAAAAAACTTTGTCTTATAAAAGAAAGTACATTTAAGAACAGATCATCACTCTCTTTAAGCCGTGAGGCTGTCAGGTTCATACAAAGAGAACACAGGGGTGCGAGTTTAAAGAAGGTTTTGGCTCTTTCTCTTCTTTAAAAGAGATTGATTTTTCCTTATAATTACTTTGTTGTTGTGCTTCAGTCTCTTCCTACACCCACACTCATGAAAATGACTTTGATGAGATGGATCAATGTGGGTTACCTAATCTCTTAACTTTGCATACATACACCAGTTCTCATGCAAAAGAGTTGGTTGTATATGAAAAAGTTTTGATTACTCGAGGAGCTGTGTCAACATATTCCTTTAATTTTATTCATTTATTTGTTCCTTTACACAATGGCTTTTTTCCCCCTGTTGTTGTTAAGCTTTGCACGTTTCCTCCTGGCATCAAGTATGCCGTCAACACAAGGACGAGAGGAAAGAGCTAGAGACCAGATAAACACCCGACTGCATTCAGTCAGCAAGTGACCGCTCCTGCAGTGGGCCCAGAGGACAGTTTTTTTAGCCTCATATCACATCGTCTGTGCTGAGAAACTGCACACACACACACACACACACACACACACAGTCTCTGAGGCAATAATTCTGCTTTCTGCTGAATACTTTGTTTGGGAAGGTCTGTGTGATGAGGCTGCTGGGAAAGCTGACACAGTAATACTCTCTGGCTATGACAGCAGAATTAATGAAGGAAGGAAAAATTGCATATAATTAGACACACACAAAAAAATATACTGTGTATACACAGCGAAATCACGAAAACTGTATAGATCATATTTATATGATCTATCTATACCACAACCCCCTGAAAGCGCAAACAGCAAAGATAACTGAATTCTTAATCTTCCTTAATCAAAAGAGGCTCAACATTTTAAAACGTAATAGCATTTGATGGAAAAACTGACAAAGCAAGCGGCTGACAAATCCGAGTCCGATCAATTTTCATGTCGGATTCATTCTTTCTGCAGGTCACACTTGAGCTTTCATCAAGGAAATTGAATGATATTGGTGTGAGCCAGTTATCACTTCTTTCATACACTATGTGCATCCCTTGTAATTGCTTTAGGGACCTACCGGCTGCCCTTGAAATCTTAAGGGTGGAACAGGCGGCATTGATTTGGTCTGAGCCTGGTGGGGGTTAGTCAGAGTGCTCTTCCTTACCGAGAGTGAACTGCGAGAAGATCTATCTAAGACTCCCCACCTCTCTGTCCGCTCGTTACTAACTCTGTAGAGAAGCTTCTGAAAACACAGATCAACCCGTGATGAAAACAGATCACATGTTCTTTAGAAAATAGATTTTTCCCTATGAAGTCTGGGGAATATTTAATATCTGGTTTAGTTTCTGCACAACTCCCTCTGCTTTCTGCATTAAGGATAGTACTTCCTTCCTTATTCTGCTCACATCATTGCTTGCTGTAAACACTAAGTGTAATATTTTTTCAGTGGATAAACAAGTGTAGGGAGTACAAAGGCTCATAGCCTGAAAATATTAAACAGGTCTTCATAAAACCAAAATAATTATTCTTTGGGATAATCTTCTGGAACTGTTTTTTTTAGCTCATTCACACACTCCCGAATTCACGTTTAAAAGTACTTTACACACCGAATTACAAACACTGAAAAGGAAATAAAGCATAAAACATTAAAATGCAAATTAAAATGTTCAGTCAAACGCAGTGGAGAACATAAAAGCATTTAACCTGGATTTAAAGGTAGTGAAGGTGAGGTTTCCATGTCATACCAGTTCTACCCATGCCGGTATGCGTCAAATATAACAGTGGTTCCCAACCTTGTGTCCGGGCACCAAAGAACACAGGGATGTGTCTGCTCTGAGGTTGTCAAAATTAGATTTGCACATGTATAACTAAAATCATAATCTTTAAGTCCAAAAGGCAAAATATATTGAAAAAAGATAGATAGATGTAGTCATTTCAAAAATTCACAATTTGTTTTTATCTAACGAAACATTCTGCTTCAATCCATATTTGTTGGCGTTTAGCCTTTCAAAAACAAAATTTTCACTGCAGTCAAAAATCGTTGGCATTCATTTGCAGTCCTGCTTACATACACCTGTTGAATGGTATACTGGAATTTCAGTATTCATTCCCACACCCCTTACTGTTCTGTTTTGGTACAGCAACGCTGGTGAGAGCGGCTAGAGTGAACCAAAGCAGTAAAGTTGCAGGCAGTAAAAATAGTTAGCAAAAAGACGCTAAAACGCTCCATAGAGCTGAAGGTAAATGCAAAGTCAGGTGGGTTTAAACAACAGTACATTATACAAATACACCCATGTTTATATCTGTTTATTATATGAAGCATATAGTTCATATAGTCAGCAATGAGTCGGGCTTCATTGCTATTTTTTATGTAAATTGTCATTGCCGCAATGGCCCGGATTTGATTCCAGCTTTGCAGACTTTTTTGCATGTCACACCCCTCCCTCTTACCTCGTTTCCCCATTTTTCTCTACACTACTCTAAAGGTGAAAAATGCCCCCAAAAGTAATCCTTTAAAAAAATAAAATATGGAAGCTTTCAGACTAGCCCAAGTCATGGTGTTGACAAAATCATGCAGGAAAATATGACTTACTTTATGTCCTCTCTACCTCCTGCCACCCTTTGTTTGCCTTCTACTAATTCATCTACACTGGAATGGCAACCATGTGCTTTTTTGTATGTGAGTTTTGCTGATTTGCATCCATGTGTACGTACTATATATTCTCCCTGATATTGTCTGAGCACTGCTGACTGTGCATACAACACAGTATTGAGAATATGTATGAGTGTGTTTCTCTGCTGTGCATTTGTCAGCTGTACACATATATATAAGTGCAGTGGCTCAGTCATTTGTCTCTGTGGCCGAGGCTGGCACTAGCCAGTACGGGCCCTGGCACTGCCAACACGAAGCACCTCCTCTCATTCCCCCTCAAAAGATCTGATTGTTAACGGGCAGCTTCCATCACTGGACCAGTGTTCTTTGGTTTGACACCATTGTTCAGATTCTCCCTTTCTGTCCCCTCTCACCTCGCTTTCTCTCTCTCTCTGATCGCTTTCCCTTTCTTTCAAGTTTTTTCTCTCTCTCTCTTACAGATGGAGGAATGAATTTCAAGATCACTCAATAATGTAAAAGCTACAACATGCACTGCATGCAAATTCTTATGATCTGCCAAATCTGTGTTCGTTCCCACCTGTCTGCAGCTTTTTTCGAATGGCTTTCATGAAAACGCACACCATGCATCTGTGCATTCTGCGTCTGTGTGTGTGTGGGCCATGTTGTAAGAGATTGTGCCTCGGTGTTGCCATGAGTTCAGGAGGCCACGTCATCTGGCCTCGACCATCTGGCAGGACAATCACTGAGTGTGTATGTGTGGTAGCAGCTGGGGCTGTGGCTACAAGAGTCCAAGGGGAGGGGATGATGGGTAACCAAGAGAGTACAAAAGTACTACCCTAGCTACTGCATCCCATATGTCGGACAAGATGAACTGGACTCCTTTCCCCTCGGAAAAGAAAACAACAAACTCAACCTAAAGTGGTATGTGTGATCGTTAGGGATGTTCCGAACGACTAATTTCCCTGAAGAAATTTTAAACTTAGACTAGTCGACTAGTCTGAAAGTAAGACTCAAAACAGTCAAAATTGATCGCTAATCACATTTTTCAACAACCAAATCGTATTTGAAATGCAGCGAAAATCAGTATGTCCACAGTGTCCGCTCCAGTTGCCCGGTTAAGAATGCGCTTCACGGACCTGGTGTGTGTGTGTGTGGTGTAATATTTGATGAAACGCCAGCGGGGACTGTGGTCTGAGAGGAGTCATGGTTTGGCATCGCTTATTGGCTACCATTAGAATCTTAGTGTGCAAGTTTTATTACCTTCCATCTTCTCTTCCTCTCTCTTTGTCTCAAACACTTACGGCGCTCAGCTCTTGATCGTCTCTGTAACGTTAATTGTCGCAGCCCTCAGTCCCCAAAAGTCAACATTTATTGAAAAAAGATAGATGTAATAATTTTTCAAAATTCACAACATGTTTTTATCAAACGAAATATTCTGCTTCAATCCATATTTGTTGGCGTTTAGCCTTTCAAAAACGTCTTTTTTTTACTCTCCTGCACGCACTTGTATTAACGGGTGGTCTAGCATAGCAGACATTCAAAGCTTCATTTGAAAACCTCAATCAAAGCGCTGAATGGAAAAAAACTGACATTTACATGTGTACACAATAAAATAATGATAAGTTTAACCGACTAGTATTTCTGGTGCCGACTACAGAGGGTAGCAACGTTTAATCGACTAGTCGGCTCATTGGGCACATCCCTAGTGGCCGTATATAAACCTCATGTTTTATCCAGAAACATACAGATTGTGTCTCAATCACAGTTCACACCTGGCAATAGATTGTGTCTCAAGTGTGGCTCACCTGACTGCTTGTCTTCGGATTTTCTCCACTGCTCACATTTGATTTTATCTGTGGGACCCCTCCGACAGATGGTGAACAGAGAAAGATCCACATTCATGCTCACCTAACACAGCTGGCGGGGACAACGGTGTCTTTTCGGTAGCTCGCCTTGGGTCCAAATTAAAACACTTTGTCTGAGTTGTTTGGCATCAGACATTCAACAGAATTTTCATCTGTGAAGGAAAAAGTGTCACATTACAATCACAGTTGACCAAGCGGGCCTTCAGTGCAATTAGGGATGCATACTTCACTACACACATATGTGGTCACATGTGGCCTTGACCACGGCCAAATGTTGCCTGAGCAGTTGGATCTCAATTACCACATTTATACTCAGCCTTTCCTTGTGATTTGAGCGGATCAGATGGCTATTGAATATCCAAAAAGTGTGCAGTTGGGCCTACCAACTTCCAGAAATGACAGATGCTAACGGGATCAATGCTTCCTGAGTGCTTTTTGGGTGCACCTGTTGCACAACATCAGCAATGCTTTATTGACGTATGATTTGGTGTAACATAAAACGTTGTGTCTTCAGTGGGTGAAAATACTGAATAGCTGCTAGATCTTGGACAGAGCACTGGTCACAGCTATGCAGGGTTAATGCCATCCTGTTTTATTATGCCTCCGTGCCAACGACAGTCGCGGCCGGAGGCTTTATGTTTTTGGGTTGTTCGTCCGTCCGTCCGTACCATTCTCGTGAGGGCGATATCTTACGAACGCTTTGAGGTAATTTCTTCAAAATTGGCACAAACGTCACCCTGGACTCAAGGATGAATTTATTCGATTTTGGTGGTCAAAGGCCACTGTAGCCTCATTTCCATCCTATTCTCTTGAACGCGATATCTCAGAAATACCTGGAGTAAATTTCTTCAAACATCCATTTGGACTCAAGGATGGACTAATTAGATTTTGGTGGTCAAAAGGTTCAAGGTTTTTGGCAGTAACTCAAAATTCATATGCTAATTATGACAATTTCATACAAATTTCTAATTGGATAAAATGATGAAGTGATGACCTTTTGGACAGACATGGATGTAAACTGCAAGTTGACTGCTTGGCAGAGGCGGTAATTCTAGTTCAGACTATACTGTTGTATTTACCAGCAGATTCTGATTCAGATCTTTTTGAGGGTTAGGGTTTTGAGGTCTTGGGTGCCTGACAGACAGAGCAGTGTGTTTCTGACTGTGTTGGGACCTAAAGATCTCAGGATGATAAGTTTATTGTGCCAGCGGTCACGCAGAAGAAATCAAAGTTTAATGTCTCAGTTGAAGCCTTTGGCACAAGCATCCAGCTGGCTTACGTCATGTCCACTGCCCTGTTGAAATGTGTGTGTATGTATAAATGTGTTTTGGCCTCTCATGTCTCCATGTGTGACGAAACATCCCTGAGCACTCTAATCTTCTTCTGTGTTGTCCCACTGTCCTATTAGAGACACCCATTCATACCGGCTGCCAGTGAAAGCCTCATCCTCCACAAACTCTGTCCTGACAGAGATATAGTACTGTACTAATACACCAGGCTGAACTGAAATTAAGATTCATGACTGAGCTCTTAGAAAAATATAATTAACCTCAAATCACTGTATAATACTGTGCTTAATCCAGAAGTCCCAGTGAAGTCCCAGTGAAGTCCCAGTGAAGTCCCAGTGAAGTCCCAGTGAAGTCCCAGCACGCTGTAAGAATATCTATGCGTAGTGCTGAACGGTCGATTTGTTGATTGTACATACAAATCTTTCAAGTAATTTGTCAAACATTTAATGGTTCTTACCTCTCAAATATGAGATTTGGCTGCCTTTCTCTTTTTAATGTCAATGTAAATTTAATATATTTGCATTGTGGACTGTTGCGGTCGAACATAGCAAACAATTTGAAGATGTCAACTGAGGCTCTGGGTATATGTGATGGGCGTTTTTCACTATTTTCTGAAATTGTTTAGATTAAACATGATTGATGAACAGATAATGAAATTAGTACATGTTAGTTACAAACAGAATAAAGCTGTGTTTTTATTTGGTGTGACCCAGGCTGTTGTCATACACCGTTCATAGCAATACAGACAAAAAGTGATGCACTGTAATTCATATGATATACATGAAATCGATTCGTATGTAATCCACGCAATGGTGAACCAGGATGTACAAAGAGCGACAAACACTGCGTAGGGATGAGGTCCGGGGGTGGGTCAAAAAACATCGGACTTTGGGCCATGCGGCACGTGTTGCTGGACATTCGTAGGAATACACACAAAAAATGAGGAATAACTTTTCGTAAGATATCTGTGACTGTTTGGACTAACTCATATTACCTTTTAAGAGCAGGACTGTTTCTCCCTCTGCAGCATACTGTAGGCATAGGATGTTTTCTTTATATTGTAGAGAATTTACAACAAGCCAATACGGCACATCAAATGGTACACACACACAGCTCTATTGACGCGAGGGAAAACTTGTAAATGTTTAATCAACTCTTGTCAAGAAAACAAGAGAGAAAGAGGTGTGAAAAAATAGAAATAGCTGATGCTTGTCTGTAAACAAGTCGATGCGAGGAGCTGTTGGCGATGACAGGCCGGGGCTTTCATTATATTTTAGTTGCACAACAAGGTGAGCCTCACAGCTGCTTGGATAAATACAGCAGCTCTGACACTGCTGTGTATATGATGGAGTTTCCAACTCTCAGCACACAAGCCAAGCCAGTTTGGGAAATTCAGAGTGTTTTTTGGTTTCAGGTTGACATGCCAAAAAATAAATAAAGATGTTGATGCTTGACTTTATCATCACGGCATAACAGTGGCACAGTGGTGTGCATTTCTTTTTTCCTTTGAATCACATCCTTTCTCATTTAAAGTCACTGCCCAACGTGCAGTTAAAAGGTCATGAACCTGGGTTATAAGAAGGGAGTGGTTCTGCTGTGGCTCTTATCTCGTCCAGAGAAATCTCTGGAGGACTAACGTCCTGAATGCCACATGGGGTTTCAGAGACAGAGAGGGGCTTTTCTTCTCCAGGCTTGTGGGTGCTTCAGATCCACCATGAATGCAGCGGCAGAAGGATTTTCGCCCATGGGTGGGAGGTTTGGTCCGGGGCCACATAGCGATGGATGTTTTTTCAGAGGAATGCTTCCCGTGCCTCGGTCCCACCACAGTCCTTGTTGTTGTCCCCGAGGCTAGGCCACACATCCTCTTCACACCGAGGAAGAGGAGGAAAAATGAGGAGATTGAGGCCCACTCCCTGCATACTTCTTCGCTTCTAGATGATCTTTCCCCTCTTGCAGAGCGCTGAATATCTCCGCTCAACAGATCAGATCAGATCACTTTTTGGTGTCATTGCGTGACCTATTTAACCCAGATGGTGCAGGAGACAGAGGTGGTGGTGGTTGTAATCGTTCTGGGCTCAATAATCTGAGACTCCAAGGTGACAGATCACGTCATTTGTTCACCTGAATTATCAGGCCATCTTGCCCGTTTAGTTGGAGTTGTCATGGTGAATTAATCAAGATGAGGTAACGGGCTATTATCTGGTCACCCTCAGACTGCGGTAATAGCTCGGCTACACCATGAGAAGTGCTGAAAACATGTTTTAAATGAAGCCGGGATCTCTCTGTGCTAATAAAAGCAGGCGTACAGAGCGATGTGCTTGACAGAGCGTGTGAGGCAGATTCTGACCTTGCTGTCTTCTGGTGGCTTAAGGAGCCCTCTGCTAAACCAGTGATGGGCAGACTTTCTCTTGGGATTTTAACACATGAATAAATGCAGTATTTATGAAGGAGGCCAACAAAGAGAGTGCCCTCAGCAGACCCCTGCTTCTCTCTGCAGTGCTATGAGTCAGGCCGCCAGATAATTGGCCCTTAGTGTTGTTTACAAGTTGTGCTCTTTTGCATAACCTGATGTGGTGAAGGACTATACAGAGGGAAAAGAGACGTGCAGCATCGTATTTTGCCTTTTATTCCCCCCCCGTCTCCTTCACTTCTGTCTCCTTCACATCTTGGCTAAATGGTGAAAAAAAATCCAAATGTGACATGAAAAGCGTATTCCCTTCCCTTTCGAATGCTCTTAAATGGTTCCAAGGGAAACACGCCGACGCTCAGCCGTAAGCCGCCACGGGGAAATCGAGTTTACAGCTGTCCAAAAGACTGAAAACATTTACCACAAGGTTAGTCTAAGTCTTCAGTCTGAGCAGCAATTGCAATTAATGGAAAAATTGGTTAGGTGTGCTGAGGGTATTATTAAGCTCTGCTAGGTGCTGATTGATTGCCTGACCCGTGGCAGTTTGTTATTAAACTGAAGGGAAGCATCGGCCCAATTAAAAAGTCAGCACGCCGAGGAGCGCAGACTGTCACACAGCCACTGAAACTAGGCGGCTTCAAAGGATATGTCTCATCTTACAGTACTGAACTTAATACAACAGGAGGGGGGATTTTCAGCGACTGTGTCATAAGAGTAAAAGGCAGCACTGTGAACGTGGCATATACGGATCCATAAGGCGAAGAGAACTCTAACTAACAAGTTCATCTTGTCCTCTCAGCTCCATTATGGAGCATGCTGGGCTTGTCATATCACATTGATTGCAGTTCCATGGGCTACTGTCTTGCAAGTCGTCGTACACCAGGATACCGTACCAACTTTCTGCCTCCATAAAATCCATACACATGAAAAATGTCTTAAATTTGAGGGTCTGTGAACTGGAAACATACACACTTAAAACTCTTATCTAAAGCCACTTAATCTTTTCATTTGGCTCCAACTCATCTTTCTTTTTTACAAGCACCACGCTGTTTTGTCCAATTTAATAACAACATATAATATTTTCATAATGGAGGTTTGGTTTGCAGACACTGAAAACAGCTGACCACAATCACAATTAAAGCAGCATTACCTAGTCTATTTCTAATTAATGGACTTCTGTTGGAGTATATCAGCTACATTGGTCGCTATCTGATCCAGTGTGCGGTGGATGATAATGGTCATTCTTATCTTCACTATACAGATGAGTCGGCAATCTAATCTAGGCAGAGATCCAATAAAATCACTAGAAAGTAAGTAATGATAAAACCCAGAACAATAGCACTACTGTGTCATTTGTGTTTGGAGCTCGAAAAACAATTTGGTTTGAGTCACTTTGTCCGTTCGCCATCCTTCGTTATTAGGCGGTTAAAAACGTGTGGGCGATTTTTGTTTTTCCACAAAAGAATACGGGGTCGGAGAGTGAGTTTGGATTAGCCAGAAATTTAAACACCTGGCTCAGTAATCACTGAGTCATCGGCATTGAACAACAGTCCCATCAATCCCCCCCCACACATGTATTATGGTCAGTTAGTGCATTAGGACGCTAAAACCCTGACTCAGTGCACCTAATAAGAGCACACGGGGAGTCGGCTGTTTGATAAGTCACTCATCAGCACATAACCTTTTTTTATGGCCAGACATAGTGGACATACAGTCAGTATTATGCTGCAGTATTATTATGGACCGTGGAGGGCTGTTAAAGTTCAACCACGTCAGGATGTTTTTCTCTCTGTAATTTTGTGTTTTATTGGTATTCTAGTGGCGGACGGTCGCACCACCTGGCTTAGAAAAGGGAGCAACAGCTGAAGCATGATGGAAATGATTTAAGAGGACTCATGGGCAGGCTACTGAAGGACAGAAAACAGCAGCTCTCTTATTTACTCTACTCTTTGCGGTAAAATAACAGCCACAGACGCTCTCCTGAGAAGGAACAACAGTGTAATATAACATATTTACTGTTGGTGATAGAGTGATTTGTATTTTTACTGTTTACATTAGTTAGAATACATTGCCAGGATTTTTATGTGGCGGTGCTGCTGCTCCGGGTGAGGATATAGCTCCATATACACATTCACAACTTAAACAAATGAGCCGCTGCAGTCCCTCTGGAAATGTCACCAATCCATAAAAACACATTGAACATGCACAGAGTCTCTGTAATGAGCCTCGCTGTTGGCTGCTGACATCACGAGCCAGCTTTTCCTCAAATGACTGGCAGGACACACTGTGTGCTAACGAACTCCTGGGAGAAACTTGAAAACACAACATTAAGTCAGTTTTGTTTTTTTTATCAAGTTGTTTTAACCAAAGTACAAAAGTTTTCAGGCCAATGAAGTAAAAAAAGAAAAACCTTCAACCTGCTGACGGTGTGCACAAACTCTGCAAAAGGAGAAAGTATGGAGAAACTATACTGCAGCCAGCTAAGCAGTATAAAACGCCACTCACTGTTAGAACATCTCAACTTTTCCAAACTCAGGGCAGAGCATGCAGAACTTTAACTGCAGATATATGGATCATCATCTGAGAAAGAGTGATGTGTAATGCGTTGCTTAATAGCCTTGACCCTCTGAGACCCTCAATAGACCTGTTTTTGTCTTTTTTTTTAGGGGGCTCCAGGGGGTCTTTAGGCGGAGATAGCAGGTCAACAGTAGGTGTCGCATAGAAATGGTGTACATCATCTGAAAGCTGAGATGTTTCTCAGCACTGTGTCAAGTTGTTCTAGTCATTAATCAGAAATAAACATGAATGAGTGAATTTATTAATTAATTAATTAAAAATAAATTGTGAAAGTGTATAAGGGCTAAGAACATTATGATAGAAGTATATGATGGTCATCCTCATGCTCTGTTATGTCTCATAAATTGTTGAAGCAATTTTTGGGTTGATTTGTTCCACAGATTTGGTGTTAAATTTAACCTTTTCTTTACCACTCGAGAATTGCTAAAAAAAAATAGCATTAATCCCTCCAAAATACCACATTAAGACGCCAAGACCTTGAGGAACGCGCATTGCATTTTTCGGCGATTGGACGGCGAGCACTTCTGTTGTGTAAACTGCTCAGAAACCCCCTTATTGTCAATCTAGCTAGGAAAGCCATCCACCCTCTGAATGCTCTAGGTCTCTAGTTTGATCCATCCATCCTCTGAATACTCTAGGTCTCTAGTCTGATCCATCCATCCTCTGAATGCTCTAGGTCTCTAGTTTGATCCATCCATCCTCTGAATGCTCTAGGTCTCTAGTTTGATCCATACATCCTCTGAATGCTCTAGGTCTCTAGTCTGATCCATTCATCCTCTGAATGCTCTAGGTCTCTAGTCTGATCCATCCATCCTCTGAGTGCTCTAGGTCTCTAGTCTGATCCATCCATCCTCTGAATGCTCTAGGTCTCTAGTTTGATCCATACATCCTCTGAATGCTCTAGGTCTCTAGTCTGATCCATTCATCCTCTGAATGCTCTAGGTCTCTAGTCTGATCCATCCATCCTCTGAATGCTCTAGGTCTCTAGTCTGATCCATCCATCCTCTGAATGCTCTAGGTCTCTAGTTTGTGGCTGTAAAGTTTCATGAGGCTGTGATTATCCTAGAGGTCACCACAGGTCATTTTATATAGTGAGGTCAATGAAATAAAACCTATTGGGACTAACATCATCACACATGAATACAGTTGGGCTCATTGGATCCACCAGTCTCAGCTTTACAGTGATACCCAGTTTATACAATTCAAGACTGTTTAGGGACCCCAGTATGCATAAATATTCAAACACAATGTTTTAGAATCGGTGAAAATAACACATTTATACCGCATGCAAAAAACTGCATGTGATTATCATAGAGTGGGCATGTCTGTAAAAGGGAGTCTCTTGGGTACCCATAGAACGCATTTCACAGTCAAATATCTGGAGGTCAGAGGTCAAGGTCTTTGAAAATGGCCGTGCCAGTTTTTCCTCGACAAAATTGAGCCAAACTTTGGAGCGTTATTTAGCCTCCTTCCAGACAAACTACTATGACATACTGTACCTCACATACTGTGGACTGTACCTTCACTCTAGCTCTAAAACTGAACCTGCTACAGCCTCTGAAAGACAGTAAAGTCAGTCGGGATCGCTGGTCTCAGAGGGGTTAAAGCAGTTTGTTGACTTCCCTTTCTCCCCTATATCTGACTCCGGCACACAGAGACAAACGGGCTGAAAGCAACACTTAGATTGCACCAATTTGCTCCGATTGTTTCATTTTTGCCATCAGAATCATTTGAAAGGCAATCGCGCATATTTTTTTTTTTTTTTTTTTTTACAGATAGTGGCTTTAATATCAGCTTCTTCCTATCTGACTAAAACCTGACTTGACATCTTATTTTTGCTCATTTTATTCTTTTATTTTGCTGTGCAGTTAAAGCTCTTAAGAAATAAATCCTTTAGAGAAAGTCTTTGGATGGGATGTGTCACCTGCCTTAAAGCAGCGAGAACTTTAGTAGTTTACAATGAGGACTTTCAATGTCTCAAAATGGCATTTTCAACTTTTCAAGAGTGGAATTATGAGGAAATGAGACACACTGAATGAGACAACTTTCACTAAGTACTTTTTACAGCGGTGCGTAGTGTGTATGTGGCCAGGTTGCAGCAGCCATCTAGGTAGTGGATGTGCTAAAGAGATCATTTTTATTCAAGCCTTTTTACCGTCATGTCTTATCACAGAAGGTGTTAAAAAAATGGTGCTTATTGGTGTCCTTACCTATCAGACATTTGTTTGAAGAAAAATGAGCTTTCATTCTATAGTGAAGCAACTGATGAGATGATGAGATACATCAAAACCGACATACCCCAGGTGAATAGGGTACGTTTTTATTACCTAATACATATCACCATGAAACTTCCCCAGCTGATTACTTAAATTAAGGCAATTATTTTTTTTAGTATTACACGTTTTTCTGAAATTGTATGTTTAAATTTGCAAATGAGGCATTCTCTTAGTAAATATGCACTAATTTGCATACATTTGCAGAACAGAAATCTGAACATTGGATGAAGCCTGGTTAAAAATGTTTGCTTCATTTTGCTCACACATTAAAGTCAAATGTTTTTACAGAGGGGATTTTGGATATTTCTTTTTATCACTCTGTAAATCAGAAAATACTGTCAACAACAGCCATAAAAAAAACAAACAATTTTTGCTATGTTGTTAGGAACAAAAATGTTATATAAATCAGGCTATGAATGATATATGAACAAACCCCCTCGGTAAAAACCTTCAGAATATACATAGGAATGAAACTGGAAAAGTTTGGTTTATGAAGTGCTACTGAAGTGGAGATTTCTGGCTCAGAGTCTGAGGAAAAACCTCATTTTGAGAAAACGGCCTTTAGAGATAACATTTCATACATTTTGCAGGACACTACAGCTGAATAGGAAACAAAATGTTAACTAATACAGATCACCATGAAACTTCCCAGTTGATTACTCACATTAAGACAATTATTTTCTGTATTACAAGTTTTCTGAAATATTATGTTTAAATTTGCAAATGAGACATTATCTAATGCAAACTTTTGGTGAATTTAGAAGAAATATACAGACACAAATAGACAAAGTGTAGTAAAATAAACACCTAAATGTGTCTTTTGGATGTTTTCTTTCCACTAGTCTTAAAGAAGACATGTTATGGAAGCAAAATAGCCCAAAATCTCAAAATTGACCATTGCATGATAAACATTTTTTCTTGTTTTTGCCTGTAGTGTCTCTTGTCTCTGCATCTGTCGCCGTTTGCTTACATTGCTCACAACAACACTTTTGAATGCTGACTGCATTTAAAACTTTTTTCTCCTCTGAAAACTTCATGAAAAATGCTGCAGGTATCCATCTGGTAGAAGACAGTTACACATCATCATCCCTCAGTCTCGCTTCTGGATAAACGCCTACGATAAAAGAGAAACAACCAAGTTGAACGTTTTCCATAAACATCGTTTTGACGAAGGCGTGGTAACCCTTTATATGTGGAGCAGTGATGCGTGTTTGACAAATAGTGGCTCCTCAGGGCTCCTTTTCTTAAAAGAACATTAATTCTCTACAAACCAACTCATATTTGCGCCTACTCTTCATCTGTTTTCACATTTTATACATGACTTACAAATCTGCCAGAGGGAAATCAAGCTGAAGAACTCATTGTACCAAATAATGAGAGAATATTATGCTGGTGTTGCTGCTACAGATGCATTTTTTTTTTTTGTTAGGAGTAATTCCATCTAAAATTGTAAGAAATCATAGCATAAACTTCTACATGGCAGCGCTGCACCAGGAGACAGCAGCCTCGTAGCTCTCGGGCCCCAAATCAGATAAGTGTCAACGTGCATCGGGTTGAAAATCCATACTTATAGGAGTTATTTTAGTTACACTGGGCCCATTGTTTCTCTGTAATAACTATTCAGCTCTGACAACAGGCCACTGTCTCAGCCCAATATTAGCATGCAGATTCTCTGGTGTAGTGCTACACCATTTCTGCCAGTACAGTGTGTATATTGTTTTGGAGACAGGAATGCACTGGATGTCCTCTCTGCTGTGGGAGCTGGCTAACTTGATGGAAAGCTGTCAAAGTGGACGTTAGAGAGGCAGCTGTATTTCCATTTCATTGGAACTAATGTGCTGGAACGTTGTTTTTTACAGGGGTGAAAAATGAGCCATGATAGTGAGGAGAGATGAGATGTGATGCACTACTGTACACAGGGTTGACTCTGTTGCAAAGGTGGTGCAGCCATAACATTTGAGGGAGATTTCTGTTTATTTCGGTGGCATTTTTAAGAAGCTTCTCATGTAAAATTGTGTGAGCCCACTATTAATTGTATTACTGTAATAAATCGATAAATGATTTGAGCAAGCATTCTTGCATTGCATTGTGCTCTTATCAAATGAAGCTGCAGTTGTTTTGACTCCAAAATCTGCACCTAAGAAAACAGAAAGTGGTGAAAGTGCCCTCAGAGATAAAACAGGAATTAAGTTAACACTTTTCAGTTATCTTTAATCTCACATTTCTACCTTTTCCCGTTGGGCAGGTAAGGTTCGTCCCAGTTAAAATGTGAAATGTTAGCTCTGCTGGTCTCTGCTGCAGCAGGAAGAAGGGCACGGTCTTGTCAAAAGAGCTCATTGTGCCGCTGCGGTTTGTTGTGTGCCATGCAGGCCTGAGCCCATAGATGACCCTTGTTGTTTCTGCGCAGGCCTGGGTGAGGCAGATGCGAACCAGAACAATGGCTGCGTCTCGGAGAAGCCGGTGGTGACTGACTCCACGGGCGCTGAGGGCCCCCGCCAGCCCTGGCCCGACGCCAGCACAGCTGACCCCGATGCCGCCATGCCACGCCCCCACCTGGCCCGCCTCTTCTCCCGAGATGCCCCGGGCCGAGAAGACAACACCTTCAAAGAGCGACCCTCCGAATCAGACGAGCTACAGACCATCCAGGAACACAGCGGAGCGGGTTCAGAGTGCGGTTCGGAGAGCCCCGAACAGGACCTAGAATAGGCTAGCTTTTTTTTTCCCTCCCTCCCTCTCTTTTCTCTTTTCCCTCCTCTGTTTTTCGGTCTCTCATTTAAAGAGAGACAAGAACCCCACATTTGACAAGTACAAAATATACTACCAACCACTACTACAACCATGGCATCCGCAAGCAGCTCTGCACAGGCCGCCTTCGGGCTGGGCCGGAGGAAGAAGAGCCCCGGCCTCCTGGATCAGATTGGGAAGTTCTTTGGAGGGGACAAGAAGAGGAAGAGCAAGGTGAGGAAGCAGGGAGAGTCGAGGATGAAAACTCGACCCTTCTCATGTATCTGTTCATTCTGCTGATTCGCTCCCAGAACCACTTTTTACTTCTGATTCTTTTAACAGATCTTGTAAGAATTTGTTGCAACATATTTGTCATATAGATTTGTGTTGGTTTAACTGTCGTTTTTTATGGTGAACCGAAGTCTGACATCGTCCTTTTGATTCACAATAACTGGCTCATAGGTTATTTGTCGACACTGGATAATGACTTTGGGTGGGATTTGTTTTATTACAAAGAGCTGTGATTTTGAATCATTTAAGGATACATTTCTATATTGTTCTGTTTTTTTTCTTTTATTTGAATGGTACTGACATGAGTAGCATTTTTTCTCTCTTCAGTTAAATTTAATATATCTGTTGTAGATGTGATTTGGTGGATTTGTTCGCTGCCGTTATGCAGATTGTTTATTAGAAACGTCAAACTGGAGTTAAGAACAGCCGTGTTTCAGTTCAGGTACTTTCCTTAATGAGGAGGATGGTGATGTCAGAGACGGGGAAATTCACGCCCGGATCATTTAAATGTAATGGTGGTACATTATTTCGGATTCTTGCAGAGGCATTACTCTGCAGAGCTTCTTTGTAGAGTGTCTTTGATGTCTCTGTCTCCGGGGTCATCTTTAAACATCTGTGATAAGTCAGCCACAGGGAGGTACTTCACTGCTGTTTGCACAGTACAGCAGTCAGTCTCTGAAAGTCAGCGATGATCACATTATGCTATGAATGATCAAAGAGATGTATATTAACATATAATGATATGTATTAGAGTAGGAGCATTGTTATCATCCCCTGTTCGGGAATATATATACAAGAGTCTGCATTCTGTAAAGTCAGAACGGGCTTATCTTATCTTGCAGGCAAGTGGTTCATATTAGGAGGCACTGGAGCCTGCGTTGCTTTATAATTACTTTGTACGCTAGTGTTGTCAAGATCCCATCATTTTGATCATTAGTAGATATAAAAACCTTACTGACTTTGACAAAAAACTGTTTTTATATTGGTTTAGTGTTGCTGTGTGTACTCCTGGCACCAGTTTGTCCATCAGTTTTAGACAGACTGGGATCCACTTCCAGACAAGATGGGTTGCCCGGCTCTGTCGCCAGCAGCCATTAAGAACCAGACTGCAGCTCTGGTGGTGGTTCCACTCCTTTTTTTAGTCCGTGTGCACTCAGTGATGCCCTCTGGAGGTGGTGATGAAATGGGGATGCCAAATGTGGTGAAAATATGGAGTTCACAACAGCATTGAAATCTTGGTTATCTTGACAACATTACAGTAACATGCTGAAGCTAAATCCCAAAGCCTCTTGTAGTGCTCTCAGAAAGAGGAAATGTACTGCTCCGTATGTCCCATCATCAGTCTGCTCATTTTGACTGCCGTCTTAAAACACGGCTATCACTGATGACGGATTGAAAGGAGAGCTAGCTACGGTACAACGAACCAAATCCTCTCTGATTATAAGCTTTTTTTTCTATTCTATTCTATTAACCCTGCAGAGCGCTTAATCAGCAGGTTTGCCAAGGTAATTGCAAAGAAACCACTCAACAGCATGCACACGGTGCATTTCCCCCACGCCTTATGTCAACTATGAAAAGGTGTTCAGTGTAGGATTCAGGATAAAAAATGATCTTATTTATGCTGTAAGCTACATGTGCAGACCAGATAGTGTTTTGCTCAAGAAATGTTCAGGGAAAAAATGTCAACAGAACAAATTGTGAAGCTTTCATTCAACATTAGGCTAGTTGCTGTTTGATTTTCTCATTCTTTATGCCATAAAATTGTACATTGCTCTCCATATTGATGACAGGTTTACTATAAACAAAGTTGTACAAATATATATTTATGTATTCACCAGGGGTTTGCCTTCAAAAGATAAGTGTTAGCATCTTTAAGGAACGACCGACAGGTTCGCCCCACCTCCGTTGCCTCTAGCAAAAGATCAACCTGCACTAACTTTCTGCTGCAAACACTTATTTCCCAGCAAGAATTCCTCATGAAGACAGATATTTTTTAGCTTAACTTCTGATCCGCCCTGCCTGTCTGTGTGCACAGACGTTCTTAAATGCATACTTTGACTTCTAGGCTGCAGTATTTTTGGGGAAAGATTGTGTCAGTGTTTTCTGTTGGATCTTCAATATGCATGCTTTTTTTCAGTAATGCTGGATTGTTTTAAATATGTGGCAGGTGTGGAGACATTTATAAACCGATCCCTTTTTCTTTTTCATGTCCTTTGTCTGATTTATTTACATAATTTTTAATCCGAGCCCGAGTCTGGGCTTTGAGAAAATGTTAAGACGGCACGAGAGATTTGTTTCATAAGTCCTCAGGGCACGAAACAACTGCAGGAAATCTGCATTTGAATGATAACGGATGTTTGATCATTTCAAATTACGGAGATATAACGATGTGCTAATTGGAGGGAAAATAAACTTTGCATGAACATTAGCTATTCAAGCAGAAATGTAGACTCATAAAGAACAGATCAAATTTAAAATTTGCATATTAATTTGTTGAATGGCAGACAGAATCAGTCATGTAATGCAACGCAGGAGTGATTACTGTATGAATCAGGCTCCAGCAGAACATTTGAAAACCAAAACTCGTGTGATGCTGTTCTCTAACCCCAGTGTCTTGGATGAGGAGGGGGTGCCGGCGGTGCCTCCCCCCTCACATCAGTGTGCTCACCTCAGGTTCACGTGTCTTTGACCCAGTCAGAGAGTTTGTTTGAACCAGCAGTGGATCGGTGCTGATCCCTGTTTTGTTAACGCCTTTTAACTTTGCAGTGGATACTTGTAACCGTTTGTATCTGTTGTGAAACTGTTGTGACCGGTGACCGGTGACCTGTTCCTAACCCGATCCTGTTCTAAGCTTTTTGGATTATTGCTTGATTAAAACTCTTTAACAACACTCTCAGCGCTCTCTTTGTTTTGTTTTAATGCTCCATGTCTCTCCTTTGGTTCTTCTTCTGTTGTGAAAGTATCATAAATTGTTTTAAAGGACCAGTGTGTAATATTTAGGTGGGGGTCTATTGGCAGAAATGGAATATAATATTAATAAGAAGGTTTTCTTTAGTGTATAATTACGTGATAATTGATGATAATTGTGTTTTCGTTACCTTAGAATGAGACGTTTATATCTACATAGGGAGCGGGTCTTCTTCACAGAGTCCGCCATGTTGCACCGCCATGTTTCAACAGTAGCCCAGAACGGACAAACCAAACTCTGTTAACTTTTCCTGCGCGGGCCGGAGTAGATAACTTTACTCGCTCCCATAGTCACCGCCACTCTCTCTCTCTCTTTCTTCACCACTCACTTCCCACATACACACATACTCTACTCACTGGCTCTGCTCCAGATGGCTCTAGAGAGGGTCATTTGTGTTTTTGCGTCGGCCACCATAGCCCTCCAACGCGCTTGACACACAGGAGACGTGCAATCTCCTCAACTCACCGCTAGATACCGCCAAATCCTACACACTGGACCTTTAGAGCTGGGGCAAGGTACCTGCGGGGTATTAAAGGTATTAAAAAAGTATTGAATTTGATAATCTCAAAATAAGGCCTTCAAGTCCGAGTGAAACATAAGTTAGAGCGTCTTTAGCTTCTGTACTGTGAGTATTCCCCAGTGAAACAGAATATTTGAACGGTGTACAGTTAGGGCACGGCAACACAGAGCAAATTTGAAGATGCAAATTTTCTTCGCCATCGGAAGCAAATGTTTTTTTGCTCCTTCGCTGACATAGAATGGAAGTCAACAGGAGGCAAATGTTAATTTCACGAATGTGTGACAGTGCCTTTACAAAAGGGGTTAAATCAAGTCCTTCGCATTGATTATAACGGGGCTTTGGATGTAGTGCGATAAGGATCCTCCATACACACCACCCTTGACGCTAAAGGTTGCAGATTGATGTATGAATGGGTTTTATGTATTCATGCAACAATATTGGTTGGTACGTAAGCTCACGTAAGATTTTGTTTTACAGGAAGAAAAGATAATTGGATTTTGATATAAAAATATGAATAAATGGATTTTTTTGCATATATTGTTATATAGGTGCACAGTATGACCAGGGAGGTGATTTAAAAGGGTTAAAAAGGCATTTTTCATTTAATCTCGACTTTAATAATATTGAAATTTGTTTAGAAAGTATTGAATTTAGTTTAATCCATCCATCTGTTAATTTGTTTCTTGTCCTTTCGTAGGATTAAAAAAATACCGTAACGTCATAAATAACTGTCAAATGTATAAAATGTTTTTGTGTGTGTGTAACCTTAGAAATTACTCAGTTTTGTTACGACAGTACAGGTACTGTTTACGTCAGTACTTGATCCCTTGACCGGAAGTTGTCAGGAAAGAAAACAAACCGCTCGCACCTTGCTACTAACAAGCTAACGTTAGCTCGTAGCCTCAGTAGGGGGCAAGTTTTCGGTAGTTTTTAGTTTCAACCAGGTCATTCAATTTTGTAGATCCAAAACGTTTTTTAAGGGGAGAGTTAATTTTAGAGAACATTAACGTGTAGTAGTGTCTTGTTGTCATGTTAGGAGGCTAACGTTACAGCGGCCATTGCCATATAGAACAACGGAACGTAAATAACGTCACAGACTGTTTATAGCCACCTTCCTGATATGTAATGTTAGCTAAACTAGCTACCATTAACTAATTCCATGGTGTTTCTTAACTCAGTTACGTTACCAGTGATGGAAAGTAACTAAGTACATTTACTCAAGTACTGTACTTAAATACAAATCCGAGGTACTTGGACTTTCCTTAAAGGTCCCATAACGTGATCATTTTCAGGTTCATACTTGTATTTTGTGTTTCTACTAGAACATGTTTACATGCTGTAACGTTTCCTTTATTTTCCTCATACTGTCTGCTTGAATATACCTGAATTTACCCTCTGTCTGAAATGCTCCGTTTTAGTGCATTTCAACGGAATTGCAACAGAATTGTGTTGCCTGGCAACACTTTGGGACCGTGTTTACCTCCTGTCAGCTGATGTCATTAACATACACTGCAACCAGGAAGAAACTGGGACACATTTAGAATGTTTACGTTTAAAACCGTGTAATGGTCTAAATATTTTATATTTGTGACATCACAAATGGACATAAATCCTGACGGCTTGTTTCAAACGCACAATTTCTGAATACGGGCTGTGTGTATTTCTCTGTATATTATGCGCTTCGATACTTTCACAGTATTTATAAAACACTTAAACCTGCTTCATAATATAAAAGACATGAAAATCTTACTATTTACAATATGGGACCTTTAAGTATTTCTGTTTTCTGCTATTTTATACTCCACTACATCTCAGAGATATTGTACTTTTTACCTCACTACATTTGTATGACAGCTTTAGTTACTTTGCAGACTACAGGTTAATATATAAAATATAATCAATAAATAAATTATTATATTATATATCAGTCAAGGCTTTATTGGTCCCCAGGGGCAAATTCACAAGCAGTATGTAAAGTCATAAATAAATAGATTAAAATCAACATTTACCACCACCTGCAAAATTAACACGATGAACACAGATTTACCACGAGAGAGGGGTTACTGCAACAATTACGCGTCTTTGTCATTTTTCTGATATTGGAGTACACACACACATACCTCACAAAGCTGTTGTGTATTAAATATGAATGTGGATGTTAAAATAAAATGTACTATTATACCCCAGCCTGAACTGCTCTGCTCACAACTGATAACAGCCAGCCACTCTGATTTCTTATTACTTCAATTTTGAACTGATGTTGCAGTTTATCTTTCTTCGATGAGTCCCAAGCAACAAAGAAAACAAGCCAAACGTAGAAAACTTGAGAGCATTTATTCAGGGATCTTGGGATTTGTGTGCAGTCTCAGCCTTTAAGATGATAGACTTTAAGACAAATTGATATTCCAGAGGTCAATCAATCAATCAATCACAAGCCCCATACTGCAAAACAAAAGGGATTATCAGAGAAGGTTTAATGGAAAGCAGAGCTACTGTTTATCTCCACTCTGATAGCACTGAGTAATGGATGACTGGCTGGACTTGTTTGTGTGAGCCTAAAGATGAAACGGCAGGAAGAGAGAATAAAACATCTCTCACTCACAGTTTGTCCACTAAAATAATCACCGCAAGCCAATTGTCCTTGTTTTCTGGAGACGTGATAATTGAGATAGACTTTGCATGTTCATGAGGATTACAAAAGGAAAGAAGTGTTCAACTTAGAAATTCAGTCAATACAGGCCCATTTTGATTTCTATTTAAGAAGTCAAAATGTGTGTCTGTTTTCGCTTAGCTAGATGGACCAAGAAACAAGAACAGCCGGGCACAGGAAATTATTACACGATGAAAACAAACACTGGACAGACATGCAGTTTAATTTAATCTAAAAACAAGCTGCAAATGATTGCAGAATTAACAGCAGGCCTGCTTTATCGGTCACACATGAAAGAAGACAGTGCAACCTCTGTGTATGTAGCCTCTGAGTTCAAGAAATTTAAATATAATATTATTATTATATAATAAATTGTAGGGTTATGTGCTACATAGTAAATACAGTTAACTATGGGAAGCTGAACATTATGTTTAATCATTTTTAAAAAGCAAGGTGCTCTCCAGCATCATTATATATTTTTTTGACAAAAAAATAAACAATTATGACCGCACAATATCTATATATACAGTAAGTATATAATACATTGATTGATACAAGTCATTTTGCCATTAACAAGAGCACAAAGAATTTGAGATGATGTGAACCTTAATTTGTTAAAAACAATAGAAGAGGAATTATCAATTGCCGGACTACCAGACTGCCTTTCCTTCAGCAAAAAGAAAAATATATAATCCTCCTTTTTCTTTTAATTCATCCTTTTTCTTAATAATCCCATAATAATCCTAATGATTTCCATACAGTCTATAAGAAAATTAGTTTTTTAAGCCTCCGCGCCGGCGACAGCCTTGGCCGGACGCATTATGTTTTTGGGTCGTCTGTCCGTCCATCTGTTTGTACGTACTAGTCATTCATTTCTTTTGACAAAGGTCAAATGTCAAGGTCACTGTGACCTCACATCCGTCCCATTCTTGTGAACACAGTATCTCTGGAACACCTTGAGGGAATGTCTTCAAATTTTGCACAAATATCCACTTGGACTCAATGAAGGTTTTGATGGTCAAAGGTCAAGGTCACTGTGACTACACAAAACACGCTTTTGGCCATAACTCAAGACTTCATGTCCTAATGATGACAATTTCACACAAATTTCTAACAGGATAAAATGATGAAGTGAGGACATTTTTGACAAAACATGGATGTAAAGTGCAACTTGACTGGTTGGCGGAGGCAGGGAACCGCGCGGCAGTAATTTTAGTTCTTTTCTTCACCAGTTCTATTTGACAGCAAAGATAATGGTTTCATTATCCTCCTTTTTGTTTGGTATTTGATCTTTCCTTCCGAGGGGAACAGCGAGCTGCAGCTGCCATGTTGGTGTAGCTCCACCGCCAGACAAACTGCTGTGTTTGTCAGCCAAATGGATTGGCCCTGTGCTCCCTCTGTTCATGAATCTGAAAGAGCGCAAAAAAAAAAAAGCAATCCCAAGAATTGAATGCAATTATTACTCCTTTCTTCTGGTTGAGCGAGGATGCACAGTCTGACACTACGGAGCAAATTGTGAGGAAATGAATATGTGCCAGAGTTCCTCTCGTTCAGTGCTGCAGGGTAGATACCTGATCTCTCTGCAGATATCTCAACACAATACTTAAATGCAAGTTTTTGATTTGTTCAATGTTCAGTGAGTGAAGCTAGTTTGAAGTATTTTTGAAGTTGTTGATTAGTGATACTAATGATGATGAATCTCCAGGTCGTCCGCTCTGCTCAGGATGAATTATTAAGCATCATCCTGATTTCTGTCCCGGCTGTGACCTCTAACCTCAGAGGAGACAGTTGTGATCATTAACCTGCACTTTGTGATAAGCTACAGGGCACGAATACCTTGAAGCTCAATCTGTGTACTGAATCCTGATTTCTCACTCATTTCACCCAGTTCATATTCCGCGTGTATTCAGAATATAGCTACTGTATGTATAACAGCAGACACGTCTGAGAGCTGCCCAGCTTAGAGTTAGACGAGAACATAGATAAGCTACCACTCTCATAGCTAATCTGATGATTATGAAGCTGGACCCATGAGATGCGATGCTTAGCTTAGCTTAGCATAAAGACTAGAAACGGAAACAGCTAGCCTGGCTTACTAACAAACATGTTTTAGATTAATTGGTCTTGAATTTGGTGCGTTCACGTTCCCCACAGGATCAATTCAAGTCAATTTAGTGATCCCCTTACTTTTCATGTAACACACCATCAGGTCAAAATTGTAATTTGTCTAGTAGCTTATTTTTCACACACCTGCGCTAACAGAAAAGAGCGGAATTGAACGCGCCATGCACGTTTTACCGGTAGTAACGTTACTATTAGGCAGCGCCTGCAACGGTTAATACAAGGGAAATATAGATTTTTTAAGATGGGACGAATAGTCACAGAAATTATTAGATTTTTTTATAAATAACGACTAATCGAAAAATCGAAAACCATAACTCATCCCTACTAAGCATGTTGCCATGCATTAACATGTAGCTCAAAGCACCACAGTACTGCCTCACAGAGACACTGGCATGGCTGTGTTCTGTTCTGT
Organism: Sebastes umbrosus; assembly: GCF_015220745.1. Taxonomy (NCBI): domain Eukaryota; kingdom Metazoa; phylum Chordata; class Actinopteri; order Perciformes; family Sebastidae; genus Sebastes; species Sebastes umbrosus. The sequence goes on from NC_051279.1 coordinate 31,550,660, forward strand.
TAGTCTTGTTTTACCTGTGGACAGAGCCAGGCTAGCTGTGTCCATTCTTTATTCTAAGCTCAGCTAATCTTCCCCTGATTCAATAGCTTCAGATTTAATGGACAGTTATGAGAGTGATATTGATCATCTCAAAAAGCTAAGAAGCTTATTTCCTAGAATGTCTAACTATTCCTTTAAAGACATATTCATGCCCTTTTCTCTCTGCATTGTAAAATAAACCAACTATAATTCGACGTGTAGCCACTTCAGGAAATCCAGGAACTTAATATTTCTTTCTTCTGCAATTTAAATTTCTTGTTATAATGATAAAGATAAAAGAAGTGGATAGTTAGCATGAGCCGTGATTGTAACTGTGGCTGAAGAAAAACGAAAAGGGCACCAACTATAGAAAATCCAAACTCCAGAGGAAAGCTGTCACAACACTGGACACACTGCATATTATATATGAAATGCACACAAATTGTGTGTGTGTGTGTGTGTGTGTGTGTGTGTGTGTTACAGGCAGATGAGCTCTTTGTGTCTCTCTTTTCACTTTCTCTCTCTCACACACTTCAGACATCAAACAGGGATCAATGATGTGGCTTCCCTCTTTTCAAAGATACTACTGCAGTGAAAGTTTGAGAGGAAGTTTGAGAAGCTGAAGGAGGCAGAGGCGTAACATTTACCAAAATAACTAATTAACAACAGAAAACTGTCTCTGCTCAAGATGTGATGGTCTCCATCATCATTAACAGCATGCCAGGATCTAATGGAAACCCCATTTAAATGTTGATGCATGAAATTATCCAATCCATCCTCATGAGAGGATTTGATGTCATCGCTCTCTTTTTTTTTTTTTTTAGCTTTTTCAAATGGAAAAATAAAGACAGAAAAGGTGTTTTCAAGCAGGAGAAGAGATGAGAAGAAGAAAGAACAAATACAGAGGAGAGACTCATTCACATCAAAGGGACAACTGGCGGAAATTGAGAACCGTACCAGCAGAATTCACACAGTATTTGATCTCCTATTCCGTCTCCCGTCTCTTCCTTTTTCTCGTCTCTTTTCCCCAAACAAAAGGCACGATAGCTATTGAAGCCACAGAGCTGGAATACACATGATGACGTCAACAACAGAAAGGCTAGATTTACTCCTAAATCTCCTTCAAATAGTTGAAATAGTAATAGGATATTACGGGGTTTTTTCCCCAAATGGAACAAACCTTCTCTTTGTATAAGCCATGATTGTCCGTCTAGATATCCATTTGGGTGGATTGTGCCCTCGGTGTGAACCTTTCTTTTCCTCTGTGTTTCCTACTCTGTATTGATCTAATTGTTGGTTGGTCCATTTTCACAAAACCTACAAAAGACAGTAAAGGTGACGTATAATCTAACACCACATCCATCATAGTGTGTAAATGGTGGCGGCGGCGGTGGTGGTGGCGGTGAAAGTCTCCCCTCTTTCTGTTCAGGTTCTTTGATGTGAGATAATGGATGTGAATCATCAACAGCTCACACACACACACACACACACACACACATTTTCCTGTTACATTAATGGGGTCAGAGAAAGGGATGAATGAGGTAACATTAACTGAAAAGACTGAACATACTGAGTGGGTGGAAATGAGTTTTTTTCTCCCGTGGGCTGCAGGTTGTTGATGGCGTTCAGTTTTAGAGGAATTATACTTTTCACCTTTTTATGTCTGTGCTGTTTGCATAACTTAATAGAGGGATCTTTTAATGTTCCAGTGGGTTTTTTTTAAAGGCAGAGAGGATATCGACCGAATTACAAGCTCATCTTGACGTACTCTTTGTAAAAGTCTGACTTTGAAGAACTTGCCTGCATTGATTTGTTCTTTGGGATGATAATTACTCTTTGTTCAGATCAAGAACATTGACAAGAAAATACTGACATCCTCAACTCCTCATTTGTTCCATTTTAGTTTGCTTTTAATGACTCGTGTCCAAAGGTTGTTGCCAGGTTGGGATGAGGGTTAATGAGGAGGGAGTCATCTGCAGACGTGAGGCGGCTAGTAATGCTGCTGATTGCATGAATATCTGTGGCAGGATGGAAGTTATCAGGAGATTTTCTACTGAGAAGAGTCAGCAGCACTGATCATGAAAATATATTCATATTCAGAGTCTCTGCATCTGTTCTTCTCTTCTGACTGTGCGGCATGAGTTTTTAAAGACATTCCTACATTAGACTCTAAAGGTGTGAAACAGATGGTGAAATCCGCCAATGGAAAAACATTTAAATGAGCCAAGTTTCTGAGTAGGAATATTTATTTTCATTTTTTTTCAAGTTACAGATTGCAGCATTATGTGATTAAGATATTAAATCACCACCTGTGTCAAAAACACTAACATCCACGGTCTTATTATTATAAATATGAATAATAAATTGTTAACAATTCCATTAAAAAGTAAATAATTTTGTAATTTGGTGTTTTTATTCTCATCGTTAAACAGGTAAGTGGGACAAGCAACGGGGCAACCTACAGAATGTTTTGTATTATTTTAAGTATTCAATTCAGGTAGTGTTTAATTATTTTTTTTTCAGGAATTTAAGTGTATTAAGTATTAATGTTACATCTATTATTAAAGATTTTGAGAAAATCCCTGTGAAACTGTATTTGAGCATCTAACTCTCAAGAGTCAAGGTCAAGTCACATACATTTATTTAACACGTGGGTCTATTTTTCCTCTTTTTTCCTTTCCTTTCCTGTTTCTCTTTTTCCCTCCCAGGGATCTTTCCGAGGTGCTCTCTCTCCAGGCCCTCAGAAAGCCTCTGCAACTTCCCCACGGAAGCGCGGAGCTGAGAACGCTGTGGTCCATTTCTTCCGCACGATCGTGAGTAATAAAAAAATAATATTAGTCACAGTATCTAGGAGTAAGAGTCTGCATCGGCAGTGTCGCCACTGTCCCTGTTTCTTCCAGCTTTTCCTCCATGTTTGTCTCTTTGCTCCTCTGTTACTCTGTCAAATCTCTTTCCTCTCTGTGATTAACTCCTCTTCAGGTGTCCCCCAACCCTCCCAAGTCTAGGGTGAGTCTGCTTTATGTTGCTACTATTGAATTAGAAATGTACACTAGTGCGTGAAATACAACAAAAATAGACCAATACATTTCAATAGTGACAGTAAATATATATATATATATATAGGAACATTTGGAAGCGACAGTCAGGGATTGTACATATTGTGTAATCTGTACCATCACTGAACCTCCAGGATGTGATCCTGAAACTTAAAATGTGTACATTGTTATAACAAAAACATAAAACTAAAATTACATGATTTTTTGTGTTTTGGAGGACAGTAACGTACCCCACTGCACACTCAAATTTGATCACAGTGTTGCTATCAGTTTAGATAAAGGACTTCCTTTGACTAATTATTATCATATTGGAAGGGCATGCTGACAGTATCTGGATTTGTGATTTTTTTATTACGTTTTAAGTAGTGAGTTATTTAATTTGAAAGCCATTCACTGCAAATTTGCAAACATAAGATGCACAAAAACAGCAACATGTGGATAAAGTTTGACAAACGCACATCCAACATACAAATTCAACCATTTAACCAGAGTTCATTTAGAACTTTTGACTGGTAGTGTATTCTCTACATGCTGTATGTCTTTGTTGCTGCTGGATGTGACTAAATTTGTGCTCTTTCCAATGTGAGCACCTGCCTTGCTCCTCTTTCCATCCCCCCACATATCTGCTCCTCTTCCCTCTGCTCCTCATCTGCTCCTGCCCCCCCGTGACCCTGTGACTTCCCCCCCCCCGGACGGACCCTCCTCTCCTTCCCATCCTGCCTTTGCGCTGAGTAAGACACACATTTCTATTTTTCACCCTCTCCCTTTTACCTCTCTTTTTCCTTGTCTCTTGTTTCTCTACACATCTAGTGGAGAGGACTAGCAGCCAAGATAGGCCTGGTACGTTGTTTTAAAAAAACAAAACTGCAAGAACACAGAGGTATCATGCCTAATTAAACCGAGGGGGCAAGTAAGGTCATCCTCTCAAACAGCCTTCGAGCGTGACGCCTGTGGCTCTATTTCCATTTAGTCTCCATCAACCACTTTAGCTGTTGTAATCTGTCCATACATCAGCGATAACGCCCTCATTTCCCTCCGATTTAAGTCCATTTCCAACCACATCATACTCATTCTGTAGCTTTGCAGCCTGGCTTATCCATATCATGTGCGTATATTGTATATTCATGATAACACAGGCCTTATTCTACTCTTCATTAGCCTAGCTTCATTTAAAAAAAATCCTCTGTGAGTAAAGCTGCCTTCTGCTTCATTTGGCGACGTTATCAGCACTTAATTTAGGGCCTTCATGCATGTGTGTGCATGTGTGTGCATGTGTGTGCGAGAGTGTGTGTGTACTCAGACAAAGGAGACTCTCCTAAAGGACTGTATGAAAATTATTTGGGCAGGACAGGAGGTCAAAAAGGGAGTTTATCATTTTTCTTTTGGCTGAAGGCAGGATAGTCTGATTGTTTTTAGGAGAACAGAAGAGGATCTTTACTTTTATTTCATATATATATATATACATATATATATATATATATGTGTTAGCTTTCCTTTGCAATAAAATAGTTAGAACAAAACAATTTAAGTTGCACCATGGTGTTCATAAGGGTGCACTTTGCAGTATGCAGAGGACAACAGCTCTGTCTTTGCATCTTGGTATTAATAATGCATGTATTGTTACACATTAGAAGTTCCATAAAGATATTATAGTTTAAATTGGGGGTACGCAATTAAACGCATATCAATTTCTCACCAATTTATGTTATTTTGACATGTTGATTGGGGGCTGATTCAGTTTTTCTCTAAGTCAAGGAAGGGTTCAGAAGCAATATTAATGATGCTTGGGAATTTTTGACATTTTATACTCTAATAATTTACTCTAATTATTAATTTTCATACAGTCCCTAAGTTTTTCTAAGTGAATGAACCATAGTACATGCGTTTGATGCATATTTGATCAGACATCCGCTCTGTTTGTTTTTTTTCCACTTGAAAGGATGAAGCTTTATAACCATACAAAGAGAGTCAAGCAGCAATGATTTGAAATGTTCCCAAAAGAAAATACATTTGGTTGATTGCATCCAGCGCGAGAAAGTGAATAAACCATCAGTCATTAAGATACAACAGAAAACAGACTCTTCAAGAGCTGATTAGCATTTGCTGTCAAGTGTCAGCACGTGGTGACGATACAGGTTCCAGGCGACTGCCGTATGGTCAAAAGTAAGACTGTTTTGCAACTGTTGGTTTCAAATTCTCAACAACATATGCAAGCAGAAAACTTTTCCTTTTTCATATCAAACTTTGCTGCTCCGAAGCTTTTCTAACTCATGCATAATTCACACAAAATGCTTGGATGAAAACATTGACAGAAATGCAACACAATTATACTGTAGAAGTAAGGCTAAATTGGATTGCACAGAAATCAATACCTAGTTTCCTTGAAAATATTTGGATTTTTTTTGTCGAGCACACCGATCCAGTACTCCTGAGCACAAACCTAGAGAAGGAAGTATTATGTTTTCTCTGAAATTTAAATCTGGGGAAATCCGTAGAAAGGTCAGCCAAGTCTTAAATCCCCAGAGAAACCTCTCCAAGACTCTTGTAACACACTGACTCCTTTTCTTCGTTTCTCTTCTCCCTCTGGCAGGGCGACCAGAAGTCACAGTCTGCTAAAGCCAAGAAGGCCAGTGCAGGGGACGGCAAAGGCACCCTGACTAGGATCTTCAAAATGGTAAAAAAAAACTGCTTGTCAGACACTTTCTAACTTATTTCCCAGTGGCTTCTCTACACTACTTCTCTTTCCTGGAAGTCAAATTGCATAGAAACAGGCATATATCCCTAATCACTTTCTTGCCCCTGTTTTCTTTTTTTGTTCCTGCCTCAGTGATGATATCAGCAGCAGAGTGAGTAACTGATTCGTGATGGAGGGATACTTGAGTTTAACTCACTCAACATTGATATGCTTAGAAGACACCCTAATCTCATTACTACTGCAGCAGCAGCAGGATAATAAGAGGCTTTTAGAGACAAGATTGATCATCGTGCATGCTACAAGCTTTATGCCCGCGCTGATATAATCATGTTGAAGATGGTAGATCCAGTTCTGATAAGGAGTCCAGCAGGGCTATTGCTAACATGCTGTAACTGCTTTTACAGGGGAGGGAGTGGTTGTTTATGCACAATGTATAATATAACATTATTATTATGCAATGTCATCAATCACTCGCCAAGCACGACCGGCTCCTTCAGGTGCTTTGGAGGACTCACAGCGCACAAATGTTGGCTGAATATAAAAGTGATCATTAGGCACACAGTACACAGTACCTGAAAATCATTCAAAGGCCAGGCATGTATAATAGCTATTATTCATAATGAAATAAAAGGTATAGTTAGAATTGCTTACTTCACTTTCATAGTGTGTAATAAAGCATTTACTTAAGTGATTGTGCACACGGAAATATAAAATCATTTGTGAGCGTATTTGAAAATGTTTATAAAATCCAGTAATTGACTTGTGAATAACCCGATTATATATGATATAGAGAAGCTGCTGTAATCAATTATTTTATAACAACAATGGCTCAAATGACAATGTGCATTGTGAAATGTGTCTCGTAGTGACAAACGCTACAGTTCCCGTCAGCTCTACTGAGCATTTTAGTATCTTTCAGCTCATTGTTTCGGTTTTCGGCCCACAACTATATTGTACAGGTTCAGTCTCTCAGCATTGTTTGCAGCAATAGTAGACAGTGATAAACCCACTCACTACCCACCCAGCATCAAATGGTAGACACTGTGGAGCATTTAGCAGCTAAAGATACAGATATTTTCAGTCAGTGGAGACCAAAACAAAGCAAAAAGTAGAATGAATATTGGACTTACATTCACCATGTGTCCAGAGACAAGACGGCAAGCGAATGTTGCTCTGTGTCTGTTAAAGGTGTAAATAGGCAACGTCATAGGGTGCTAATATGTCAATGATGTGTTTACAGCTTGTTGCGCTGCTTCCAAGTCAGTAAATGCAGGTTTGATATATAATTAGACACACAAATAGTCCTCCAGATTCCGAGACCAGAACAACTGACTTTTCAAGTTTAGGTCTTGGAAAATCTTGTCTTTAAATAAAGAGTTAGCTCTGACCTGTTAGCTACATGCTAACATCACATCTGTTAGCTGCTGGTCAAAAGAGAGTAAAGGTAAACTGGCAAGCAGCTTCCGTTCGGAAGTCAAAGTGTAAACACAAAGTTAGTCGGGCATGTCGGTGGTGAAACGTTGGTTTCCCCAGTTTAATATGTACTAGTGTGTGTGAGACAGGGACGTTGGAATCATTGAGTTTTTGGTCAAAAATTAATTAGATCTACAAAGTTTTTTTAACAGAGAAGTACCTCTAACAGGTTGATAACCCCAAGCTTCCAAAATCACCCATTTTGAGTGTAGTGGGCTGATTTAATGGGCGTTATCAGAGCACGGTTAGAAGTAATGACTCTGTGCTCCCACATAGAAAGTTTGTGGGCAACACTTCCTTCAGACTGCTGTATGCTTGACTTTCCAATTTATTCTTCTTGTTGATTTGTTTTCATGTGTCATGAAAAGGAGTGTCTGCTTTCATGCTCTGCCAGTTTTTACCTGTCAGGTTTTAATTAGCCAGCCTCTCTCTCTCACTGTACCTTAGATTACTTAGTTTAGCAATTACTGAAGCTGGAGAGACATCCAAATTTCCCCGAGGCTGCATCCTCATCTGTAGTGGCTCACTTGTTGTCACTAAGCTTCAAGAGAGTAAACAGCTCTGGAGATGACGAACCTCTGGGACGTTTGTTTCAAATCTTTCTGATATGGCTAATTAGCGCTGACTCATCGTCATCACACTAACACTATCCGTTTCATTCAAACATAAACTGGCGCCGCACTCCATACTGAAGTGTGCATTAAGCCATTTTAATTAATGTTTCTCACTTTGTTTCTATTCATTTCCAGATTTTGCTGTATATTGATTTGTTTTCTTTTTCATGGCAGATAATGAATTTAAATGGCTCTGAGAATGCTAAGAACTAAAGCTCCGTCCCCAGCCTTTGTTTTATGAGGAGGAGTAAAAAGCTTCTCACAATATGCATTATCTTCCTCAATGATCCATAAAGATTTGCCTCATTTGTATAATCTTTCTGCCTTTCAGAATCCTCCTCTCTTCCCACTTTTTCATCGTAATGAGAGAATGGGATGGGAAAGAGTACAATAAAGTCTCAGAGACGGCTTTGTGATAAACACGGGATGTCTAATCTGAAACTTTGGGGATAAAAAACAAATGGATAACTGTGAGGTTTACCTCTGAAAGGAGGAAATGCCTGTAGACCACAAATAAAAACACCTTTGCAGGATCTGTGAAGCGATATTTTTTATCTTCGGCATTCCTAACATTTCAGTGATTTACTTTTATATTTTGTTTTTTATCGGCTTCTATAACTATGCATCATTGCAGGCCTGAATATTTTCCACAAACTTAATAACCAGCTTGTTTCTCACACGAAAGGGCTACTCTGCCATGTTAAGTCTTATTATCCAGTAGGAGAACTTATAGCAGCTGAAACGCTGAAATGTTGGTTAATTTAAAGATGTGTGACTACAACACTCAGGCCTGACTGATGAAAGAACTGCTAACACCTGATGAAATACTTTAGTTTTCTTTTGTAACACAGGATGTGACAAGTCAGCCAGACAGCTATCATTGATGATTCATAACGGCCTTCATCAACAGTGAAAACTAAACATTTTCCGTGACAACTTATTGCCTACAATTACCTATTACTTAACATGCTTGACCGCTGTCTACTGATGTGAAAACTCCCGTCATGGACTAAGTGAAATGACTAAAGGGGCCAGACTCCAGAAAACACCAGAGTAGCCCTTTAATGCTGAGTCAGACCCGAGGGAGTGCCATCTCCACACATTCATCACATATGTCTTGTTGTCTGTTAAACAGGGAAGCAGGAGTGCTTCTCCAGCCAAACGCTGAAGTCCCTCTCATCAACCCCTTCCAACAGCACGAGGGCAGACGTTCAACATCGCGGGACTAAAGTGGGGAAAAAGAGGAAGAAAAGGAGGAAATCTTGTCACCCCCTAACTTCACCCTCCCCCTCCACCTCTGATAACACTCTTAACATACGCTAAATCCTTCATTACCTCCCCATCCCTTTGGCTGGTAGATAGCGACACAATCTGTTTCCCCCCCCTCCCCTGCATGCGTTGTGCTGAGTCTGTGCAGTCGTCATCATTAGCATGAACTTTTTGCTGAAGTTGATCCCGAAGCCGCTCACATGTGCAGCCCGAATGACCCCCCTGACCTCCCCCCGCAATGGCTCTCTCTACTTGTGCTTGAGTTTTCTGTGGACGTCTTGAACGGTTCCTCTAACAAAATAGGTGGCTAAACCGAAGCACACCTGGAGCAGTTGAAGGATTACGGCCGGTGCAAGTCCGACTGACTTGACCGTCATTGCCGCTTGCCGATTGTGTGAAAATGCCGGGGTGTTTCTGTTTTTTTTAAAAAGAGCGGTTTTCTGTCTCGTCACACTGTCTTTGTCGTTCCCACAAACCTTTTCTGTGAACCCAAACATAAACCCGTGTTTAACAGATTTCACATTCTTACGAGAGCCATTTGGTCACAGTGTGTCTTCATTCAACCTTTGTGTCTTAGCTGTAGTTAAGTGTCCTGTCGTAAATGTTATGTCGATCTATGTTTGTCATTAGGGCCTGATTAAGGCTGGCTGTGGTTTTTGCGGTAAAAAAAATTTAATTTCTAAACCTTCTAAATCACATTTTCTGCAATAGTCACTGAAAAAAAATACACAAATAAATTTCTAACGTATCATTTCTTTCTCAGTCCCTGAGATAATGGTATACACTAATAATGATGCCAGATTCAGACCTTTCCTCTTCGCTTTAGTGTAGTCTCTCCTTTGTCTTCGCTGTTTCTATCTCACGCACGGCACACATACTGTAAATTAAATTCACAAAATGCCTCGCTCAACAAGCAAGTGCCTTTCCTCCCGACTACCAAAACAACATGCTGTGTTGCCTTTCTTGTGGATAATTTAAAAAAACACACAAACACAATTTCAAAAAAGGTGCTCTGTAACTAACTTTAGTGACACATTATAAAGTGTTTCTTGGGAATGTGTAAGTTGCAAGTTTTCTGAAAAAAAAAAAAATTAAAATAAGCTCAGCACTTCCACTTGTGCTGTTCAAAACATCCATCTTCCACATGTGTTTAAAAAGCATGCGTGTGTGATCTCTATAGCGTTCATCTCTCCCACTGTTTGCGTGTGCTTGAGCCTCGTGAGTGCTGTGTAGTGTTTTTTTCTGAATGGACCCTGTGGATGAATGTAAAGATCCTCTTCATTATTGTATGTGTAATAAAACATGACCCAGCCACTTAACTGAGAATAAAAAATAAAAATTATAAAACTACTCTCTACGTTGTGTAGTGTGTGTTTTTGTCTGGCGTGGCACGACCAACTGCAAATGACTCATTCAAAAAAAAAAGGGGGAGAGAGAAGTGATGTTATTGGGTCAGGTCACAGCATCGCTGCAGGCAAATGTACCACCGTTTCTTTCATAAAGCCAGAATTCATGACTCATTTGGTAATCATTATTCATGCAGAGCTTTCCGAGCTACTCATGACTGGAGCAGATGGAGCACCATTCACTATTCAAGTACAATCACACAGAGTATATTATATATTTTCAAGTCATGTTGAAATGATAAAGAAGGCTGGCTGTGAATGAGACGCGCACAAAGGGAATTACCTAATATTTTACCTAACAAAGTCTTTTTCATTCCTTTTAAATAAACATCTGTTCCCACATAACAATTTGTGTTGATAAACCTGAATCAGAGGGAATGCATACTGACATGCATTCGCTAAATAAACACTTTGTGAATGGACAAATGTCCAAGATGTACGAATCAAACGCAGGTTCCGCTCAGGGTTGTGTGTTGTCACCCCTCCTATTTATCATGTACGCCGAAGACACTGTCCTGTTATCTTTACTTCAAGGCTCAGACGCTAATCATGGTTCTGCATTACATTTGTCTGTTAAATGGTGCGATGATAACTATCTTGATCTCAATGTTTCCAAAACAAAGGAAATGATCATTGACTTCAGACGCAATACTGAACACAAAGTTAGTGTCATAAATGGTGAAGATGTTCAGATCGTGGAGTCGTATAAATACCTTGGAACTGTGTTTGATTGTAAACTGAGGTTTCATACGGAGTCTATCGTCAAACAAGGTCAACAGAGAATCTATTTAATGAGGAAGCTGAACTCTTTTGATGTCAGCAAGAGGATCTTAATTAACTTTTATTGTTCTTTTATCGAAAGTCTTCTAACCTTTTCTTTTATTTGTCGGTTCAGCGGCTTAACCATTAAGGACAAAAACAGCCTGTATAGCATCGTTAAGGTTCTCTCCAAGCTTACTGGAGTCACACAAAGAGACTTGTAGCAGTAATCAGGCGGTAAAGAAGGCAAAGAATATTATCAGCCAACCTCTTCATGTTCTGTCTCATGAGTTCTCATGAGGCCTTTAGGCCGCCGTTATCAGGCACCTCTGAGGAGAACTAACCATTACTCCAAATCTTTTATTCCTTCTGCCATCAGGTTATTAAACTCAGACGGGAATCATTTCACGTAAGATTTTTTAATGACAGTTCCCTTACATGACAAATCATGTAACAATGTCTATTTATTATCTATTCGTTTTCTCTTTTTAATTGCTATTTAATATATTTTATTAATCTGAATGTGAGGTGAACTTTAAGAAATGATTCCATTAAATCCCAGGCTGGTTTGAGTAACAGGTCTATGAGTTTGAAGCCTTATCAGACACCAAAACACAGCACAGTGGTTCATAAAACTATGGGACAGGATTTTATAACCCTGGGAAGTTATTACGACTGTACGTCTTTTTTTCAACGATCGTGAGATAAACCATAGAAATGCAGTATTCACATTACAAGGCCACAAGTGTGATTTTGCATGTATTTGTTAGGCTTGCAAAAGTTGAGTCAGTTTCAACTTTTTTTTTGCCAGATGGCTCTGTGTTTAATTGCTGTGCTGGCAGCATTCAAATGAATGGGGAGGCTGTGTTTACACACTGGGTTAATGCTGATCTGAACAACAAATTGTGACGTCATGTGCTGAGCCAGGCTAGCCGTTTCCCTTTACTTCCAGTCTTTATGTTAAGCTATGCTAATCACCTGTAAGTGTAGTTTTCTTGAAACAAACAGTTATATTTACATTTACTCACATTTACTTCTTCATAAAACATTTGTAGAGGCAATTTAAAAATATATATATTTAAAATCGTACATTATTAACATCCATCTTTGCTAGCTTGCAGTCTTGTTCTTCTGACTTTTTTTTTTTATGACATCATGACTTTTTGAATAACAGTTTTTCTGACTTTTTCATAGCAGACTATACTAGAATTTGTTTTCAAATGAAATGCTATATAATGACTTTATGCTATATGCCCTTTTTTATAACATACTATACTATGCCTTTTGAAATGACATTTTTATGATTTTTTTTAAATACTATACTATGCCTTTTTATGACATAGGCCTACTATACTATGACTTTGTTTATGGCCTCCTTTCATGGTCCTATTGGTTTTTGTTATAGTTTGTTTCCTGTTTTAGTTTGAAAGTCATCTCCTCTTGTGTCTTGTCTTGTTTTACTTCCGGCCTATGTGTGTCTGTTTCCTGCCTGTGTGATTGTCGGCCATGTTTCACCCACCTGTGTCTAATCACCTGCTCTCCTCGTGTGTGTGTTTCCTTTGTTATTGTCAATTCAGCGTGTAACTTTTTTCAACATACTATACTATGACTTTTTTTTTACATACTATATGCTTTTTTTTCGACATACTATACTATGACTTTTTTTTCGACATACTAAACTGACTTTTTTTCGACATACTATACTATGACTTTTTTTCGAGATGCAATACTATGTTTTTTTATGAATTTTTTTCGACATACTAAACTGACTTTTTTTCGACATACTATACTATGATTTTTTTTCCGATATACTATACTATGACTATTTTTCGACATGCAATACTATTTTTTTTTCTGATTTTTTTTTGACATACTAAACTATGGATGTTTTTCAACATATTATACAATGACTTTTTTTGATATACTATGCTATGACCTTTTTTTCGACATACTATTCTATGACTTTTTTTCAACATATTATAGTATGTCGAAAAAAACCATAGTATAGTATTTTGAAAAAAAAGTCACATAAAAGTTATAGTATAATATGTAAAAAAGAGTCGTAGTATAGTATGTCGAAAAAAAGTCATATTATAGTATGTTGAAAAATTTCATTAAAAAATGTCATAGTATGTTGAACGATTTCATGAAAAAAAGTCATAGTATAGTCTATAAATTTCATGAAAAAAGTCAGTATAGTATGTTGAAAAATGTCATGAAAAATAGTCATAGTATGTCGAAAAAGTCAGTTTAGTATGTTGAAAAAAAATCATAGTATAGTAGGTCAAAAAAAGTCAGTTTAGTATATCGAAAAAAATTCATAAAAAAAAATAGTATTGCATCTCGAAAAAAAAGTCATAGTATCGTATGTCAAAAAAAATTTAGAAGTCATAGTATAGTATGTCGAAAAAGTCATAGTATAGTATGTCGAAAAAAAGTCATAGTATACTGTTGAAAAAAAGTCATAGTATAGTATTTCGAAAAAAAAGTAATAGTATATTATGTCGAAAAAAAAGTCATAGTATGTAAAAAAAAAGTCATAGTATGTAAAAAAAAAAAAAGTCATAGTATAGTATATTGAAAAAAAAAGTCATAGTATAGTATGTTGAAAAAAAATTAATAGTATAGTATGTAAAAAAAAGTCATAGTATATAAAAAAAAGTCATAGTATAGTATGTTGAAAAAAAGTCATAGTATGTAAAAAAAAGTCATAGTATAGTATGTCGAAAAAAAATTAATAGTATAGTATGTAAAAAAAAGTAATAGTATGTCGAAAAAAGGTCATATTGTATGTAAAAAAAAGTCAGTATAGTATGTCGAAAAAAAATTAATAGTATAGTATGTAAAAAAAAAAGTAATAGTATGTCGAAAAAAAGTCATATTGTATGTAAAAAAAAGTCATAGTATAGTATGTCGAAAAAAAAGTGATAGTATAGTATGTAAAAAGGCATAGTATAGTATGTCAAAAAAAATTCATAGTATAGTATGTCGAAAAAAGTCATTAAAAAGTGTTAGTATAGTATGTCGAAAAAGATTCATAAAAAAACATAGTATTACATGTTGAAAAGAAGTCATAGTATAGTATATCAATAAAGAGTCATAACAAAAGTCAGTATAGTATGTCGAAAAAAAAAGTTTAAAATAGTCATAGAATGTCGAAAAAAAGTCATAGTATAAAATATCATACTATATAGTAGGATTTTTTTTCGACGTACCACACTATTTTCTTTCCGACAAACTATATACTATGACTTTCTTTGACATGCAATACTATGACTTTTTATCAACATACTATACTGACATTTTTTAAAACTTTTTTTCAACATCCTATATTATGACTTTTTAGATTTTTTTTAACGTACTCTACTATGATTTTTTCTTCTACAACTATTCCTCTATCAGGGAGGAAATTAAAGATTCAATAAAAACAAATGCAAATTTAAATTAGTAGAAAAATTACTTAAATCTTAATTTATTATGGACAATAGAAAATACAACTGCAAAAAGAAAAAAGCTTATCGTCTGTACATTGGCGTTGCTTCATTAGAAATCGCACATTATGTTCAAATTACATATTTCCAACCAATCTATGTTGTGGCGGTTCATCAAAAAATATACGCAATCTAACAACACTATTTACAGAATGAACTACAGTAAACGAAAATGACGTTGCTGCGAGTCCAAATGATATGACAACAGGAAACAACGCTGACATGTTCACTCAAAAAACCTCATACAGCATTAAATCCATGGAATAAGCGTCCTCGCAGCTCACTGCCGTTCTTCACTAACATGTTTGGTACACCACTTTGGGCACTGTTTTCTAACTAAAACAAATATGTAACAAACTGCAAAAGACTTTTCACTTCAAGATGAAATATATACAGTACAAATATGTAAAAAAAAAGAAAGAAAAAAAAGTGACATTTCTTGTAGACCCATGAAAAAGACTGTCTATGTTATTGTTATTGAAGCCATGACAGCAGTACAGTTGTGTGCAGCTCGGTGTACATACCTGTGAGCGCAACAATAATGAAGACACAACACACTCTTCTCTGGGGAGCTTTTTCGCAGAATACAGTTTCCTCTCTTTCGAACAGGGTCAGCATGAGAGGGACCTGCATCTCCTGGAGAATTCTCTGGGATGCCTGTGTTTATTGAGCCAAACCTCTCTGGAGGTTATCATATTGATGACAATCAGACAGTAGCAAAACAGATAAAAGTCATTAAGCCAATCCCAGGGAACCAGACTCCCCTTACTTCACTGCTAATGTGGATAAACAGCAGGGGGCTGCTTCTAGGGTAAAAGCCCTCAGTATACAGTGGAGCAAATCTATAAAGTCTTCCGATATTTTTCTAACCAAATAAGCCTTGTGGGAGGAGGAAAATGTTTGGCAAAGCTTTGCTGTTCAGTCGTAAAACTCAATCTGTACTCAGTACATTGGTACAATGCTGTCTGACTCTGGGACTTGTGTGGTTTATCATCAGGGGAAGACATTGTGCCAGTCTCCGGATGATTCAGGAACCACTTCCAGGTCAAGTTCAGACGTTACCTCGACCTGGGGAGCTGATTCTTCTTGGCTCAGGGACACATCTTGGAGCTGACCTGGAAGGAGAAAGAGGAAGTATGAGAGGGGAATTTGCACATGCAGTTAAACACTCCTCAGGATAGGTAATAACAGTGCTTTGTTAACCACAAGGAAAGCCCATTAAAATATGTTTACAGAGCTGCACCAGCAGCTCCGATTCTGTATTCAACTTGCCAGTGGCCGTCATGCAAATGAGACCATTAGTCAAAAAGCAATCTTCCCCTGCTCACTCCTCCAACATTTGTTTTAATATCTCACATTCTCTCTTGCTATTCTGAAAACATCTTGTCTATTACCCAAACTATATGATAAGACTTGACTAATGTGGAATATTCTTGTTGTGAGTTGTAAATATGATAGGAGCCATTTGTCGTAGTACATTCAGCTTAAAAGAACGAGCACAGAACAACAATAAGTCACTTTGACGCAGGCTGAGAGGTTCAGACGCGCTTTCTTCTACAGCTGCAGGCCACGCACGGAATTGACTTTTACAGTGGGAGTCATTTAATTTTCTCCCTCTACTTTTGCTCTCTATATCTGAAACGCTTTAAACCCATATTTATTAAGTTGTAAGTGCGTAAGTGTGCGGCTTGAATCCTCCAGTATTTTTCACAGGCGAAATGACTGTAAGAGAGTCTTCAACAGCCACACAAACGTAGGCAAAACAAAATAATCCCAGCAACCATGTAACCTAGGGATGTTCATAATTAACCGTTTAACCATTAACCGACATTAAGCATTTTAACCGATAAACACTATCGGTTGAAACGGTTAAAAGAAATATTTATAATTAATTAAAAAACTGAGCGGCTCAGAGGAGCGGCTCGTCTCTTTAAGGAGAAAAGCCGGTCCAAGGGCGGCTGTGGCTCAGAGGGTAGAGCAGGTTCGATCCCCGGCTGCTCCGGGTCACATGTCGATGTGTCCTTGAGCAAGACACTTAACCCCAAATTGCTCCCGATGTGTGAATGAGTATTTAGATTAGATCCTGATGGGCAAAGTTGACACCTTAGCAGCCTCTGCCATCAGTGTATGAATGTGTGTGCGAATGGGTGAACGCTGACATGTAGTGTAATGCGCTTTGAGTGGTTGGAAGACTAGAAAAGCTCTATATAAATGCAAGTCCATTTACCATTTACCTTAACAGCCCACCTTAAGAGGTGGAAACGGAGTTGCAGGATACAGGAAGTCGGCTCTGGTCTCTGGCTCGCTTGAGCGGAGCAGAGGAGTTGTCGTTTCGTAGCATTTATTCACTGACAAATAAACTGTTGCCACACTGCTACACCTACGTTCACAGCTATTACATCCTCACACTCATAGCCAACACACACATGGACACTCGTTAAAGTTACCTCGCGCTGACAGGCTGTATGTGTGTGGCGGCGGCGGTGAGCAAGAAGCCTCCGGCAATGCTAGAGCTGCTAATGTAGCACAAATACACAGTGTTTATCGGGCAATCGCTATCGCTAATCCAGGCAGACAGAGTGTCGTTACGCTGGGCAGACACACAGCTGACAACCTACTAAACTAAACTAAATGTGCGGTGGAGACTTTTACTGGGAAAGTGGCTGTATGGCCGCGACACTACACGCAGCATCGTAGCTGCTAAGTTAGCGCTCACGGACGGGTGAACTGGGTTCTCAGTTGTCTGTTGTGCTCATACACTGCAGCTGGCGTGAGGCACAAATCTTGTCGGTTAATGGTTTAATTGGTTAACGAGGGCCGGTTACCGGTTAAGACAATTTTTCAAAATGAGCATCCCTAATGTAACCACATCAAAGTTATCTTTAAAACCGAATAACTTTTCAAGATTTCAGACAACATTTCTGAAACCATATCGAACCTGGAAACATATGTTTTGATTTCATCAGGTCTGCCAGGATTTGCAAGACCATAGAAAACCCTGAAAAAGTTAATTCAGTGTGCCCTAACCTTTTAGAGTGTGGGCCTTACTCCCAGTGACACAACAGAAGCCAATGTCTCAGATGTGACTCTTTAAATGATCTTCACCCACCCAGCGGGGTTAACCTGAGTGGAAGCTTCTGTGGAGCTGTTGAACAAATAGAACAGTTCTGTCAGCATTGTTCTCCACCTCAGGTAATCACCAATAGGTGCCTGCCAGGCTCCAGGGTGGGTGAATGAATAACAATGTTAACAATGTGTCGCACTCTTGGCCAAGCATAACCAAAGGGGAGCCACAACCTAAAGCAAGGCTGTCGGGGGGAGAAGTAATGATTTAACATTCAGGACATGCGTCTGCTGCTATCGAAAAGCATGCTGTTCTGACAGCTTCGAGCGAACAAAGCCGATGCGCGTGTCATCATG
Organism: Sebastes umbrosus; assembly: GCF_015220745.1. Classification (NCBI taxonomy): domain Eukaryota; kingdom Metazoa; phylum Chordata; class Actinopteri; order Perciformes; family Sebastidae; genus Sebastes; species Sebastes umbrosus. The sequence goes on from NC_051279.1 coordinate 31,568,861, forward strand.
GTTTTCCTGCTCTACAATATCACCGAGTCTGCGAGACGGGGGCGTGTGTGTGCATGCACATTAGCGTTGGCATAAGGCTCATTCTCAGCAGATAATGAGAAGGATCATCAAGTGAAATGCAACAGACGCAGAACTTGGGAGTGATAGATAGTTAACGTTCCACAGGGGAAGGCCAACGCTGCCTCTCAGCAGTCTGAAGTGCTCAGGGAGACTTTTTAATGTGCAGTGCCTTGCAATAACAGTGTTATATAAGGAATGTGGACTGTGTGTGATGGCCATGAGAGACATAAACACACACACCCGCGCAAACACCACGAGGTGGAGAAGGGGACTTCATTATAAAATGCTCATCTACCAGGTTCCCCTGGAAGTACTAAGTGAACTAAGTTGACAAAGTGACAAGAGAGAGATGATTACTGTCTCTTGTTGCCCAGCTGCATGAAGAGCTGGCTGTCAGTAGGGTTTGTGTGCGTGTGCACTGGTGTGTCGGCTGCTCACCGTAGCCGTGGGATCTCTTCATGTGGTGTTTCATGTTGCTCTTCTGGGTGAACCTGATGCTGCACACCTCGCACTTGAAGGGCTTCTTTCCAGTGTGTTTGACCATGTGCACCTGCAGAGCGCTCTTCTGGTTGAAGGCCTTGTCGCACTGGCTGCACTTGAAGGGCCGCTCGCCTGCACCAAAACACAGAGCCACAGGTCGTTTATCATTCATTGTCATTGCGTTTAGTACTTTCATGCATTGTAATGGTGCGGTCAGATTAATTGTGATATACAGTACTGTAATTTGGTATAATTGGACTCTATAATACGATATGGAATGTGACAGAAAGAATTAACAGCAAACTCTGTGAAAAACAATTACGCTGTTCAAGCCTTACATTCCATGAGCCACAGAAACGTGTATCCAATATCAACTATTCTGCTGTTATTTGTTCCATTAAGCAAATACAAGTACTTCAGTGGCCTCCCACATGTTCACACACCCTCACACACGGCTGCACACACTGCAGTCGGTGTTAATTTGTGTGAAATTGTGCTCTGCCATTTTAATATCCATGTCTAGTACATGGTGTTGTTTTAAAAAAATAATAATGAAATGAACCAACCTCTGTTGTTTAAGCTCCAACTTGCTTTTTCACCAATGTATACATGTAGACAAGCGGCTGTGATGTGAGCAGCATTGTTGAAACATGGAAATTTTAGAATAATCTGCTGATTGTTTTCTTGATTCATAGTTTTGTCAAAATATTTCAGAAAATACCTATCACAAGAGTCCAAGGTAGGTGATGACAGAACTAGGGTTACACTATTGTAACCTTTGATATCCAATATCCTGACATAGAAGACAAAGGAAAAACATCAAATACTCAAATTTTTTAAGCTGGAACCAGTTAATTTTTGGCATTTTTGCTTAAAGGTGCTAAACGCGAGAATGGGAACATTTCTATTGCCTCCGCACAGCTCTCAATATGGCGACCACTGAGCCGGCGGCTAATAGTTAACGCTGCTAACAGTACTAACAGTGAAAGCAATGGCAATAGTGCTGACAGAGCTAACAGTGTTAGCTGGAACCGGAGGGTGGGTGCTACGCTTCCATTTGGACACGATAGACTTGTTTTTTTCTAGTCAATAATTATATATATTAAAAAAATAATTCTCCTTGAGTGAAGTGAGGAATGATATAACAGGGAAGCTTAGTGGAAACTACCGTAGGTCTGTAGTAATTCACTGTGCACACAGTACACAGCCCATGGACCAAGTAACATACACCCATGATACAACGTATGCACACAGCAGTCTAAAAACAGACCATAGATTTGACCCACATGTTTCCATGGTGATCAAATGTTTCTCTTCTTTCACACAACTTCCCTAAACTTCACAGATGCATGATCTTACACATTCCTGTTAGATACCAGATTCTGAAATGCTGTCCCTTAATAATCATAATAACACAAGGACCTACATGTAGGTAGTTATGGAGCCCCAAAGTGTTCAATATTAAATCAATCAAAAATATGTCATGAAAAAAAAAGTGATTAAATTGTATAAAATGTCCCATAATTTCACTAATTTTACTTCCCAAATAATGGAAATTAAATTAAATATATTTAATTATAGAAAATTAATGTATTTATTTCATGATGGTATTTTTATCAATGCCACTTTTATTTAATATCACATTTTATTTATTTTAATGGAAAATATAGCCGGCTTGAAAAGTTGCTAGATGTCGCTACATTACGTCACGCACTATTGTGCATATTTGTGATGTCACATCACGGAACTATTTACATACATATATACTATATTTTGTTTAAGAATTATGAAAAATTGTAAATTGAAAAAAGTCAAGCTGAACTTAACTGACTCGAACTAGCTTCATTATTTGGTAAAATTATTCTTAAAGTTGCTATCATCTCATCAATAAGTATCTCGATCTACCTCTATCTTCAAAATCTTTTTATGAAGTGAATTTTTTTTTTATTAATACTAATAATAATAATAATACATGAATAAACCCACTCTTGCAAATTGTGTATTTTGAGAAATAATTAAACATAAATAGTCAAGTTAAATCATTAAAAATATAATCAAAGGAGAAAGAGTTCCCCAGACAAACAATGGGGATCAGTGATTGGCCGTTAGGTATGCACAGTCACAGCTCATTCACGCTTCTGTCTGACTGCTGATTGGTTGACTTAAAGGTCCCATATTATGCTCATTTTCAGGTTCATACTTGTATTTTGTGTTTCTACTAGAACATGTTTACATGCTGTAATGTTAAAAAAAAACTTTATTTTCCTCATACTGTCGGCCTGAATATACCTGTATTTACCCTCTGTCTGAAACACTCCGTTTTAGCGCATTTTGACGGAATTGCAACGGAATTGCGTTGCCAGGCAACAGCTTGGGTCCATGTGTACTTCCTGTCAGCTGATGACATTCACATTCACTGCAACCAGGAATAAACTGGGACACATTTAGAATGTTTACGTTTAAAATTGTGTCAAGGGTCTAAATATTGTATATTCCTGACATCACGAATGGGCAGAAATCCTGACAGCTTGTTTCAAATGCAGAGTTTCTGAATACGGGCTGTGTGTATTTCCCTGTGGATTGAGTGTTTCGATACTTCCACAGTATTTATATAGGACTTGAGCCTGCTTTATAATAAAAAAACATGACAATTTCACTTTTTTATAATATGGGACCTTTAAAGTGGCTGTGACTGGTGACAACACTATTGTCACCAAAAGTGATATTGTGAAATGAAAACAAAATTTAGAACAATAAAATAAAAATGTAAAATGAACCACAGAATTTTGGGGCTCCATATGTAAGTGTAAATGATACTGATTGTAAAAAATAAAATACATTTTAATTACAATCACAATATTGTGATTTTTGTTATGACATGCACTGTGCAAACTTGTTTCATGATGTTCTCACCTGTGTGTGTTCGGTTGTGTCTCTCCAGCTGGCTGCGCTTGGCGAAGGCCTTCACGCAGGAGGAGCAGTTGAAGACTCTGGGTTTCTGGGAGCTGGGTGACGGGCCCGGCAGGTGCACTCGTTCATGCTCCTGTTGACAGATCCAAAAATTAATTTCACCGTTTACAGTCTAGCACACAAAGCCCCTCTACTACAACGCAGCTAGAACAGAGATGTCTGTCATTTTGCAGAAAATAACATGTTGTTGTTTGAACCACAAAACAGATTCTGGAGGGTCTGGACACCCCAACAATCATTCCTACAGAGACTTTGAGCTGGCACCGTCTTTTCTTTTTTTCTTTTGTGTTTCTTTTCTTTTTGGGGTCTCAGGCTGTGAAATGATGTGCTTCGTTGCTGGGCGGATTACTAATGTGATAAGTAGAAAAATGAAAGTGGCAAGACAAATGTGTGTGCAGACGGGTGATTTTGAGAAAATGCTTGTTTTGAATCTTCAGTTTTGTTCTCGATCTCTTTGAAGCCTTACATAGCCTTCATTATTATCTAAACGCCCTTTTTGATGACTGACTTATATATCTTATCAAGTTTCAATATTTCATAGTTTAGAGGCAAACTATTATAAACTGGAAAAACAAAGTTTGGAAACTTGTGTTTGGTGGATTATTTCTCTGTTGTTACAATGCTAATGGTCATTGTATTTTACATCATTGGAAAGCCTGTTTATTTACCTTCGCAATGATGTCCAACTTGTAAGGATCATGCATTTGTGGGATGAGCAGCACAGCTGATTATGTGGGTAGCGCCCAAGAAAATTTTGCCAAAATGCTCTAAACAGTGTATTCTCATAAGACTACCAGGAAGCCTGCAATGACTACCCTTCACCGTCAGGCCCGTTTGCTCTGGTGTCGACAACACAGACAATGGAACCTGAACATGTGGGAGAATGTCATGTTCAGTGATGAGTCCAGGTTCTGTCTGCGAAAGTTGGACGGCAGGGTCAAAGTATAGAGACGACGTGGAGAACGCTATGCTGATTGTTGCACCGATGGAGTAACAGCTTTTGGTGGGGGCAGTGTCATGGTGTGGGGAGGCATCTTCCTCACTGGCAAAACAAGGCTTGTCATCATTGAAGGCCATCTCAATGCAGGAAGATATCAGGATGAGATTCTGCAGCCAGTGGCGATCCCATACCTCCACAATCTGGGACCTAACTTCATCCTCCAAGAAACAACGCTCACCCCCACAGAGCCAGGGTTATCACAGACTACCTCCACAATGTGGGAGTAGAGAGAATGGAACGGCCTGCCAAGAGTCCAGACCTCAACCCAATTCAACATGTGGGATCAGGTTGGGCATGCTGTACGTGTTAGAGTGACCAACACAACCATGCTGGCTGACCTGCAACGAATCGTGGTTGAGGAATGGAACGCCATCCCACAGCAACGTGTGACCCGGTTGGTGACCAGCATGAGGAGGAGGTGCCAGGCTGTTGTGGCTGCGTATGGATCTTCCACCGCTACTGAGGCTCCTGACGGTGTATTAAATGAATAAAGCGTAAAATAGCCAATATGTCTTGTTTGTTCCTTGTTACTGATAGAGAGTTCAATCATCCAATCCAACAAAAAACTCAAAACAAGAGTTAACACCAACAGGAGAATACACTGTTTACCATTGACGGAGCATTTTGGCAAATATTTCTTGGGCGCTACCCACATAATCAGTTGTGCTGCTCATCCCACAAATGCATGATCCTTACAAGTGGGACATCATTGCGAAGGTAAATAAACAGGCTTTCCAACGATGTAAAATACAATGACCATTAACATTGTAACAACAGAGCAATAATCCACCAAACACAAGTTTCCAAACTTTGTTTTTCCAGTATATATGGAAATATGGAAATTCTAGCCAATAATTTACCCCATATCCTTTAAAGTGCAATAAATGGTTATTTGACACATGTAATTCGTATTATCAGTTTAGAACAGGTACAACCACTATACACTGTGATACTGTGTCATAAAACTGAAACAATTATTTGATATTAATTGAAAATTAATTTGATAATTAATTTAGATAATTGTTTTTTTTGTCATTTCTCAAGCAAATAGCAAATATTTGCTGGTCCCAGCCTCTCAAAATGTGAGGATGTGATGCTTATCTTTGTCATGTATGATAGTTAACTAAGATTGTTGATAAGGGAAAAGGACAAAAATGATTATGCTGTAACTGCTGCTAAGTTTATAATGAGATAAGAAAGTCTAGAGTAGTGCTGCCCAAAGTGTGGGCCATGTAGCAAATTCATCAAAATATATATTCATTGTTCTGGGAAAAAAAGTCTGAATTAAAATATATCAAAAATAATTGTATATTAACTAACTAGGAAGGCCTTTGACTCAGTTTTGGTCACAGGCGTTACCCAGTGAATACCCAGCATTGGGTGATCTCTGTCTGAAGCTTGTGTCTATTCAGCCAGACATCAAAGCCTTCAGAGCATCAATGCAGCAGCATTACCCATCTCATTAGATTAGATTAGATTAGATTCATTAGGGCCTTGACGGTGAGTAAACCTGATAAGCTTGATGCGTCACAATATTGGACATTTTTTACAAGTTCACAATCAGGACTAAGTTCACTTTGTCATTCAATTTTAAATGATGCTGTCGTAATGTCATTTAAACATTGTAGTTCAACACAGTGTTGGGGATTTTGATGCAATATATTTGTAAATAGTGGATTTGGATGACATGTACAGTTTTTACAAACCGTATGTAATTTTATTTTGGTACAATTAGGTCCCTCTCGATCCCTTTTAATTTAAATGATTTTTAAATATCCATTGTAGTGTCCATAGTTTAATTGTAACCTTTGCTACTGTTGAATAAATAATTTTATTTTGTACAATGAGATATCTACTTGTTAATGTTAACTATGCACGTATATTTCCATGACAAAATGAGATGGGGGGATGTCTCGGAGCCTCAAGCTCTGGTCTAGAGGGTGCTTGGGCTCAATACGGAGGCAGCATTTATCAAAAGTGCCTTGGATTAGTTGGGTGTATTTTTCTATACACTCATTTGCTTTCCTGTCGAGAATCAGATGAGAAAAATCAATATCACTCTTGTCTGCTAAATACGAAGCTACAGCAGCTAGTTAGCTTAGCTTAGCATAGAACCACAACTATGTTTACGCTTGAGTTTTTGTACAGGTTAAGCAGACTAGATCTAGTGCGTTAGTAAGCTTTAGAGGTGCTGGTAGACAGATTTTGTTACATACACTTGGACTAGCCGGGCCAGCTGTTTCCCCCTGTTTCCAGTCTTTATGCTAAGCTAGCCAGCTACTGGCTGTAGCTTCATATTCACACGAGACTGCTATCAATCTTCTCATCTAACTCTTGGCAAGAAAGAGTTTGACAAAAATGTTGAACTATTCCTTTAAAAAAAGTCTCTCCATCTTAAAAAGTTTCACACTTTACAACTTAAGCTTATACATGCCTGAGTGTGTGTGTGTGTGTGTGTGTGTGTGTGTCATGAACAAAATAAGATAGATGGTAATTTTAAGTGACCAAGTAATTGTGAAAAAGAGTCTAAGCTGGAGTTGATGTGATTCCTCAAACTGGGCCATTAGACCAAATCCCCTTCATTTATCTGGCTGTCAAGGTCATGTGAGGAAAAATGCTCCTTTTTTTTCCTCTCCCTGTGAGTCTACTGATTTTTCCAACCCATCCAGCGCTGCCCATCAGCCTGCAATTAATTCTGAAACTTTATCATTAAATATTTTTCCTGTGTTCCCAAATTATAAAGCCATCGTTTTTTTGGTTGTCTAGCTATAATTGAATGTCAAACTTATTATCCACAGGCCAACAAAAATGAAAAATAACAGTACTACCGATTTATCTTTCTCACCACTGGGCCTTTAAAAAAAAATCTAAAACCAACATCTGAGTTCTCGTTGCAGACTAATGAGCAGCCCGGGGAGATGGAGAGGATGAAGCTCGGTCACTCTAACTGTGAAACCCACCTAATCTCAGTGTCATTACTTTTGTGAAAGACAATTACTGCTCAGCATGTCGAGGCACATTTACAGAAGTGAAAGCCTATGGCAAAATGGCCTTTGCTTAGAAATATAATATATGGTGGGGAAAGAGCTTGTGTATAAAGCCATATCCTGCTTCTCCTCTTTCCTCCCGATCTCAGAGCCCCGGCATTTATGTGCTCGTGTGTCTCAAGAGGATCGTCGGGAAAGAGAAGCACACGTGCTCCTCTTCTTAATTCGGCTGCAAAGCACTTCTCACTTTAAGTGTTTTGTTTTGTTGTTGGAAGTGACAGTTGAGATGAGTCTATCTGAAATGCTACTTGATGAATAACTCTTATTTTTGGTCCAAACAGTGAGACAGCATTCATTCTCCAGCCTGAGGTGGAGGCACAGATAACTAAAAATAAGATTTGTGTTGATTTATTGTATTCATAAAACCCTGAGAGTTTTATTCATTTGCTTTATTCATTCATATACGATGCTAAATTTGTTTAGAGAGAGAAAGCAGCAGCTGGATTGATGTCATCATTATATATAAGCCATCAGTAGCTGAAATTCAAAGCTGTTTATCATCCGTTTTTTTCACAAGTTCTTACCTTCAGGTGTGTAGCTCTCTTAAAGGCCTTGTTACAGAGACTGCAGACGTGACAGCGGTCCTTGCCGTGAGCTTGTCTACAGTGGCGTCGCAGCGTGTTGGCATTCTGGCACACCTGATTACAGTAGTAACACTGGTTCCGATTATCAGCCTCCGTCTGGCCGTCCTTTCCACCCTTATGGCCGTCGTCGGTAATCTGGATCACACACAAAGATTAGTGAGTAATATATTTACAATATATTACTTATATTTACTTATGCTTACACAATGGTAGTAGTTTCATGTGTCAGGTCTTGTCTCAAAAATGTCTTAAACTCATGGTGCATATTTCCATAAAAATAAAATGAGATTAATGAATGTGTTCTTTTGCATCCTCCGGGCAGCCTCTGATTACGATTCCTGTTAGTAATAACAATCAACTGGTAGACGCTGGAGATCGGTAATCCATCATAGTGGATTATTGTGTTCCCATTTTAAGCATTTGCCCAATTCATCAATGTAAAACCTACATCCACCTTTGTTTTGACAATTCCTCCCCCTGGATATCTTAAATAGCACACTACACATACAGTACATGACCAACACACTCACATTGTATCCATTGTCAGACGCTCCGTTAGTGGACTGGGAATGGTGGCTGACCAGTATGACCTGCTGGCCTGAGCTGGCTGGCTGTCCTGGGTCATTCAGCACCGCAGGGAAGGTCTGACCCTAAAGATGAAGACATATTCTGGTAAAGCAGCTGACAAACTACATGTCAAGTTTGGTCATCACACATGCTTAATGACATCACAGAATTTTTAAAGATGACCTATTATGCTTTTGTGCTTCTCCTTTAGTGTGTTATATAGTTGTTGTGCATGTAAAAGGCCTGCAAAGTTACAAAGCCCAAAGTCCACGCCAAAGGGAGTAAGCCTCATCTACACCGGGAACGTCAGGAGAGCGTGGATGCTGCCTTAACTGTTGTTTTTTATTTTGGTGTCCGTGTTAACAGGTTAGAGTATCCACGTTGCCCACGTGAGACGCGCGTCTCGAGCTCTTGCGTCTCGCGGTCTTGCGTCTCGAGGTCTCGCCTATTTTGTATGCGAGCCGCGTGTGTTTCAAAGCAACAAAAGACAGTGAAAGTGATCTATTGACTGTATATTGACATCATACCAGCAACATTACTACAGTTTCAATATCTAGACATCTGTAGAAAATGTTACGGAGATGAAAAAAAAGTAAAGACTTATTTTTGAATCAACACTTCCTGCTTTCATTTCAAAATAAAAGCCCTTAAGCAACAGAATTCCTTCATCTGTTAACACGAGGCTTTTATTCTGAAATATGTGCCGGACAGTGTTGTAGAACATGCAGTGACTTGGAGAGCTCCATGAATGAATATAGTACGGGTTTTAATTGTGGATTATTACTATTATTTACAAATTACCACACTCTTCTTAACTTTTCTCTGTCTAAAATAAATATAAATGACATTTATAATGTAATGAAATGGTCATTTTGAAAGGCAAACTCTATGTAGAAAGAAAGGGCTGACAGCAGCAGCTGCAACAGCAGAAACACAGCAGCCGCTGGTGTGAACACCTGATGCATGAATCACGCAGCTGCCACGCGACGCAAAAGCGACGAATCACAGCAGACTGGGCTTTTCAGGAGGGGGGGGCAGGATTTCACACAAAGCGTTTCAGACAGAGGGGGAAAAGGGTGCAGCACAGGCGGTATGAGAAAAATAAAGTGTTTCTTTGAACATTAAAGCATATAAACATGTTCTAGTAGAAACCCAAAATACAAGTATGCACCTGAAAATAAGCCCAATAGGTCCTCTTTAATATCTCTGTTCTAGAGTCAGACAGAGTTGAGAAATACATTTTAAGCCTAGGCTGGATTTTTAAATCAGTCATGGCACCAAATAACGGCAATAGATGTTCATTTAAATTTTGCGGCACATCTAAATGTCTTTGAGTGCATTGTGTCTTTTTTTTTACCTGCGTGTTGAGGTTTAGGGTGACACCATCCAGCATACCCTGAGCATCTGCCAGTGTCAGTGTGACGCTGTCATCGCTGGCCACGCCTCCTGGTGACATCACTAGGCTCTGGGACGCAACAGTATGTGATAGGGTGGTGCTCGGTGGCAGGCTGGAGACTGACAGGTGAGAGATAGAGCACAAGTTAGAGATATAGGAGTTTTTGACACACACATTTCCTCAACATGTTCATGACACCATTTTCGACAACAGCCAGAGCGGTTTCTTTTCGTGACCAATGTAGTAGAATATATACAAACTTTATTTGAATGGGGGCCATTATGTTCTTTGCCATATACAGCTCAAATTGCCAACCTATGCATGAGGGATTCACAGAAAATGATGCAGCATATACAGTAATTCAGAGTTACTGTTATTGAGTTACTGTAATTTTATCACAATAACATCAGCCTCACTGTCTATTGGTCATTTTCCTACAGCTGTATTAGAGCTGTAATAAGTTACTGCTGCTTCACATTAACAGCATTCTCGAAAAACACAGGATGGCTGTTAGTGTGAAGCAGCTGCATTTTTGACAGCTGGTCAGTTTTAAATATTGCAGGGAGTAATGAAATAAGAAGGAGCAATTCAACTTTTCAACCATACATTTTTCTTCCTTGAACAAAAGTGTCTCCATTAAGACCATTATGTGACATTAAAGCTCTCCATTTAAAGCCTTTTACTGATGAAACAAATGAAACCCTTCTCAGAATGAAGGATGGTTTCACTCCGATTCAGATTCATCTTTTGAATAAAATCCTCCGACGCTGCACTGGAATGGTTTCTACGGTTACTGGCCTCAATGTGAGTCGAACTTTGGACCAGTGGTTACGGTACAGTACATGGATTGTTGTTATGACTGTAAAATGTGTACCTGTATTGCACATAGAGGGCATTGAACACATTAAACCTTTGGTCAGGGGGGTGGGGGGAGACAGAATACTGAAACTTAACCAAAGGGAAGCTTTTTGGATCCATCTGGATGCGGTAAAGTATCCTGTCTCAATGAGGATATACTAGACTTCACATGTTTTCTGTAAAAATAGCTTTTAATTTTCTCTGTATAGCCTTCCCAGTTTTTCTCACATCTTATATTAAAATCTACATAAGTGTACCTATCTTCCATGTATGATGTATAAAAAACTTTTTTTCTGTGTGATCTCATCTGATGTTATTTCGTGTTTTCATTATGAATTATGACATGGCTTTTTTAATGATTTAGCCACTATAGTGAAGGCTTTTTATATATTTCCTTCCTTGTTGTTACTTATTCTTATATTTCGGAGTTCCTATATTGCCTTCCTGCACATCCTGTTTTCCAAGAGCACCCGACACATCTTTGATTTACGGTTGAGTATACAGAGCAACCAGTCATCTCTTTTTCCTGTGTACTATTCTTTCCCTGTTAAAGGGTAAATTGGGGTGTGAGTTTTTCCTTATCCGATGAGAGGGTTGTACTGTAAAGGTCAGAGGGTGTCGTATCCTGTACAGATTTAAAGCCCCCTGAGACAAATTTGTAATTTGTGATATTGGGCTATACAAATAAAATCGGCGTGACTGCAACCGGCTGGCTACCAAAGCCCTTTTGGTGCTTTGCTCCCTGACTAAAAATAATAACGACATATTGATTAGTTTTGGTCAGGGAGGAACCTCCATTAGCGGTGAATAACACCAGACGATATTTGATTTTAATAAAAAAAAAAAGCACAGTTTACCAGTCGTGGCGCAGGTTGAACCATATTTACATACAGAGTGACTGGAATGCTTCAGTGTAATCAACAAAAGCAGAGATGCTCTCAGTGTCTCTGTGAAGCGGTGGGAATGTTTTCCACTTGAGTTGAAAGGGGAGGGTAATGAAGAGAGAGATGAGAGACTGGAAATTTGATTAAGCTTCTAGGTGACAAGCAAGCCAGTAAACAGAACAGTCGGGAAGCCATCTCTGACAGAACAAATCATATTTGCTCACTTCACAGCACACAAGCCCTTCACTTTCTTATCACGCCTTGTTCTGCACAATTATTAAGTGACAATAATTCACCTACAGAGTTTTCAAACTCAAATGTTTATCCTCTTGATTGATGCCTGTACAGTATTTGCACTAAAGATGAATTTTATAGCACTAAAATATGACATGCAACACAGATTCCAGGACATGGAGGTCAGGGTGATAACTGATATTCCAAGTGTGTCTGGCTCCATTTTCTCGGTACAAACGACTTTGTATGGGTCGTCCTTTTTTTAGCATTTCCAAAGGTAAAAATACGACGGCAAAATTGTGAATCGATTAAATCGAGTGTTTTGCTGCTATAAAGTAAACTGCAAACGTTTGCACGCCTGAAAAACTAACTTACTACATTACAGTAGTCTTCTAGTGTTTCTTCCAAAGTAAAGAACATATGCTGACTTTTGTGTGGATTTACCCATGTCATTTATTATATATATCATATATGTAGTCAGCACATATATATATATATATATATACACATATATATTTAAGACCCTATTACAAGGTTCTTACAAAAACATTAAATGGTCAGCTGAAGATGCAGATTGTAACCATAAACTGTATATAAAGATGGACGACAAGTCTCCGCTTCCACCCCACTGTACGAAAGTGAAGCCAAAATATCCCGGATACGGGAGCTGCCATCTTGAGATTTTGAGGTCATTTGGAGCCAGAGTCTGCGCAGTAGTGATCGAGTGGTGGAGCCATAGTATCGAGGTCACCCGCCCGAACCAATCGCGGGCCGAGCGCGGCCGCAGCTTGTCAGCAAGAGAGACTCACAGCTGCCAATCATGACGTCCCACCCCCTTTTTTACAGCATCAAAAAACTAATTAGAACCGGCCTATACTGCAGCCAGCCACCAGGGGGCAATAGAGATGTTTTGGCTTCACTTTTGGGGAGCTATCATGTCGTACATCTTTGTATACGGTCTATATTTGTAACTCACAGAGTTAGTGTTAATTAGCTAGCTAGCTAAAACTGATCAAATCTGCTAGAAGCTGTAATTTCAGCCGACAACATCGATAATCGCAAACCAGTTTTTCTTTACTGTTCAAAATATAAATGGGACAAGTTGGGATGAGAACGTGTTGCATGATCTGATACTGGGATGTGTGGACCAGGACAAGCCTTATTCAACCTTGAAAGTCTATCTGGCAGCTATTTCAGCTTCCCACATAAACTTTGATGACACCATAGTGGAGGTGGAGGGGGCACACACCTTAGCATGCCATTTCATGAAAAAGGGCATCGATCGAATGACTGTTTGAGCCTCTCCATCAATGCTTCGGTTTTATCCTGGGATCTATCACTGGCGCTGGAGGCAAGGGCAGCTCCTTTTGAACCATTAAAGGAATTCAAGCTAACATGGTGGCTCCTCTTTCTCTCGTGAACTACAAACACTCATTCACTCGTCGTGTATCCTTTGTATCTGAAGTAGCTACAGATTACTGCTGTTTTGGTGACTCTTCACCCTTGACCTGTCATATCTGATGGACAGAAAAGGTTTTATGTTCAGTCACATTCATAGAGAGAGGGCTCGGTCCTTCCAGTGCCAACGTGATCCATTGTTTGTTGCTCAAACCAGCAAAAGGTGAGACTGGGCCTACGCAGTGTCTCATTCTTTATGTGATGGGAGCAAGTGCGGTGGCTTACAGCACAGGTAGGATTCACAAGGCACTCCCACTTGATGTGCATGTTCATTCCATCAAATTGCTTGGCAATTTTATTCAGTTCAAGTGGGTTATTGTGGTGATGTTTTCGCAACAGCCGGCAGGGGTATCTCCTACTTTGATGCCATGCTATTGACTTAAAGCGGTGTTCCTGATTCAAGTGGTGTTACGAGTGAGTGGAACAGGTCACTAATGATGGCTTGATGCAGGTCAGAGAGGACCTTTTATGTGCATTTATAAAAGTCACAGAGTGAAGTTGTGTGGAACAAAGTCGGCTGAAAGAAAAGAGCTGGTTTCTTTGTAGCCATAGATTTCTGAGAGACCTTTAAAGGCCATTTTGTTTTAAGGAGATACAGTACATTATTTTAAGGGAAGGGAGACCAGCAGTTAAAGAGGAACCTCACCTTAATTAAGAATTCCAATATGTTATTCCCATGGCCTTGGAAAGTTCAATCAGTATTTGTGAACATGAGCTCCTCTCTCTCAAAGCCAGAAACCAGAGAAGTAAGTCTCAAACTTGTGATGTCATAGAGTATAAGGGTATAACAGAATGTTTGTTTTCTTTTTTATACCCAAATGAGCTTTATTCTGCTGTAGTGATGTCAGTTGTGAAACAGAAAATGTTCCCATATACTCAGATCGTTCCCCTGGGTGCTCTTAGTGTCGTCTATACATCTTTCCCTATCCATTGTCTATGGAGCGGCTTCACACTTTATACCTGATGACATCAAAAGTTTGAGTTTTAGCACTCCAGTTTTTGGGTTTGGGAGAGAGTTGTTCATGTTAACTAATGTTTTTTGGACCGTCTTAGACCATAGGAATAACATGTATGAATTTTGAAAATGGTCGTAGTTCCCCTTTAAATTCTAACTTTATTAATATACCCCTTAGGAGTAGCACGATTCTCCAGGTACGAACGGGCACATTTCACTCCCAATTAATTTCAATAAATGAGGGAGTGAGATGTATTTGCTTACTGTCACAAACTGATCCCATCTTGTTCACTTATCAGAGTCTGATCTGATCGAAGACAAGGTGGGATTTACTTCTCCTTGAGGAGGTAGTTATTATATGTATCCTTGTTTGTATGTTAATTCATGGCAAAAGAATACAAGCAGCAGAATAGGAGTTGTAGGAGAAAAGTTATTGGTCCCCACAGACTCAGTTTTCATTGGAAAACCAGGGTTACAAAATAGCCTTTCACCGTCTAACTCAAGGGCACCTCTGCAAATTAAATGAAGTCTGGAAACATTAACAGCTGCTTCAGGGATTGAACATGTTTTAAACATTCTGTTTAACTCTTCAGAGAGAAGATGTCCTTGTAGTCACACGTAGACACAAAACACACATATCTCTACCGGTCCTAACCTGTCAGTCCAGTGTTGTGACCCTGAGGTAGGAGGTGGTCATTGGTGATCGTCAGGGTTGCGCCGGTGGGTTGGCTATTGAGTGGTGATGCCAGCCTGATGCTGCCGTTCATCTCAGCACCATTAGCATGGTGGCTATGCTGGGGGAGCAGATCCTGACCTGCAAAAGTATGGAGAAAAAGTGTTTTTTAGTCCAGAATTCAAGAAATGAGATCACAGTCATTCACATTTCAAGCTCATTTAGGTTTTTCTTATCTAGGGTAGGATAGAATGTAGCATATTTTGGTCCATTTGAGGAAGAAAAACGTTGTTGTTCTGTACATCTTCCAGGGGTGGCAAAATGCACACAAATTTAGGTTAAATGGGAGAAACTGAAAATGACATGGACATTTTTGCTTGCATGTACTGTGATCCATCTTCACTGCCTCTGCTTGAAGAAAAAAAATCAACAATTTGCAGGAAAAACACTGCACTGACTGTCAAGATAGTACTACAGTAATAATCAGAATGCTGAATGAGAGACAGTCCAAGGTGCCCAGAGGAAAAACTTGGACTGCTCCAGTCATGCAGGCAGGGAATGATCTATCTTGACTTAAGGGGGGCTCAGAGAGGCTCTTACCTCTACACTGTGGATACAACGTATATATCTCCAGCTTATATACGACCAGCTGGCTGTGTGTTGGAGATGTGAAATTGGCTTGTGAAGAGGGTGTATCATTCATAACCTCTAACACTGTGGCTTTTAATTTTGATTTGTGAAGCAGCTTCAAAATAAATCTAAGGGCTGTGAGTTATTATTGCGTCTGTGTTTCTTCTCTGCCTGCAGACGTGTTCGCTTGAGTGAGGAAATCAATAAATGTGTTACAGATCCTTGAAGGGATTTTTACTTCATCTGTTGGTTTGTTATTGATAGTCTGTCTGAAAAGACAAGGTTATACAGTATGTAGCTATGTATTTGGATGTTTTTTTTTGTAAAGTGGTCCATACCTGATATGGTGAGGGTGATCTCCTGAGGGTTTCCTGCTGCAGCGTTGGAACCAGAAGCTGACGCGTGGGCCTGAACCTGTGCGAGGGCTTGAGTCAGGCTGGAATTGTTGATGGTTAGCGTGATCTCCTGACCGCTGGCGCCTCCGGTTACCAGCCCAGAGCTGCTTATGACATGGCTTAGGTCCTGAGAACCTGCAGAATCCACAGGAAATCATAGATCAGCTATTCAGCTCATAACACAGTGTCTTGTTGTTTTTCTCTCCGCCGAGGGATGCCACACATACCTGCGGTATCCTGCTCAGAGAGGCTGGCCATTGTGACCTGAGCAGGTGTGATGGTGGAGGGCTGCAGGGCCAGGCTGGTCAGTGGGTGGATGACGACATTGGCGGTAACTGAGGGGTCGGTGGCGGACATGAGCTGGCTGCCAGAGTGGGAGACGAGGCCAGTGTCGACGCTCAGGGGCTGAGAGAGGAGGCCGCCTTGCTGCAAGGTCTGCTGGAGGAGGGCATGGTCGATCTGGAAGAGGAAGCACTACTTCAGATGAAAGACGAAAGGGTGACGTCCAGGAGGAAAATGAGAGTCAGACTTGTAGAAATACATGACCACAACCTACGGCAACGTGTTTTCTTTTGGAAAAAACGTTTCAGGGTCATTGAGGAAAACTCCAACCTTTGATACTTTTACTTTTCAACAACTTAAATCTGTTAAAATACACTTCAAGAATTTAGATGACAATTTGTAATATAATGTTTGGCTTACATACATACTGAACCTACTTAAATGTCCTATATTTTTTGGGAGGCTACTTCTAATCTATTTTAGCATGTAATGTATGAAATGTCTTACATTGAAAAGTAAAGTTTTGACAGAGGATATGAGTAACAACACTATCTGAACAAATTTCAATATTCAAATCATATCAGGTAACCACAAAAAAAGGAATGGATTGGAACCCCAGTTTGCAGATCAGATGCATCAAAAATGTGTTATTACTTTTACAGCTGACTGAAGAAAACTCATCATGGGCTCCCCGTCCAGCAGCCCTGTTCAATCTTGTTCTGGTGCTCTAGTGAGATTGTAGCGTTTCTCCTCCACTAGACTGCTAATTTGGTTTAGTAAATATATGCTCAGTAGACATATTAAGGCCCTGGACCAACCATCATTACAGCGCCACTGTGGCAATGCAGCTGCAGTAAAAAGCAACTCATGAATACTTGTTGAAGTCCTCCTAACCACATCACTGTTGTACTGAATACATTCGCACACAAAAACAGATCAACTTTTATCTCCTAATTTCTAATTAATTAGGCAATGTTGACAGGGTGGTTTTTAATTTTCAGTTGTGTAAATGAAATGTACAAGACCTTGATTAAGAATTACTCTACCTCAAATAAAGCTGATGATACATCAACACATCCCAAAAAACCTTTTGCATAAACTAATCTATTTAAGTAATTAAGGGAAATGGTTTGGACAAAATGATATGCACCCCAGGTATAATTATAAAAATGACTGATTAAATTGTCTTCTGCTCAATTAAACTATGATAATAAAGCCCTGTGATGTTAGTGAGAAATATTGACTTAGAAGGCTTGCAATTAAAAGAGGTTTAGCACTTAATACTAAAGCTAAGAATTATAACCAGATATTTGATTAATCAAAGACCATAGTAACAATAATTTGGCAGGATATATTCACAGCATATTAATGTAATCAAACTTTTCTGACCTATAAACTCCTTCTTCAGAAAAATTGTGCAGGTATAAACCATTTTGTACCATTTTTTACACAGTGCACGTATTTTGGAAATGCTATAAACAAGAAAATGTTTTAAGAAATAAAAAGACAAACACCGTTCACTACTACTTGGGGGACACGGGAGTTGCTGGTCAGTCGCTGCCTCGATCGGTTAGTTTGTTTGTGTTGTTGTGAAACTTTGGTGTTTAAAAGGGTTAGTTTGGATTCATGAAAGTCACACAATAATACAATAACTAACTGATCGATGCAGCGGTAGACTGTCTGACAGCAAAGTAAAGTGGTTAAAATATTAAAAATATAGCATACTAATATAGATTTTTTTTTTTTCTTAGGTGGGCCTTTCTTTTAGGTGGCTAAAATATGTTTTGCTGCCGGCCCCGTCCACAGCAGTACATTGCTTTGCTTCGGTGCGGTAAGTCCTGTCCGCTTCTCCAACCTGGGGCGTGCCGATCGTCATCTACTGTAGGTAATACTGACTATGGATAAGAACCTCTTAACAGCTCTTCAAAAAAAATCTGAACTATCCCTTTAAAAGGGACTGTTTGTAACTTCTTACACTTACACTCTTGTAAATCATTGCGGGTCGGTGTTTCCTATGCGCGCTCGCGTGTGGCTACGCTGTTGCAACACAAACTACACAGAAGCACCAAAACCACAAAGTTATATCTAGTGAAGCCCGTCTTGCAAAACAGTGTAATCTCTCCCTGCTCCAGCCCCCCGACCACAGCCAGAAGACACAGAGGAGACCGTAGCTTTGGTCTCCAGGGCCGGAATCAATACTGCACTCTGTTCCTCTGCCTGCCTGCTTGCCTTCACTCACACGCTCAATCATTCTCGCTCGCTCCACCTTTCACGTGCATGCCGCACACTACACACTAGTGCTGGGCGATATGGTTAAAAATAATATCGCAACATTTTTAGGCTATATTGCGATACGCGATATATATTGCGATATTTTCAAATATCCTCTATGCACTTCATAAATGCTCAATTTAACCCTTTGATGCATACAATCACACCAATATGATGATTCTTGTAGTCACTGCAGCACACTATATGTCTGCATTAAAACATTCTTGTTTATATTCATTAGTGGTTTCTTTTGGAACAGTTTTAATTTCTTGCTCTAGCAGTGGTGGACTGTAGGCTACTCAAGTACTGTACTTAAGTACGGAGAAGGGGACCGCCCCTCACCGCAGAAAACGGACACAAAGGAAATTTGACGGAGGCGGCCGCCTCGTAATTCTCTATGCAGGTAAAACCCTGCACTCACTAACCCAGGAGAGAGGTCTGGATGGAGCCGGAGTCTGTGATGTATGTGTGTGTGAGAGGGAGCCAGAGGAGAGAAGAGGGAGAGAAGGAAATGCCCAAGCAAGTCTCATGCCGGTGGGATGGCTTAAAAACATTACATGACAATTTGTAGACGATGTTTGCGATATAGTCATTTTATATACTGCGCGTGGGACAAGCCGCGATACATCGACTATATTCGATATATCGCCCACCCCTACTACACACTGCAGAAGAGTTACGTTATCGTCTCCGACCAAAACTCCGGTGTCTCCCCTGTTCCTTCTGACCGCGGTCGGGAGGCTGAGGCAGGAAACACAGTATCAGCATCGATTCATGGAGAGACCTTCGTCTGGTCAGCTAACATTACTGCCAAGCAGGTGAAATATAGAGTGATATTGTGGTTTTAGCTGACGTGTGTCGCCTCACTGTGTTGATCAATGGTCGTTCATGTGTATGTAGAGCGAGCACAAGCGCGAGCAACAGGACGCTGACTTTTTTTTACTTAACGGCCACAGGTGTCGCTGTTAACAAGCAATTTCTGATTCTTACAAACAGTCCCTTTAAGGTCAGGGTGAGGACACACATGGATAATAACACGATGTTCAGAAGTCTGTGTGTGTAACCTGTAGTGTGATGTTGTTGATGTTGCTGGTATCGATGCCAGAGATCTGGACGTTGGGGCACACCAGGCTGGCAGGCGTCAACTGCAGGTGGATGCCATCCAGCGTGGTCAGGCCATCTGGGAGAGACACGGTCAGGTCTCCTGCAGCTGCAGCACACACACATAGACATATTTTGATATTCACATTTTGGTATTAATAACTCATTTTGTGCTAAATGGTAGACCTCAATTAACCTTTCAGGCAGCGGAGGGACAGAAAGTACAGTTTTTTCCAGCGTCAACATGTGTGTATATTTTATAAATAACCTACTGTTAAGCTCAACCAGCTGTTATAAGCCAAATTAAAGTTTTATCATCTGACAGTAAAAAAAAGGATGAAATCCTAACTATTGCAGTGAGGTTATGGCAGGTAAAGAAGCATTCGGTTTTATTAACAAAGGGCTATGCCTGAAACAAAAAGGTACCTTTATGGTAGAGGAGGCAGATATATCATTTTACATCTCATGTCAGAGGCCAGATATAAAAGCAATGCCATACAGTCCATTATATCCACTGCTAGCCTTCTGAGCTACAAAAATAAACTGATAGTTTCTGCTGGAGCAACAATATCTCATGAATAAGTACCACCAAAGGATTGAGAGACAACAAAGAAATGTGTTCAGTCGTTTCCCAGATGATGAAAGGATGGAGGTTTTTGGGAGAGGATTGCCTCCAGTGAACTGTGCACTTCTCTCAAAAAATGCAGAAAACAGAGAAAGAGAGTGAGAATGTAAAAAATCCAGAGCGGTGAGGTTGAAGAGAAAAAGCATCGACTGGAAAACTATTTGGCCATAACGGTTATGCCCCAGGGTCTGTGTGGGGAAAGTTATTTCTTGGCTACAAACGGCAGCCAGACTTCAGTAAACATATTTAACTAAAATGAATTGGAGCGATTTGGTGAAAGTATGTGCAAAATGCTGCATTCAGAAATCACAGCTGCTCCGTAACACCCTCATTAAGCATTTACACAGCACCATAAACCCAATCCAATAAACATTTTTCATTAATGTTTGTTTCTTGAGCCCAAACTTGAGGACAAGGAGCCGATCTTATGATAAAACTTCCTTCATGCATGCAACTTTCTCAGTGAATTTTACATAAACTTTCCATTAAAGGGTTAGCAGATTTGTATCCTGTGATTGGGGGGAGGGGGTACACAAAGGTGGCTTGAGGTGATAAAGCACCTTCCTCCTCCCAGCACTGGCCACATCAGGCATTGTGACGTGATTCATCTTGTCCTGAGCAACTGCCAACTGATTACAAACTGACCGATCGACACTAGAAGTGATGAACCCTGCAGCACTTCAGTTACACCCACAAGCATTAATCATCAGCCTGACATTACGGTTAGTAAGTGTCAAATGTCATTAAAATGTGTTGTTGTTGGGTCATCCATAACGCCGCACAGTGACTCTTTGGGATAATACAATTCAGTGCCTCCATTTCACTGTCTTTGGTCATTTCATCCTCTCTAAATTATGCCTGCTGACCATGGTCCGCTATAACTTTGAGTAACTAAAATAAAAGCTCTGTAACAAACACCTGCATCAATCGCAGTAAAATATACCAATGCTCTTATCATCTACCGCTCTGCAAGACTAAATACAAGCTGTTTTTTGTTCTGTGTGACCCATCTATGATCCCTACCTGACATGGAGGCTGGCAGGATGGCCTGTCCCACCAGTCCTGGTTGCAGTAGGCTCTGGTCAAACTGCCCCGTCAGGACTTGGTTGGCTGGGAGGTAAATGTTGGGGTCTGAGTTGGACGTTTGTAGCAGACCCACGGATTGAAGAGCCTCTGAAGCTGCTGTCTGCTGCCCCTGGCCCGGTCCCAGAGCCTGCCCGGTACCTGGATCTTGACCATGACCGCTAGACGAGGCAGACCGCTTGGCTTTGCGGCTGTCGAGGCTCGGCCGGAAGTGGCACTGGATGTGGGTTTTGCGGTGGCCTGAAGTTCTGAAGCGGAGCTCGCAGAAGGGACATTTGAAGGGCTTGGAGCCGGTGTGGAGGCGCATGTGCACCTTTAAGCTGCCCTTTGTAGAAAAGGAGGTGTTGCACATGTGACAGCTGAAGAGTTTCTGACCTGCAAAGATACAGTAAGGAGAATAAATGTGACTTGTGGGTCTATCACAACTCCAGCTTGTTGTCTCTTTGTGGTCAAAGTTTCAGAAGTCCTCTCTGTTCTTTGTCTTTTCTTTGTGTATTATGGATCTGATAAGAAAGCAGTTATGTAATTTTTGTTAATATCAAACAGCTTTGAAATTACAAAGGACAGCCCCAAAGAGTCTGCATCAGGTCAGGAAGCTTTAAGCATTTATTTAACTTCACTTGTTCTCCCTTTAGAGTAGTTATCAAAGTTTCAATACAGTTGGGCTGGAAACTATTACAAAATTCAGTGTCAAAGAAATAGTTCAAGATTAATACCACAGATATGAGAGTGTGGTATCAATCTTCTAACTCTCGGCAAGAAAGCAAATAAAATATTTCCCAAGATGTGAAACCATTCCTTTAAGTAATCTAAGATTCATTCATATTGTCTGATTTCGATCAGATCCTGTATCAAATCTCCTGGCTTGTGTCAAATACACTTCTCCAAATACCATAATGTTCCAGAAAATTCCACAACCAGTAGGAAATCCTGTTAAGAAAGTAAAACAACTTCATCATCAACTTAATAAAGCAGTGAAATCTAGTGATAAAACTCCAACCTGTATGTGTCTTCACGTGGCAATCCAGGGTGGATTTCACAGTAAAACTCTTCCCACATTCATCACACTTGTAAGGTCGTTCTCCTGTATGGATCCGAATGTGCCTAGAGATTGAAGCAGATCGATTCGGGCACATTTGAAAAGAGCAGTGATTTTTTAAGTGGAAAAAAAAGACAGCAAGTGAGTCCAACGTAAGTTTGTTTGCATGAGTGAACTAATGGAAACGGGCAGCACAATATACAGCCATGCCAGTGTTTACTATTAACTTATAAAACTTAAATAATAAATGCGGCTCACTGATGTGTATCTGACTTGTTTTGGGGGAAAGAAAAGTCAAAGCTCAGTTCAAAAGACAAGTGGAACTTTACCGGTCCAATAACAGCTTCTGGAGAGATGTTTAAAACATATTTATAACATTAATTATTTATTTATTCAAAATAATTCTTCTCCTAAATCACAAATGTAACTTTGCACCAAAGATGGTCTTTTTATTTTGATATCCGTGGTTTATGTGGTGGTGTCAGGTGAGAAAAAGGTTGTCAGTTAGCTGCAATAGATAAACTGAGGGCTTCTTTCTGTGATTACTTTCTGTCGGTATATTTGGAAAGCTTTAGGAAGCTCACACTGCTCGTCCTGATGTGTATTGGTTTACCAGAGTTTCCTGAACCATATACAGAACAGCTACAATTATGAGAATAATACCAGAATTCCCTTTAAGCAATCGTATAGCAATGTCTTTTAAAAAAACATATGTAGTGTATTCATTGTATTCAAACTTTGCATCATAAAGACCACAGCAAGCTGACGTGTTTCTCCTAAAGGACTATAAAACAGGTGTGATATTTACCTGACGAGGTCGCTGGGCTTCTTGAAGCTCTTGGGGCAATAATTGCAGCAGTTGGCAAACTTGGGTTCTGTTTCCAGCTCCACGGCCTTGTCTTTGATCTCACTGATTCGATCCCTCTCAGCCGCCGACTGGGCGAGGATCCGCTCCGACACAGAGGCCTCCTCACCGGGATCCTTCGCCAGCTCTGCCGTCTGCTCCTCAGTGAAAGTGATGATTTCCAAACCCCTCCTCTTTGACTTTTGGTCCCCGTCCTCGTCCTCGTCGTCGTCTTCTTCCTCTTCCTCAACGTCTTGACTATCCAGACCTATAACTGTGAGTATAGGGGCCTATTATCACAATGTGTCTTTGGGTTACATTTCATGCTAGGAGACTCTCAAACTAAGGCGAAGATGTGTTTAAAATTAAACATTTCCTTCTTGAGTAAAAATATGCACTTATCCCAACAGCAGGAAATCGTTTCCACACACACACACACACACACACACACGTTACTTGAAACCTCCGATTTTCTAAATGGTAGAGTAGAAACAGCTTCTAACCTTCTGTCCATTAATCCAAAGACAAAAGTTTATCTGTTGCATGCTGATAGACTGCAGCATTTCCCCTTTCTCCTCCTTTTTAAATCAGTCTCATCTCCCTCGAAAATTTGTTTATGTCTTCAAACAGCCTTCCTGACTATGGAGATGCAATGGAATTTGAATGACCCTGCGTCTAAAAAAACATGTCACGCAATGAAACGTCCGAATGTTGTTTAAGCGTCCTTACTTTGATCCTCCACAGCATGCTCCTTCTTCATATGCTTCTTACACAGCAGGCTGGTCCTGAAGCTGTCGTCACACATGGAGCATTTGAAAGACTTGATGTGGATGATCATGTGGCGGTTCAGGCTGCCGTTGGTGGTGAATGAGGCGTCGCAAACGTTACACTTAAAGGGCTTCACTCCTGTCAACGAGAGATGAGAGAGGCCGGGTTTCACATGGAGTCGTGTCATGGCATGGAAGGATTCAGGAAGTTCTAAAACTTTTTTAGGAGGTTTTACAAGAGAAATGTAATTTAAGAACAACTTAAAATCACAAATTATAAAAACTGGATAACTTTCCTTAATTTTTCTCACGCTACTAATGTATGTATTCATGTATGTCCTTTGCTGAAAGTCCCTAAAAAGGAACTTTAATGTTAATGAAACATTGTCTCTATCTTTTAGTTTTTTTAAGTATTTACATTAATTCCATTTTGTATATTGTTCTAATCCTGTTCTCATTTAATCGTCAAAACTAACATTTGTAATAACTGTTTTTAAGACATTTAGATACTTTTAAAACCTTCATTTCAGAACTTTATTTTGGTCATGAAATTTAATTTGGGTATTTCCTTTTTTTTTTTTTTTACAATTTTTCACACATCTTGAATTTCACAAAATGTGTGAAAAATGTATAACTTCTTAATTTTTAATCTTGATGTCAGTAAAACGCACGACCAGGCTCTGGGAGAAAAGGTGATTCACATATTTAATCACAGTCTACCACTTGGATTTTAATAATTTAAGTGTTCCAAGTTAAATACCAATATGAATATATGAATATGATATATTTAAAGTGTCCATGACCTTTAGAGTCTTTTGGTTTGTAAAATCTAATTAAGTTTTCTTAATTTTCCCAGCTCACCTGTATGCGTGTTGAGGTGGGACTTCAGTACTCCGGCTGATACGAAGGCTCGTCCACAGAGATGACATCTGTATGGTTTCTCTCCGGTGTGGGAGCGCACGTGTTGCTTCAGATGGCTTGACTTTTTGAAGCCCTTGTTACACCAATTACACCTGAAAAGGGAAAAAAAAAAGACGACTCATAATTGTTGCTGTTATTTACTGTACCACTCGGTAGATCTAGATAGTCTGTATAGTCACATAACACATTGGGCTGATGGTGGACATTTTTAATAGAAAAAGAGAGGCTGTCCTTACATTGAGGGGCATTATCCACCTTATTTTCAGTATATTTTCAATGTCAAATCTCTGGCTCTTTATCTGTTCAACAGTTTTCAACTCTTCTATGGAGGACACAATAACAGCATGCATACATGTGTGTGTTTATTAAATGTCAGAGTATGTGTTTCCTGCTTAATTTTCAAACATACAGTATCTGCACCTAACAGCTCACAAGAGTAAAGACGTCTTTTCAAACATATCTGATCCAAGCTACACAAATGACCTGTCTGCCTCTTTGTCAATGCGAAACAAAAGAATACGGAATAACTCAAGAAAGCACCCATCATAAACACCACCGCCTTTTGCTGACAGCCAAGTGTCCACCGTCCCCAAAGCAGCTGGCGGGTGAGTTCTGTTTGTTGTTTGTTTTCTGCATGGGCAGCTGATAATTACGCTGTGTGATGTTCTGAAACATTTCAAATAAACCTAGAGCTGTATCCTTGTCATTGTCAAAAGAAGTTGGGGAGGGAGGCTGCAACTTTTGTACTGAGAAAAAAAGACAAAATATGGGGGAAAAACATATTTATAATTTGAGTCCAAAAGTAAAACACTGACTTCATTATTTTCTATCTGAAGCTTTGGTTTAAATGTTGATTCAGGACTGTCTCGTTCCACTTGATGACCAAATATGAAACCAGACTTGTTTGTTTCTCCTCATAAGGGCAGATCTAGCTTAAGTACACTCTTTTCTGAACTTGTGTGTGTCTTCCTGTGAACTTTCACTGAAAAGTTTCTACAGGGTGAGAACCACCTCTATATGTTTACCATCCACCTTCACTAGAGCTGCATAAATATTAAGCTGGTGTCAGGGAAGAAAACATAGTGTGTGTGTGACTGATCAAAATTAGTTTTTGCTATTCCTCGCCTGAGTTCTTGTCAGAGGGGTAAATCCTGACTAGCAGGGAAATATCCAATTACGGATGATGCAGACGACTTAAGGTTATTTATTTCATTCTAGTCAAATCCCTTGGATGGATTAAAATAAATTCATAAAAAAACACATGTGTGTGACTCAGTTTCTACCTTTCACAAAGTTGTTTAAACATTTTTGGTAGATGGAACAGTGATTACAGTATATTGAGGAGATGCCTCAGATACCTGGTCAAACATGAATGTATCTCTGGGGAATGTCTCTAAATTATATTGTTTATTGTTATAGTTTATCTGGGGAAAAGTTTGCAATGAAAGATGCTGATAACAAAAGGCAGGTACAGTTATTAAAGGCAGTCATTGTGAATGCTGTTAATAATGGCTTTTATTTCCCCGGGCTCCGTGTTTATGATGGTGCCTATCATTAATCTGTTTTAAACACTGGGAAAGATTTGCTTCGATATTACTGAGCTCACAAATACAACGCAATCACTGCAATGAGGGAAAACTAAAAGCCAGCAAACTGACAGGAATAAAATAACTCCATACCGTGGCGCATCAGGTCAGATAACAGGGTTTCTAAGGGTAGTAGCTGGTATCATCAAAACAATATGAAATGAATATGAAATATCAGCTAAAGTTCTTGTGCACACCTGTCCAAGTCTTTAGATCCTGTTTAGACCTTTTATGACGCCGCAATTCATCTTGACCAATGATCACAGCGTAACTCTCACTAGCCCTTTGAGATAGTATATGCCCAACAGCAAATATCAATCATCTGGGGAACGGGACTGTTTGGTCAAGTAGGTGACCAAGAGAAAAGACAAAGAGGAGGCTAGCAGCAGTTCATGTCCAGAGATGGGACAACTTATCGGACAGAAAACCCATCGCTGCAGGCCAGAGTGCTGCGGTACAATCAGGCCTACATGGTTGAATGAATGCCACTCCTGCGTTACCTGGAGTTTTTACCAAACTGCTCTCAAATCACTCTGAGAGCATGTTTGGAAAAGATGTTCTGGTTTGAAGAGACACATTTTAACGCTTTGGTCTGAATGCCAAGTGCTTTGGTGAAAACCAGCTACTTTCCATGGCATGGTTAATACTATGGCTGATGTGAAATGTGGCTATGGCAGGATTGGTGAGATTTGAGGGGACAATGAACAACATCAAAATTGGCGAAGATTCACCACTTTTCAACACAACTCGAATCACTCAGGCAAGACAACTGGAGCAGTTATGGTAAAGTCACTGAGTGTCCTTGTATAACCCAACCAAATGCTGGACTATGAAATACAGGTGGGCAAAAAGAACCAGAAGAATTTGAAGCTGTAATTACCACTACGGTGCTTTTACAAATTTAAAAGCTGAAGAGGTGGGAGTACTTTCTGAAGCCACTCACACAGGCATATACAGTCATGGAAACACACACACACACAAAAGAAATAACTGAGAAGTGAACCTGTAGGCTCTCTTGCTGTTGTCCTCGCTGTCCTCCTGGTAGTCCTGTGGTGTTTCAGAGGTCAGCTGAAGCTCATCCTGACTGCTCTGCTGAAGAAGCCCATTTGTCTAGATTATAAAAGACAAATCAACAAAATACACTCGGCTCATTGCAGATAGAAATACATTTGCAAGGACATCATTAGTTTCAAGTGTCTTATGTTTGATTCAGATAGTTTTTCATTTTGTGAAATACTCTTATTAGCTTAGTTATATGAAAAGTATGATGTCACTCTCATGTCCTGCAATACATCCTGATCCTACCTTCATGAAGGTTATAATGTTCAGCTTTTGTTAAAACTGTTTTAGAGAGGTGTTCAATTCAACTGTAGGATCATTTTGGAATCAACACCTCTCTAAAACAGTTTCAACAAAAAATGTATATTATAACCTTCTAGAAGGTAAGAGGTATTGCAGGTTGGATTAGACTGCATTGCTAGGTGTACCAAATAAAGTGGTAACTGAGTGTACATCATATTAAGAAAGCAATAATACTATTTCATGGGAGCTTTAATTATTAAGGTGCTGGGTGTATTTTTAAACATTTGAGAGAGCTAGGCTAGCGGGTTTCTCCCTTCATTTCTGTACTTAACGGGACAAGAGAGTGGTTATCGATCTTCTCGTCCCACTCCAGCAAAAAAAAAAAGAATAAGCATGTTTACCAAAATGTCTTAATCATTTGTTGTGTAATATCTCATGCTATATCCTATAATATATATAAAACAAATGTGTTATTTGAGACTGTTGTTAGAAATAAGACCGAAATGAAAAGTAGAAAATAAGGAAGATTAGAACAATTAAATAAATAAAAAACACTAGGTGTGCTATATAATCAATGATAAAATCAGGACAATAATCAAGCAAATATTTGCATCAATCACAAAATTAACTTTATATATATTCCAATGCATTGTACTTACATTATAATTTCAAAAAGATCAGCTTTTGTACCATCAATATGCAAATCTATGCATCTACTATAAAGGGAGCCTGTGGTCCAAAGTCTGATATCAGTCTTAAATATCATTAATAAAAATAATTCTGACACTGTGAATATATCAGCTGTCTGAATCTGAGAATTGAAGTCCAGGTGAGTGTAGGAAAGGGCTAATGGCACACACGGAGGCCCAGGACTCACCACCTCAGCACTGGAAACGTGGAGCAGATTTGGGGGGTGATAGCTGGAGGACAGGGCCTGAGACTCTAGGGTGCTGGAGTCCTGCAGCTGCTGGACGGTGGAGAACTGGGATTGATTGTAGCTCGATTCAGTGATAGTGAAGCCTGAATGGGAGCCGACAGAGAATAAAAAGTCTCTTGAGTTATTGGTCAGATTTAAAAGGCACTAGCATTGGATGATTGAAATACTGGCTCTATGCAATTTTGCAAGCAATTGAGGAATTTAAAATAAAAACATTAAACCTATAAGAGGCAGAATACCTGATGCCACAGCATTTAACAGCAACAATGGATCCACAACTCAGCAAAAAAATACAGTTGGTACGTCAATAAAGCACAAATCTTTCTCTCAGCAAACATAATAACTATGAAAAAAACATTTGTGTTTATCCAACTTCTGCACAACACAGCAAAACAACAGGCAGAAACTTGGCCCGCCAGCAGGGAGGATGGCATTTATTGATTTTAAATTACTGAACTTTGAGCAAAAAAACATCATTCATTGAAACTGTTGACTGCTGACACTGATCGCTGACCAGCATAGGGAATACAACCTGCAGCAGAAATATGCGAGATGATGCACAGCCTTAGGTCTGTTATTGTTAGAAATCTGTGTGTAAACGGTCTAAAAACTACAAAACGCACTAGACAAGGACTTTGATGTGACCAGAACAACTGTTGAAGTGCCATTAATAAATGGATTGAACGACCTGGGATGAGATCATTAACTCCTGCTTCAGTGTTACTGTAACCTAACATTGTGTTCACACTGCATATAGCGAATAACACATAATTTGCTGACGTTTTGATTCTAGTAGGTAGTGCAGATGATACATGTAACAGCAGTAAGTTATTCGATCAAGTATCTATACTTTAGTATCTATATTTATTGATTTATCTGCTCCTGCCCAAGTGATTATGGGTGATGATATTAAAAAGTGATAGTTGGAACGACGGTTTTAGATACTTGCCTTTTTCCTGAGCTATAATTTGTGTTTTCAACATAATTTTGGTCTTGTTTTTATATGCCTTTGTTAATCTTAAAGGTTTTATTTCATATTTACCAGTCCTGTTTTTAGGTGTATCACTTATGGTCTGTTTTTTAAATTTATTAATACATTAATTGTATTAATATATAGTATTGTTTTTTTTTTTTAGTGGCTAGGTGGGCTCCTGAGCTACACTAATGTTCTCCTGGAGTATGTGTTGGTTTGTGTGTAAGTGTTGTCTGCTGTGAGCTGTCTGACTTTGTGAATCTCTTGTTATATGTTATTGTGCATGGGCGACCAAACTAGTTTTCCACTCTGGGGATTCATAACGTTATTACATTATTACATTCATTTGGCAGACACTTCTCTCCAAAGCAAATTACAATAAATGCATTCAAGACAATGCGCATTCAAACAAGTTATCCATCTAAGGGCTCGTTTTATGGGTTGAAAATACTAAAACTATCCTTTGAAATTCTGTCTTTCAATATTCGGTTGAAATGTAAATGAAGTTTGGTTATATTTGATGGAATTTAAAAATCAGTATATAACCATTCAAAGCTATGATTTCAAATTTGAAACGCTTTCAAATTGTGCCTACATGGATATGTCAGAACAAAAGTAACCTCTGCTTAATCCACAAAGAAATACTGTCCTGAAGCTCCTTTTTTGTGATTTTTTTTTAAAATGTTAGCAGTTTGACAGTCTGGGTATTCATCATTCATTCTGTGACAGTTTAAGAGCCCCGAATATGAAAACACAGCACCTGTGATCTTTGAGCTGCAGCAATTTACCAAGTGAGACTCTTGAGGTAAACTGATGACTGCTGTGAGCAAACACACTAAGTTACAAAAACAATACAGGGTTTCTCACATAAAACCCCAGGGATCAAAGTTATAGCACTAACAACTACATACAAATTGCTTTATACATTGCAGTGGCACACTGGGGGTTAAAATATGATTGGCTGCTCAAGTGTCCTCTTGCACAGGCACATGTGCTGTGTGCCCTTGAAAATTCAATGGCACTCGAGACCATGTGAGAATGATGAGTCTGTTCTGGACAGATAAAAAGGGTGTAGTGCCTCCTGAGAGCAAGGAAAAGGTAGATCTGCCTGAGAGATGTTTGCTGCCAGTGCCCACTGTTGTTATTCCACAGTATCCGGGCTGCCAACAACAGTCAGTTATGCCAACTGGCTGGGAACT
Organism: Sebastes umbrosus; assembly: GCF_015220745.1. Lineage (NCBI taxonomy): Eukaryota > Metazoa > Chordata > Actinopteri > Perciformes > Sebastidae > Sebastes > Sebastes umbrosus. Next base: position 31,599,982 of record NC_051279.1, read on the forward strand.
GTGGTTGGTGCTGGTGGGAGTAAAGTACCAACCATATGTTTGAGAGCACTACACTGGATTAAGAGTTATACAATGCAGAGGGAAGAAAGCACTGAGATAGTACACGTACCATCTGTGTGTGTCTCTCTATGACCAAATTAACTGTTTGAATTGTAGTGAGACTGGCTTTTCCCCCACAACCAACAGCTGCTGTCTCCTCTGACGTGTGAAGCTCACAGAAAGTTTATTCTACCATTAATGTTGGATTTCTTTTTAATGATAATCTAAAGTGAAAGATTTTTCATTACTAAGGTGGTTTCTTGAACATCTGCACACTGTACAATCAATTAACTCGTACACTGCAGGGTAATTACTGGAACGATGAGCAACTTGCTACAGCTCATTTGTCTATTTGTCGAGGTTATATTTCAATCAGAAAACATACGTTTTGCACAATAAGAGATGACAGTACACAAAGATATTCTACTTCTTTGTCATACATAAACACACAGCAAATAGTCTATTTTCATGCATTACGGACATGATAGTGTGAAATCCGATTCTACAGAATGGAAAAGCATGCATGAGGGAAATCAGTGAGACAGAAAGTGTGTGTGTGTGTGTGTGTGTGTGTGTGTGTGTGTGTGTGTGTGTGTGTGTGTGTGTGTGTGCGCGCGCGCGCGTGCGTGCGTACCTTGCGTTAGAGCCTGCTGATCAAAGGCAGGCTGAGGAAGTGCTGGTGTCTCAAACTGGCTGATATTCTGGGGCAAAGCATGCTGGGTAGTCACATACGAGTCTGCCGCCACAGAGAAAGAGATGCAGAGCAATACGATAGGTTAGTCAAGGACAAAGACGGATAGAGATGACATGTCAAATGTTCTGCTTCTAGTTAAGGTGAAAAACGTACTATGGACTTAAAGTGTAGTTGAACAGCAGATTACGTCACACGAGTCACTTATCCATAATAACAGTGTCTTGGGTATAGAAAAAAACCTGAACCTGACCACAAAACATGCATTTTACACATGAAGGTAGTTTTAGAAAAGCCAATCCTAAACTAGCAACAAAACGTTGATTATGAAAAACATGTTGATCCGCTTGGTTCTGAAGGACAGTGATGACCTCTATTTTCTGAAACCAGGTCCTGATCTTTGAAGATGGATGTCGCTCTTTTTTTTCTTCAGAAAGACAGACATTTTCATTGCAACATAATGGCACATCTGATATTTTTGGCCTTTTTTTTCTGGGCTAGGGTTTCAATCTTAAACATTCTTGAGAAAGGTCAAATTTCAGGGCATGATGGGATGCCACATATTTCTTTGCATCTCCTTGGGGTAATGTGTGTCTCTTTATAAACATTTGGGTTGACTTTCCTACAAGATTAACAGTTAATCCATTCAGACGCTCTGGTCCAGGGACCCTGGCCCTGTACCCAGTAGGCCCGTTCAGTAATCCATCTATGACGAGCCACCTCTCTGGACCCGCTCCTGCTTACCTTCTCCTTGTACAAGGGCTTGGTCAGTCAGGGGTGCCTCCAGTGTCACTTGTTGACTTCCATTCACAACCTCTGTCTGGCCCAGTCCCAGCATACTTTGCTGCTCTGCTGAGGTAGCAGGGGGTTGCTGGAGGGAATCTCCCTCTATTTCCACCTGCATATCATGGGCCACATTGCCCCCTCCTAAGGGGTCATCTGTCGACTGGGGCTGCAGCTGCTGGGCCAGTTCATACCTGGTTTGGCGGAACAAGAAAGGCAGAAACTTAGATTAATATTTTAGTGTGTCTAGTGTGACTTTCTGGTTTGTACAGAAAGTCCAAGGCAAAAAGTGTATAAAAGAACAAACGAAAAAAACTACAAACAAACACGCAGAAAAAAAAAGCCCAAACCTGTGTGTCTTCATGTGCTTCCTGCAGTTGGGTGATGACTTGAAGGTCTTCTGACAGTAGGGGCACATGTAAGGTCGCATGTCACTGTGTGTGGTCATGTGGCGTCGCAGGCTGCCGCTGGTGGTGAACGTGGTGTCGCACATCAGACACTTGTACGCCTTTAGGCCCGAGTGGGTCCTGATGTGAGCCTTGAGGACTCCTGAGGAGGCGAAACCCCGACTGCACTGCACGCACTTGTATGGCCTTTCTCCCGTATGAGACCTGGGAGGATAAAAGGATGGCAACACTGAGCTAAGGCAAGAAACTGCATTTCCCGCATTTTTACGAAAGTTACTATGCATGGTTTGGTGCGAACAGTCACGGCAATTTATTACTTGGCCAATTGAATCAAATTCCCTGATGTTTTACTAAAGTGGTGCCTTTCCAGTTATCAGTGAAACAAGGGAACTGTCACTAAAGGCTGCGAGGATGACAGCGCCATCATTTAGATTAACCTCTCAATATTGAAAGGAAGACAAATGCTGGAAGTCTGTCATAATGCAAATGCTAGAAAGTTCAACAGAGATATATAGGTCAGAGAAGCGGAGTTATTAGGCTATTCATTCTTAATATTCTGTTTTATACATGACTGACTAAAGGTAAGTGTCTCTAAAGGACCTTTAAAGGAGCCGTGTGTAGGATCTGGTGGCATCTAGTGTTGAGGTTGCAGATTGCAACCAACTGAAGCCTGTCCTGTGTACCAAGCGTGTTGGAGAGCTACGGTCGCCGATATGAAAACGCGAATGGCCCTCTCTGGAGTCATATTGCTTAAACTCTTTTACATTCTGTACTGGACATGCAATGTTATAAAGAAGCCTTACCTGACATGCTGTTTCAGATGGCTTGATTTCTTGTAGGCCTTACTACAGAACTGGCACTTGTATGGCCGGTCACTGCCCACCACCTCAAGGTATTGTTGGAAAGCCAGGCGGGGGTTTTGGGATGGGATGAGGCCTGTTAAGTGACACGTGAACAAGCAAAATGTGTTCCTAGTGAAAAGACATCTTATTTTGTGCAGAGAAACATACACGAAAGAAAACAACTTAATGCATTCCCCTTCATCCCAAGGACAACTGAAAAAGGATGTGTACGATCGTGTAAACACACGTGCCTTTCAACATATGCCCTTACCAAAGTCCGTGATGAGGATGGGTTCCTGCAGGGGGATATCAGGCAGAGGTAGGTTACTCTTGGACACTTTGGCTTTGTTGGTTTTTCGGGGAAACTTGTGCTTCTTCTGCTGCAAGCTTTTGAAGTGAGAAGCGATGTGTGTTTTCCTGTGGCCCGATGTACGAAAGATCTTGTCACAGTGAGGGCAGGGGAAAGGACGTACACCTAGGCAGAGTGGGGAAAAACAGCACTTTTGGAGAATTAGTATTTAGAGAATTAGACTGAGTCTGACACATGTACTTTGATACAAACATCAAAAGATATATCAATAAATAAGAATTCACTATCCCTAAGCCAATCTAAATAAATATGAAACTCACACATAAACCAAAAATGTAAGCAAGCTCATATAATTTTATTTAATTTTTTTGTCTACAAAAGGTTACAAAGCCTTTCAGTTAGCAGGAGACAATATATATGTCTAAGAAACCAAATTACAGCACAAGGAAATGTGACAAAGATGTGAAACTGTATAAGCACAACGCCTTGGTGAGAAATACAGCTGAGAACATATCTATCAGACGCCTTAGCTTAGAGCTAACACATAACCAAAGCTAAAGTAAACACCTAACATTGACAGTGCCATTACATAGCAATTAGAGAGAAAAAAACTAATGCACATAATAATTAAAGTGTTACAGTTCTGTTTGTTCACACTAATGCTGACATTTCATGTCCAGGGGGATGATTTGTTAAGTTAATCTCTCTTAGAAGAGGCAAATACTGAATGATTGCAAACAAGTGAGTGCAAATGAGGGCTCTAGCTGTAGCAGCACCACTATATTTACACATGTCCAGCTTTTGTCATTTGCTGCATAATTTATCGTAACATATAGCTGAATACTAAATGATAGAGGCTGCCAGGAATCTGAAAATATGTTGAAAGCTCATGTATGACTTATGCGCTTACTGATTGTGTTGAACCGACGTGAGGAATAAGCCAATAAAGTGAAAAAAGTGCGTTCGAAATGTCGAAATTTAGTTTGTTAACCCTTTCATGTAGTGGACCTGCTTCTCACCTGTATGCAGACGCATGTGTACCTTCATGCTACCAGAAGTGGAGAAGCACTTGAGGCAGCACTGACACTCAAAGGCCTTGATGCCCGTGTGCGTTTTCATATGTGCCGTGAGGGTGCTCTTGACAGCAAAAGCTCTGAAGCACTGTTTGCACTTGAAAGGCTTCTCGTGAGTGTGGATGCGGATGTGGCGGACGAGGTCGCTGGGTTTCTTGAACTCCTTGGAGCAGTACGGGCAGCCGTGCCACCGAACGCCATTCTCCTCCCTGATTGAGCCTGGGAAAGGAAGGCAGAGTGAAGCAGCTGTCCAGTGTTTATGTCAGTCAATAGCCTGGTGCTGCAACTGGAAGCTGCTTTCATTATGAAATTAATCCTTGTAAATCATTAAAAAAAAAAAAGACAGATTTTCTTATTTACTTTGAACAGCAGATTTCATAATTATATGAATGCAGATGAGACCAGACAATCTTTTAAATGTATTTCTGAAGCTGCAACCGCTGCAACAGTATATTTACTTAGTAAATCATTTCTAAGTTATAATTGGTAGATTGTTTTTGCTTTACTGAGTAATCTTTTCTGCAACATGGTTCACATTTGCAAATTTCCCAAAGAGAGAATCCAAGTTTATGACTGAAAAGCAACAACAAACCTAATGAGCTTCAACACATATTCAAGGAGTCAAAATGTTATTCGATGTTCATGAGTTTGCCATTGTGATGCAATGCTTGTGTGAATGCTCTGTAATGTCCCCTCCTACCTGGCATTTGTATAGGTTTCTTGAAAATGCTCCTTTTCTTCTCCCTGACCGGTTTGTCGGGACCTTGTGCTTTCTTGCTCTCTCCAGCAGCGACCTCGGTTGTCTGGTTCTGGGACTCTCGGGATGTGGCGTCGTTCTGCGGATGGACCACACTCAGCCCGCTGTTCTCCAGAGCTTGCTGCAGAAACAGAACAGAAATAAACACCATGGCTTAAAAATGCCTTCATGTACAACAAAATACAGTTATGGAAATGACAGTCAAACCTTACAACAGAATGTTTTCTCAATTCTTAAAAAGAAATACCAAACTTAATCACATATAGAATTATTATTATAGATTCAACAATTTGAGGTATGGCTTGAAATATTGTGGCAAACATTGACAAAACATTGGCGATGTGATGGTCCAGAACCAAAGCTCAGTGACAATCACATCCTTTTGTGTTGGAGAGCAGAGGCTCTATTCAACTCCTGCAGTACCCAAGGCATTTATAAAGTTTCCTGGTACAAATTCATTATTATTCTGTCTCCTTTCTCCTGGATGGATCATGCTTCCACAAGCAGCAAAATCCTGCCATTCAGTCACCAAAGAAAAGCAACTTGACAGAGAATATAATTTGGTTTCTAACTAAAATCATTTCAGGGACATTTTCAGTGAGTTTATAGAAAACTTTCTTCTTTTCATCTCCTTCTCCGTGTCCAAATATCATCCCACTGTGGGTCCTCCGGTCTCCAGCCTAATCATTTCCACATAAATGGTTCCACTAACTTTATGATGACTAAACTCATCAAACTGTAGGTGGAGTTGTGCATTTGTGTGCTCCTGTGCCTAACTGCAAGTCCCTCTCACACATACACACACACAGACACAGAGAAAGACAAGGAGAATTTTTCCAAATGAGGAGTTTTTGTCCATCCTCACATCTTCAAGAGTGCATGTCACACTGGGGGATTGGAGCTGAAGTGGTGCACTCGTTACTTTAAGATTAATATTTGAATCATATACTCTAGGTCTGGTCTGAGGCATGTGGTTCCCATGTGGTCAGTCTATGGGGCCCTGAATACTGATGAGTTCTGTGCTGATCATGTAATTTATTTAGTGTGGATGAATGCCCTTTGCTCACCTGAAGGATGTCCTGATTGATGGCAGTCTCCATGGCAATAGCTGGCTCTGGAGGTTGGGGCTGGACTGTCTCCCCACTGACCTGCTCAGACAGCTCTAGAAGTTGCTGGATGACATCTGTCACCCCCTCGCCGCCCTCCGATCCCCCAGGAGCCTGACCCGTCGTCTCCGTCTCCTAAGGGAGACAAAGAATGGGGGAATGGAGCGAGAAGGAGGGAAGAAAGAAGACGAGGACCGATTTGACAAAAGGGTCATTCACAAGATCAGGACAGGCTGCAATTTGAAAGCTGACTAATTTTTAGTAGGAGCTCTCTGGAGCATAAAATTAACAGAGCACTGGGCATTATTGAACAAAATGTTAATTAGTGTCTACATCTGTGTGAATCACTGACACTTTCATTTATCATGCTTAATGCAAACACAGACAATTAAATAAATACAGACAGTGGCTATGGTTACTTATACTAGGTTAGTTTATCTGAGGACATGTGGCATGTAGCATTTTAACACTGGTGGATTCCTGGGGTACCCCCATGTTCGAAAAGAAATGCCATAAAAGTACCCTCTTTGATGCACCTATGGTAGATAAAACATGATAAAGTAATTAACATGGAGAAAATGTGATGCAGAGCCCTCAAGGGTGCCCTTCCAGTGGAGAAAACGCAATACAGTGCATGCTAGAAAATTAGTTGATGTCTATGTGCCCCTACATGCGAGACACTGTGCCCTCACGGAAGCCCTGACACACCAAGCTGATGGTCGGCTGCATCCGACCATCAGGATGGCCAGTTTGGGGCCGTGGGTGAGCGTCTGTCGACCTAGTTTTTGCGGTGCGTCCCGCAGCGTCAGCTCTAGTCAGTCCGTGTCGGAGGCTTTTTGGCCAATTCAGCTCGTAGGTGAGCGATATCACTCTGATTGGCTGTTCACCTTAAGCGAATCAGTGCACGAGAAGAGAAACGGACGTGAGGAAAGCATACCAACAAGTAAATTCAAGAGGAAAAACATCTCATTTTTCATCTTCATCTCATCTGATCATTCCAACACACGGATTATTTTCTTCTTATTATTTATTACCAACGGAGGTTATCGCTGAGAAGCTTGGCAGGCTCTATGCTGCATTTTGGGCTGTATGACAGGTCCAATTTGCTTGATTTATAGCAGAATGGAAATTGTTTAACAGCCTTAAAATGGAAGAGATTGCAGCTCTTTTAGTGCAAATGAAGCGGAAGCTTTTAGAGTTTTTGGCAAAGGGAAATTGTGGAAGTACTGAAATGGCAATGGGAAAAAAAAGACAGCATCATTATTTGCCAGTAATGAGAAAGATAAAAACATCTTTGGAAAAAGAAGCAATGGCTTATAAAGGAAATACAGTGAGTGGGATTTTAAATTCAGAATTAAATATAGTTGCATATTTAAACTAGATGTCCTCTGTTTATCTGCTGTTGGGCTAAAGAGGCTGCGGTGCCCTGCATCTGTCCCTGTTTCTAAGAATAAGTGCATTAACAGCATTAACCTCATTCACCAGGGTCAAAAGAATTAACATCCTTGAATATACTCAAAGTGGATGCTGGGCCGAATAAGTGTACTGTAACAACATTTTTGCTCATGTGTTCTGCATGCTGTTCTCTTACCGCAGTGCTGGAGGGCACCTCAATCACAGAGATGTGCATCTTGCTGATGTGGGCATTCAGACTGCCCAACTTCTTGAATACACAGCTGCAGTCCATGCACGGGAACAGTGGTACGCCTTTAGTCTGTAAGAGAACATAAAGCGCATACAAGACATTAACCATGGCTGCTATGTACGTGTTTTGCTGTTAAAGCTCCCCTCCAGTGTCTCATTCTAGTCACTGAAAATCTTGAGAGAAATGTATGATGATATGATCTCCACCTATCACAGTCAAAAGCAAATTGAGGTTGTGGTGTTCCCCTGGACGGGGATGCAGATATCATTTGGTAGAACTCAGCTGCTTTGCCCACTAAATGAATTATTTATTTGCAAGGCCTGGGAGATTTATAGACTGAGTACTAACAATTACAGCAAGCTGGATTCTGCAGCTCCATTTCACACAGTGATTAGTTGAGATTATCATCATCATCATATCACTTTAAAGATAGAAAGATACTGCATTTGGTCTGTCTTCAGTAAGTGTAAAAGTTGTATAATGTGTCTAAAGTGGGGATAACATCATGTAGTTGTAAACATACACTTCACGCTCTGCTCTTGTTAGTGGTCTAGGCATGATGGGTTCTATTTCAATGTACACAGTTTTATGAAGAAATAGAAGATTATATGGATATATTTGCCTTTTTTTGGTGTTTTGTTTTATCAACAGACTAGAGGTATTTACGACTTTGTGGGCGAGTCAAATGCAAGTTTCTTTCGTTAACTTGGGAACTGCTCAAGAGTGTACACTTTCATTTATAGGTATACATTTTGAGTACTTACACCCCTTGGGGAGTCATTTATTATGATTTATAATAACATATGTAGGAGTAAGAAACTGTTCTCTTGTGAATATCACCACCTGATGGCTCCTGGTGATTTATTATAACATGATGTAGACAATGCAAGGCAATGCACAGTTGTAATTTCACCTTAAGATCTCAAGTACAGTATAATGTTATAATATATAATATAATCAAGGGGGGAAAAGTATTATTTAGGAAGTCTGTCAATCTTAGTAATAAGAGCAGAGTTTCCGCCAGTGTATTGCAAGCCCGGGAGCCTGCCAGGCCTAAATTGACTCCCCGTCGGGTAAAAGCATCGGGGAATTATGTATTTTTAAGATGTTTTATAAACTACAATATGTCATACAACTAGCAAACTCCTTTAAGGACTAACTCAGTGCGTGTGTGTGTAACCATGGCTGTGACTACTGGTCAAAGGAGCTGCTGTAAAATGATGATAAACACATTTAATTTCCTATATTCTTCACAATAAAAGTGCCCCGTTACTTTGTTATTTAAAAGTATAAAAATGTTGGGTTGGCGCCACCTGTCCGAACAACTTTTCTGGCAGAAACCCTGAAGTGCCGGTAGTGTACAGTACGGTGCTTTGACCACCAATGAATCTGAAATGGGAAAGACTTTCAGATAGAAAACAGTGGAGTTTTTTTTAATTAGCCTTGAGGGAAGCAAGAGTCCAGTGAAATTTGAATTGAGTTTTGGATGTTTGGAGAATCCTAGAAATTGAGCAGGGATGAGTAAGATTCAGGGGTAAGAGAGGGGGAAATAACTTGAAAATTGAACTACTGACATCCCAGACTGAAATGACAGCAAGTGGTGAGTGAAAAACAACGTTTAGGAGTGTAAGCACTAAGAAAAAATCCATAAGAGTAAGTGTGACTGTTGAGTTTGCAACGAGAAAAAAAAATCACAGGGGAAGGGGATTGCTTTTCCATGAGGGTCAATCCCTGGGTGAAGTGGAGGATCAGTGTCTGTTGACAGAGATTGTTTACAGGAAGTGGAGAAAGGTAAGAAAAGATGCATTTGAAGTTGAATGTTTGTGAGAGTGAGTGAGGGCATATGGAGGAGCTCCAGTAAGGTGTTATCGCCATCATGGCGACGGGTATGTGGCAGCTGCATTACGGAATAAGTGTGTACTTGTGTAGAACATATGGGAAAGATGGTTGGGTACAGGAGGCCATTTCTCATGGGGCCAAGATGCGTGTTTCCACTAGAGTGATAATCATTAAGTGGGAGCAAAGCGGGAGAGGTGGAATAGATGTCATATGAAAAGCTGGTGATGACAGGGAAGGTAGAGATGGCAACAATGACAAAAAGATCAAGACAGAAATCAGGTCAGGCAGGTGACGTGATCAAGATGGCGGAGTAGATCTCCCTCTGCCCGAACTCCCCAAACTTTTCTGCTACAAAACCTTTGATCAGACCTCGTTTTAGTCAGTCAAACTTGCAAACAAGCAGATTAATTTCTGCCTGCCTCGCCTATTATAATGTCGACGCGACTCCGCAATTCCAAGCCCAAAGAGACAGCTGACAAACCACAAACAATGGATGAAGATGATCGGTCTCTTACCCATCTGCTAAATATAGTGAACAGCTTTAGCCAGATCTCGGGATATAAAGTTAACTGGGCTAAATCTGCTTTACTCCCACTGAATGCTTCAGCAAGACAGTTGACCTCCATATCCAATATTCCGGTGGTTCAGAACATCAAATACTTAGGAGTGTCAATCTTCCCTTCAATTGCAAACATTATAAAAAACAACTACAACGTACTTGTGACAGAGATGAAAGCAGATTTACAAAGATGGAAAACCCTCCCATTATCATTCCATTCTCGCATCTCCACTGTTAAAATTAATGTCCTCCCAAGAATCAACTTTCTCGGCTCAATGGTACCTTTACAACCACCTAAAGACCACTGTAAAAAAATGTATTCTTTAATGTTGAGGTTTATATGGGGGAATAGAAAGTCAAGACTGAAACTATTAACTCTCCAAAGGCCAAAAGATGAAGGGGGCCTCGTGTACCTAACTTCCAGTGGTTTCATTGGTCGATTGTACTGCGTCCTGTCTCAAAATGGTTAAATCCTGCTTCTCGGGTGTCTTGGAGGCCAATGGAAGAGAACATGGTGCACCCTCACAGGTTACAAGACCTGATATACTCCAACATTTCACTCAAACAATCAAAAGAGAAATTTGGCTCAATTATAAGTGTAACTATAAGTAATCTCTACCTGGCGTCTTGCCGAAAAGCACTGTAAAATTTTGTCTAACTGGTATCTTCACTCTCCCATTTTTAATAATGTTGACCTCCGTTTGGGTAGCCAACCAATTTCGTTTTCTCAATGGAGCATTAAAGGGGTGCACACTCTTGGTGACATCTATGGTCCTCAGGGCCTACGAGCATTCCAAGACATCCAGAAACATTTTAATTTACCTGGAACATCATTCTTTTTTTATCTTCAACTCCGCACAGCGATGCGCACTTATGGTGTGCCTTGGAACATATCTCTTCCCATACATGCATTTCACACAGCTCTGATCAGCCCTAGTGGACTGGTCTCGAAAATATACTCTATCTTACATAAGGCCTCCTGTAAGCCACTAACTATTGACAGACTGTGGAAGACGGACCTCTCTCCAAATAACTCCAACCTAAATTGGAAACTAATCTGGCAGAACATCCAACTATCTTCCAGGAACCCCAACCATCAACTTATACATTTCAATTTCATACACCGAACATATTTCACCCCCCACATATTGCATAAATTTAAATCTTTACCATCACCAAACTGCACCTTATGCAATCAAAATGCATTAGGTACTTTTTTTCATATTGTTTGGGGGTGTCCAAGGGTAGCAGAGTTCTGGAAGAAGGTTGCAGAGATGCTATCAAACATATTGTCAAATACAATTCCTTATTCACCTGAAGTCCTGTTACTTAATGACAGCTCCAACCTGGAACTCTGTGTTAAGCAGAGACGTCTCTGGTTAGCTGGCCTTATAGCTGCAAAGCGACTAATTCAGACAAAAGCTCCATATTCTGTCAATATACAAAGATGGCTTCTTGACTTCTTAGATATAGCAGGTATGGAACACTGGGCTGCAAACATGCACTTGGCAAAAAGAGAAAATATATCACATTGGAAACAAGCAATCACTACAATTAAATCCTTCATATAATTGTTCTCCGTGTCCCCAAGGTCTAGGGTGGGTGGGATGGGAGGGACCCAAAGGGAGGGATTTGGGGATGGGGGGAGGGGGGCGCAGAAGTTTTTATTTAAATGATTTTTTGTTGTTGTTTGTTGTTATTTTTCTTCTTCCTGTTTGTTTGTTTGTCTGTCTTTCTCGTTTTCTTTTTCTGCAGCTGCTTGCCAATTTTGTATTGATTAGTACATGGACATTTGTGATTATATATTTTTTACTCTATTGTTGATCTATCAATTTGTAACCCCACCCTATATAATTATGCTTAAATACCAATACAAAATTGATCACAAAAGAAATCAGGTCTACGGAGAAAGGAGAGGGGGGGGAAGATGACGGTAATCAACATAGTTAGAAGATTTTTGGAAGTCATGTTTTGATGTCATTGATTGTGCAAGTGAGGTTGAAACATATTTGGTGGTTGATGCAGAAAGGGAGATTTGTGGATAAGAGATATTAAAAAAAGGAATGAAATACATTTTTTTTTTCAGGATATTAAAGGAAGAAAGTTTAGTGAGGTCACACATTAAAGGGTAACTTTGGTATTTTTCAACGTGGACCTTGTTTTCCCATGTTTCTGTGTCTAAGTGACTAATGGGGACAGCAGTTTTTGAAGCTGGTCCAGTATTGAGGGAGAATGCTGCAGACGGCAGCCGCTAAATGGGCTGCAAGGTAATCATGTCGGGCAATTGCAAACCGTCAATTTACGTCCACTTAAAGGGTTAGTTTTTATATTGTTTTATATATGTTATTATAAGTGTCTGACAACATTATGGAAAGGACCATACAGAGAAATAATACTTTCTTCTGTTTGTTATGGTATCGCGTGACTTGTTGCCGGAAGACAACGGTGGAAACATGAGTGAGAGTGGAGAGAGGAGTGCCAAGGGACACCGGTACTGTCAGAGTTTGTTGTGTACAGGAAGTACAGGAAGTGTAACTTATTCATTCATTCATCTTCAACCTCTTATCCGGGGTCGGGTCGCGGGGGCAACAGCTCCAGCAGGGGACCCCAAACTTCCCTTTCCCGGGCCACATTAAGCAGCTCTGACTGGGGGATCCCGAGGCGTTCCCAGGCCAGTGTGGAGATATAATCTCTCCACCTAGTCCTGGGTCTTCCCCGTGGCCTCCTCCCAGCTGGTCGTGCCTGGAACACCTCCCTAGGGAGGCGCCCAGGGGGGGGTGCATCCTTACTAGATGCCCGAACCACCTCAGCTGGCTCCTTTCAACGCAAAGGAGTAGCAGCTCTACTCCGAGTCCCTCACGGATGACTGAGCTTCTCACCCTATCTCTAAGGGAGACGTCAGCCACCCTCCTGAGAAAACCCATTTCGGCCACTTGTAACCGCGATCTAGTTCTTTCGGTCCTGACCCAGCCCTCATTACCAGAGGTGAAAGTAGGAACGAAGACTGACCGGTAGATCGAGAGCTTTGCCTTCCGGCTCAGCTCTCTTTTCGTCACAACGGTGCAGTAAAGCGAATGCAATACCACCCCTGCTGCTCCGATTCTCCGGACAATCTCACGTTCCATAGTCCCCTCACTCGCGAGAGACCCCGAGGTACTTGAACTCCTTCACTTGGGGTAAGGACTCTTTCCCTACCCGGAGTAGGCAATCCACCTGTTTCCTGCTGAGAACCATGGCCTCAGATTTAGAGGTGTAGTTAGTGTAGCTTAGTGTTAACTAAAAGATTGTCAATGTTATAGCTGAATATATTGGATGATTTCAACAATGCAGATGCAACGCAAAGTTTCAGAATGAGATTTCTCCGAGTGAGACACAATAACAAGCGAAAGGAAAAGAGAGTCCTTTCCATTATGTTGTCAGACACTTTCTGAGCCCGTCAGCGGCAAAACAAGAACTTTAAGTGGACGTAAATGACGTTGCACAATTGCCTGATATGATTATATTGCTGCCTGTTTAGCGGCCGATGGCTGCAGACTACTCCCTCAATACTGGATCAATTTCTAAAATTGTTGTCCCCATTAGTCACTTAGACACAAAAACATGGGGTTTGGGATGAGGGATAAATAAGTTGTTGAAGGGTTTCTTTATAGTTTAGAAACTTAGATTAAAATCCACAATCTTAACTAGAAAATCTAAGTGTGCTCACTTACGCTGAAAATTGCAGTTGCAATTGCAAAAACCGGTAATGTCTTAAAATGTAAATTGTTTGTAGCTGAAGTCAAAGCACGTAAAGCAGTTGAAGTGTCAGTTGAAGTGTAATAACCGCTGAGGTGTCTGTAGATTTATATTCTGCAGCTGATTTATGTCATTTATGTGCAGACAGTGTTACTATCTCAACATGCCTACACCACCCTACATGACCAAAACACTTTTAAACCATGATTATTTTAGTCCCCTGGCTCCCGAGTATTCATCTGCTCATGAAATCTATTGCAAATAACGCCTGATCATAATTTATTCATGAAGTCAGTCAATCATAAGGACAAACTCTATCTGGAACAGCAAAGCTGAAGGACACTTGTGAAAATTAGTTGCATTATTCAAATGGTCCTGCTGTTTGGCTTTCCAGAAGTAATTCAATCAACTGGCCCCATCACGGGCTTTTAGCATGGAATACGCAATCATGTTAGCAAGAGAGAGAGAAAAGAGAAACAAATTCATGCTTCTACTAGTTCTAATCTATTTTTTTTTTTTAAAAGACAAAGAGAAATTCCAATTGAACACCTGAAAGAAAATTATTATGTAACATTTCAATTACGCATACAAACACTTTTTTTTCCAGGTGGACTGGAACACAATGGATGGGGAGAAAACCAGCCATCAAATATGTACCCGTAAACATTAATTCAACCTGACTGCAGTGAATAGAGTGAGAAGCTTTTTATTCAGACTCAATTAAGTCTAAAAGAAACACCATTAAAACGCCCCCATTGTACAAACAAAAAAGAATGTGTGAATATTGTTTGTACAGTGGCACCAATTTCCTATCTTTTTTGTCAAGATAATTATTTTTTTGTGACCAAATTTGTATTGGTTTATCTTGTTCCCTATTTTATATTGTGTTGACATCGCATAACACATCTACCTCTATTCACAAATAATAATATCTATCCATCCATCCATTTATATGTAACCGTTTATCCTGTCCAGGGTCGCGGGGGGCTGGAGCCGATCCCAACTGACATTGGGCGAAATATTTAAAATCAATGTCAATAAATTGACATTCCCATAGCAACATGGAATGAAATGGCAAAAATAGATGGTGTGAATAATAAATAAACAGAATGTATACCCAGGTGAACCTGAGATAAGGACATTGGTGTGTTATGGCCTAGCCACAACTTTCAAAAATGTTTTAATCACAGTTACTTACAAAAAAACACAAATCTAATGTCCATTTAAACCTCCTAATTTCGTCATTGTAATTGCCCCCGCCCTTCCACTCGTCTATTTGACCCCCTGAGTTCTTAGTTGTTGTTTTTTAAGCTATAACATCATAATTGGATCTTAAATAATAATTATTTCCTGTCAGATAATTATTAAGTAATTGTGAATTCAAATATCATAACCCATGAGCGACACTGTCTTTTATGGTCTACGATTAAAGGTTAAGTTTAAGCCAACTGAAAATGACAAACTCTATATATTCCTCTAAAATGGAATCTTTAATACATTTTGTAGATCAATGTTCTGAATTTTACTTTGTTGCATTTTGTAAATAGTGTCTGTTTATGTCCACACTGCCTAATGGATGTTACCTGTGTTCATACATAGTGCATCTTTGAGCAATATAATGTACAATATGTAAACTCTATTCTACTTCCAAGTACCCATGATGACTTGGGATGTATATGGCTCACTTTTTCACACTGCTTACAAAAAAACAGTGCTTGTAAAACTAAGTCATAAGGACTCCCAAGCAGCTCACACAACCTGCATGATTAGAGATTGTGATGAAGAGGCTCTATGCTACGATATCGTTTTTACCTGCTTACACAAATGTAATTAATTTATGGGAGCAATTCCTTCTGAGGTCATCAATCTGAGGAATCACTTTCTCTGACAAAAAGCATGAAAAATAAGGAAGTGCCCCTTCTATTACTCTGGTATTTATTTGCCCGAATAATGTAATTCTAAGATAATGATGTGTAGCCTCAAGGTGTGCTGGAAACAATCACTTCAGGTATATATTACATTATGTGAAATCACCTGGGATGTATTCATACAATAGCCTGACTGGCATACAGTATTTCCCACTAAAGAGTGGTGGGGAGTTGGGCTATGGGAAGTCACTGATTTTTTACTAACAAGAGTCAGCAGCTCAGCTAGCAGCTCTTTCCAGCTGTACAGTGATGCTTTGAGCTAAGCTGACAACGCTAACATGTTGATTTTTTTATCATGTATAATATTTAACATGTTCAGCATCTTAGTTTAGCATGCTAAAATGCTAAAATGTGTACAGCTGAGGCTGGTGGGAATGGCATTATCTTTGCAGGTATTTTGTCATAAACCTTTATTATTATTATTATTATTATTATTATTTAAGCAAACAGACCTATGGACCACGATGACAGCATTTTTGTCTCATATTTTCAGAAGCTACAGCCAAAGTCTAAACAGGTAAATTCATTTCTCAGCTGGCACTAGCAGTAGTCAACCAAATTAATGTGAAGCTTGGTGTGGAGGCACAAAGCATATATTATACTTTGGGGCTTTGTTACCTTTTTGCTAAAATGCACTACCACTGAGCATTGTGGTATATCTACTGATGGGGGACCCTCTGCACCTCCAGTGATGGAGATCATTGTGTTGCTTTACAATCAGGCAGCAGGAAAACTGACCCAATCCAGACTGTAGCCACATTATTGGAAGCAGTCATCAACTAGAAGCTACTCCCACCACTCACTGTCACTCACATCCATTAATGCTCTTTGTTGACAAAGGACATCCACACACAGGAGAATTATGGGAACCTAGGGAGGACTTTGAAGTGGAACAATTCTTTCAAACTCTCAACCAGCTTTAGGCACTAAGAGGACGTGACCTCAGTGACAGAGCAGCACCGTCGGAGACCAAAGTCCAGGCTAAATTAGGATGGATAAAAAGCACTTTACGGTCGGCTGTTGTGAAGTCCACACAAAAGGAGAAGAACCAAATGAGTAACAAAAAGCTGCAATTTCACCTCATTCCCTTTCCAACAGACAAAAGATATGGCAAGGTGTCCTGTTGCACTGAATGTAACAAGCTGTGAGCAGGAGGGCAGGCAAAGGTGTACAAAAAGAAATCGAAATGTCTTGGACAGCAACCAGAATAAAAGAAATGATCCTGAATTACCAAAACCTGGAAGAGCATGAAAAGTCCAATTACCTTATCTGTCTGATATTGCCATATATGATGCAGCTGTTCAAGTTCATAAATTGAAACCATTTACCAGTCTTGTCTCTATTAAGGACATTTAATTTTTGGTTTTCTGCCCTCCTCTTTCAACCAAACAACAAACAAACTATCGGCAATCATTTCAATTTAAAAGCACTAGCAGCCACTTTTACTGAAGGCTGTTTCATTCACTCCTTGAGCTCAGAAATTGTATACACAACAAAAAATACTGATACCAATAGAGTATTTCATTTGATACCCATAATGTGAATATAAGCATTCAGTTATGTATGTATACAGTATTTTTGAGGTTTGAGTGTTTCACTTTGCTCTTCTTACCTCAGAATGGACTCTCTGAACGTGGGAGTGCAGGTTCCCTTTCTGGGAGAAGGAAGCAGGGCAGAACATGCAGAGGTGAGGTTTCTCTCCAGTGTGTCTCACCATGTGAGTCTGCAGCACCACCTTCTGGTTGAAAGCCTTGCCGCAACGTGAGCACTTGTAGGGCCTCTCACCTGAAGGGAAGGGCAAGGTCGGGTCAAATAGCTGGAAACACTGATGACAATTTCACTTGAAACTGCAATTTCTAGAATCTAAATCAACAACTTCAAAATAAAAGGTAAACTAGGGGTAAATACTGGGGGCTTCTTTAAGACATCCTCACTTACTCCTCTCTATTGTTAAATTCACATCACTTAAAGCACCTTTTGAGGCTGGTTGCAGCATTTGATATTTGAACCAGTAAATGATTGTGACTCTTTTCAAGCACAAGCATTTACTTTAAAAAATGATTGACTCAAGGATTTTTATTTTCCTTAACTATATATATTCTTTATTATTTCAACAAAATTTGACAAAAAATAATTTACCAAGATACTGTAAATCGTACATTTAACACATATCAGACTTATATTATCATGTTTGGTTGCATTTTATAGCAATTTAATACATTTAGACCAAAAAAAATACACGACACCCAACCGGGGTCCATCTCTAGTATTTATAATACTCAACAAATCCAAATAATTCATCCTGCAATATCAATGACATATGAAAATACCTAAATTTATACCAGTATGACGACGCAATTTTGTTACCATGGCAGCAACATAAGGCCATCTCTGGTATTAGCCTAAATAAAGATGACTCGAATACAATCTTGTACGCGTATCAACTGTTCTGTGCGTCAGAGAGTCAGAGAATGAGGCATAATGTGTGTGTGTGTGTGTGTGTGTGTGTGTGTGTGTGTGTGTGTGTGTTTGTCTGTGTAGTCTCCAAAAGCGACTCTTAACCCCATCAGCTTAAGGGCTGTTTGAGATTCAAAGCACAGAGGAATCAACTCCATCCACCATTAGTCATCCAGCCAGCCTGGCAACCAAACAAATTAACATGTGGATGATGTGTAAACAGCACGTGGCTGGAAGCTACTGGCTACATTACCTGAACACAGACGGCTGAACAAGCACACATCCACACGGGAATACGCTCTATATTAATATTTAAATTTTACACACACAACATCTCTGCATGACAGATGAGACTGAGGTATACAGTTGCTCAGAAATGGAGGGTAAACACAACAACAACTGCTCAGGAGTTGGTGGCGTTGTGTAATGGAGTCAGTTAACAGAGGAAAACTTAAAGCTGAAGTAGGCGAGATTGAAGCAAATATTAAAAAAAGTTATTTTTATAAAATGGTCACTATATCGTGACAGTAGTACATGAGACAGGTAACCTGAAAAAAATCATTTTCTTCTGTGTCCTCCGGTGCTCCTAACCGCATCTGCAAGATTTCACAGACCGGAGGAAAACAAGCAGTCAGAGCTGATCTGAGGTCTGCTGTCCAGCTGCCGTCTATGAGAGCCGGCTGTCAATCACTCACGAATTCCGACCAAACGGTCAAACTAGGCAGCGCTGATCAAATATGAATCAATATTCTGTTACGTTAATGCCTATTTCTCTCCTCAAATGTTTTCAGAATCATCTTGTAGTGCACGGTTTAGCTGTAAAATGAGAAAGGTTGTGGCGCCGCTGCCATTGTGTAATCTGGTGAAGGAACGCCAATTTCCAGTCACATGACCGGAGCACAGCCAATAGGAACGATCTCTCTCTGAAATGACCTGTGATTGGTCAAAGTCTCCCGTCACTGGCTAGATATTCTAAAGCCTGAAAACAGAGCCATGAGGAGGTGCAGAAGTCTAGTTATCTCTCAGAACTAGGGATGCTCATTTTGAAAAATGTTCTTAACCGATAACCGACCCCCGTTAACCGATTTTGAACTGTTAACCGACAACATTTGTGCCTCGTACCAGCTGCAGGAGCACAACAGATATATCTGTTGACGGGAGCGTTAACTTAGCAGATACGATGCTGCGTGTAGTGTCGCGGACATGCAGCCACTTTCCCAGTAAAAGTCTCCACCGCACATTTAGTTTAGTTTAGAGGTTGTCAGCTGTGTGTCTGCCCGGCGTAACAATAACTTTGTCTGCCCAACATAACTTTAGCGAGTGTCCAACAAACTGTGTGTATTTGTGCTACGTTCTCGCATTGTCGGAGGCTCGCCGCCACACACGTAGTCTGCGTAACTTTGTTGGCGGTGAGTGTGAGGTTGTTGGTAGCGTTATAACTGTGAACGTAGGTGTAGCAGTGTGTGTACAGTTTATTTGTCGGTGAATAAATGCTACCAAACTACAACTCCTCCACTCAGCTCAAGCGAGCTGAGAGAGACCGGAGCTGACATTCTGTATCCTGCAACTCTGGCTCCGCCTCTTAAGGTGGGCTGTTAAGGTGGACCAGCTTTTCTCCTTAAAGAGACGAGCCACTCCTCTGAGCCGCTCAGCTTTTTAATTAATTATTAACATTTCTTTTAACCGTTTTAACCGATAGCGTTAATCGGTTAAAATGCTTAATGTCGGTTAACGGTTAATTATGGACATCCCTACTGAGAACACTTGAATTACAATATGCTGAAAGGTTATTATGGAATTTTTGCCCAATGATGCCAAAATATACTGCCTACTACCACTTCAATCAGAGGAAGTCCAGTTCAGAAAGACAAATGTGTGACTGCCTAGAATTAAATATTCAGGGGCCATTAAAAAACTCAAATCAAGAAACCAGACTGCCAACTCTCCTGTTAGTGGCACCGCTGCCCACTCACGACCTACGGCATTGGAACAGCAGGCTACTGAGCCCCCGTCAATTACTAACTGGTGCCAGTGCCCACCCACACCTTACAAAACTTCAGGTTTTGCGGAAGCTGCAGAACAACACAGATTTTTTTACAGTAATCCATCTGAGCATGAATCATTAAATGGACATTTGATCTACGTAACCTGAACATGTCGTCCCTTTTTCTGTGCTTTCCACTCACCTGTGTGTATTCGTATGTGCCTAACAAGCTGGCTGGGCTTTTTGAAAGCCTTCCCACAGTGATGGCAGCTGTTTTGGAACCCACTGCGGTCAATGTTTTTCTTGTAGTTTCTGGAACTAGAGCTCAGTGGCCTGCGGAAGGAGTAAACACAAAAAAAAAAGTCAAGTTTACATAACATAAGTTCACAGAGGATCATCAAAATTACCACAATGCAGATTTTATCATTCTTGTGTTTTAACCCTTTTCAATTCAATATGCTTCTCCTACAAATCCTCTACGTATTCTGTAGCAAGTTTTTTTCTCCTTGAAAGGTGCAACCAACACTACGACAACACAAAAGTATATAACAGGGAGATAGAAAGAAAATTAGGGCTGTCAATCAATTTAAATATTTAATTGCGATTAATCAGATTGTCCAGTTAATTGCAATTAATTGCAAATTAATCACCCATTTTTTATCTGTTCAAAATGGGAGATTTGTCAATTATTTAATACTTTTATCAACATGGGAGTGGACAAATATGCTGCTTTATGCAAATGTATGTATATATTCACTATTGGAAATCAATTAAAAATACCAAACAATGACAGATATGGTCCAGAAACCCTCACAGGTACTGCATTTAGCATAAAAAATGATGCTCAAATCATAACATGGCAAACTGCAGCCCAACAGGCAACAACAGCTGTCAGTGTGTCAGTGTGCTGACTTGACTATGACTTGCCCCAAACTGCATGTGATTATCATAAAGTGGGCATGTCTGTAAAGGGGAGACTCGTGGGTACCCATAGAACACATTTACATTCACTGATCTGGAGGTCAGAGGTCAAGGGATCCCTTTGAAAATGGCCTGCCAGTTTTTCCTTGCCAAAATTTTGCTTAACTTTGTAATTTTAGCCTCCTTTGAGATTAGTATGACATGATTGGTACCGATGGATTCCTGAGGTTTTTTAGTTTCATATGATACCAGTATCTTAACTCTAGCTTTAAAGCCCACTACAAGAAATGAGTTGTTAAAATGAATTTGCGATAACACGTTAACTTTGACAGCCCTAAAGAAAATACCTTAAAAAGAAGTAATTTTGGTGAACACTAGACATTAGTAAGTCAGTGTAAAGTCAGCTCACAGTTTGGGATGGTATTTTTATAAAACTTTTATGAAAATAAATTATGAAAGTACAAAAAAACATTTATTTCTCCTTAGATATAACACAGTGCTTTCAAAACGCACCACTCTGAGCTTTTTATATTCTTTCTTCTGGATTTGAACTGAGCTGAACGTACATCTGCTGGAGGCTCAACTAGATTTACTTTATAATATAATCCGTTTTCAGCTTCACAATGCTCATAATAGAGTTTTTGTATTGCAGGATTTTGAGCCACAATAGTTACATGCCTTATTTGTCCACCATGGATCTATGGCACTTGATCATGTCAGTTGTTTGGGTATTGTCTGTCAGCCTCGCATGTCCCTGATACTGACAAATATTTTCAAACCACATCATTAATTTCCACGCATGCAGTTTTGAGTTGCTACTGCATTAAATGTAGTCCCGAACTTGTGTTGTTAGTGTTGTTGTTGCGAGGCTCTTTAGACCTTGGTTCTTATGTTTAGCTTCCACTAGAAATAGTCTATAGAGTTTACAAAAAGCATTGAGGACTGTTGCCTTGTATAGTTGTATAACTGCCTGTTATGTGCATTCAATTCATGAGAACGAATGAGAATGTACAAAACTCAAACCTTCTGTTGAATGCCATGGCAGAATGTACATGTCCTTGTGCAGCCAATGTCCCATTTTTTGATGGGAGGTTCATGTCTGACCACACAGCTTGTGGATATTTTTCACCACTAAAATGACCAGAAAAAGTAATTCTGTGACTCTACCCTAGAGGACTGCTGTTTAATGGCAGACTTATTGTCTCTTGATAGTCTAACTGCTGTTTCAGATGAAAAACTGGAAAATATAATGAGATGCAACATACAAACACTGTCTGTGGGCAGCTACATTCCAAAATATCATTACCACAGTGGTAGACTTTCGACTGTAAATTGCCTAGAAAGAGATCCCCATAGTTTCTTTTGATAGCTTTTGGATTTATGTTTCCCTTTTAACTTCAAGCAGTTTTCCGCCTGACTTGGTCAAATGAAATAAAACGGCATCTGCAGCCCTGCCTGACCTCATCTTTACGTGACTCTTCATGTGCTCCTTCAGGTGTGCAGATGTCTTGAACTCCTTGTCGCAGGTCTTGCAGGTGTAGACCTTGACGCCCGACAGCTCTTTGCGGTGCTCCTCCAAGTGCAGAGACAGCTGGCTCTGAAGAATGAACTCATCTCCGCACTCGGCACAGATCAAATTCTGCAGGGCGGGTAGCGAAGGTGGTAGAGGAGAAAAAACAGAGAGATAAGTTTCTTCCTAACGGGCAGTTAAGTGCAAATCAATGATGGGTTTCGTGTTTGATTGGTCAGCCGACTAACCTCCTCCTTTTCGTGCAGCATGATATGAGATTTGAGGCTGGCGATGCGGGAGAACCTTTTATTGCAAACGGGGCACGTGAAGTCAGAGGTTGTGTGTGTGGACTTGTGGAGTGTGAGGTTGAAATCCACGTTAAATGTCTGTGGGCAATGGTCACATCGATGAGGCTGCAAGGGAGAGAGGAGAAGTTAAAGAAAGTAGTGAATAATGTAAACGGGAGAGATCTCAGATGTCTCCCTATGCAATTATGTCCTTGTTAATTCTCACTTTTGGTGGAGACAGGAGACCCTGTAGCACTTCAATCAATGTGCTACCTTAACTGACTTAAGCAACAAAATATTCTACGGAAGTTTTCTCCCCATATTCTCCCCCTGTCCTATTAAAGTGTCTTCAAGAATCATGGACGGGCATCTGCAAAGCAACAGGTGTGTTAAAAAAATTAAATTTCACTTTATCATCTAATCATAAACAATGATTTATGTGTAGGTAATCTTTATTTTTTAGGTGATTGAGAGAGATGGAGAAACTGAAAGAGAGAAAAACCACTGATATACAAGTACATTATATTACCAGACTGCAAAAAAAAAATATTTCCCATGAGGCAGAAATGGTCCCAATATTAAATTCTATTTCTATTAGAGGAGCTGCTGACTTAATTTCAGAGTACTTTCTGACTGCGGTGAAGGCCGAGGGCAACACTGACACTGGTGAGTCTTACTCAGAGTGGCAGGCCCCGAGGCTGCTGCTCTTCAGCCTGGAGAGAGTCTACATAGTGGCCTTAAAATGGAAATGGCCCACAACTACACAGGTGCAACTGCAAATGAAGAGAGGTAGGGTCCTATTATCGTCTGTTTATGCCAGAAGAGACTCGTCAAGAGGAGACCAAATGACAGAAGTTGTCCTTACTCTAACATCCTTGTTAATTGAGTGCTACAGGAATGGGTCCTAAAACCTGGAAATGAGTTAGCATTTTAGCACTTCCGGTTCCCTCGTCTGGAAGTCAGTGGGTTTTTAGTTAGATGCCTGAAATAAGGTCTGTGGTTAACACAAGAGATTTTAACATTTTCTTCTACGACGTCAATTATATCAGTAAATACCCCACTCATGAATTCTGAAGCTTTTATGTGTCTTAAAAAAGGCGGCTGCAATCATGTGGCTAAATGAGACTACTAAACGTCATCACGCCGACTTGTCCCCTTTACAGCCTCGTTGTTTATACCCGCGCTTATGCGACCGTGGTGTAGTTTGTTTATAGCCTAACGTTAGCTTTTTACTTCTTGCGATTGCATTCACACCACAAAAATCTAAAAAGTGGTGTTCATTTGTGGAGATTATCTTGCTGAACAAAACGTGTAAGTATCATAAACATGTGTTTGCCACAGAGTTTATTTTCTGCAATAATCCAAAACCCAATGGAAAAATCCCATTGGCTTTTTGTCGAGGGAACCAGGACGATGCTAACTTCCTGGTTGGCCTACAAAAATACGTCATCCTTCCAGCACTCTATAGCATGGAGAGAAGGAACTTAGCCCCTTACCTTGTCTATGATCATGTGTCTGATTGCAAAAGAGGGAGTAAGAGAGAGACAGCGAGACAGAAAGCGAGTGTAGATGGATCTTAAAGGGGGAGAGGGGAAAGATATGGATAAAGCTATGAGCAGCTGGTAATCAGAGAGAAGAAGGCACACTTGGACACGAAAGGGTGACTACACCATGAATTAATAATTGCAAAAATCTGTATTACTCAACATGAACAAATGCACATGTATTTTGCATGTGTATTATTAATTAAAAAAATAAATAATGTACCCTAAAAAAAGAAAGAAAAAAAAAACAATCCATTGCTCTTTCGGAAAAATAAGTTCCCACACAGAACGATTCCATTATAGGCCTACTCACGCCAAGAGTAGCCACCAAAAAGTGTAAACACATCATCATACCTCATTGATGGGCAGGAACATCTTTCATACAGTAGCACAAAACATGATAATTATCATACATTACAAAGCAAGCATGGATAGCAGAGTCCTCTGACTCATCTGGTGCCTCAGTGGATGCTAACTGTGAACATTTAGGTTTTTGAGTTCAATATGTATTTTAGGATGTGGGGCCACAAAGTATGGGAGGAGGGAATGGAAATTTAAACAAATAGCCACTGAAAGCAATTTACTATTACTGGCCAGTGAACACTGCAGCAGAGGAAATTGCAGTTGTGATTCAACATCTATGAGAAGGTGATATTTGCTGTGCTATTTAAGACTGTTATTGGGCACCAGAGAAGGAGAGAGAGGGGGAGGGGGGGGGGGGGGGGGGGGGGGGGTTGGATTAAGCAACTTCTTTGCAAAATGTTAGATATGCATAGTTCTGCTGTAACTGCGCTGCACCACCACGACACAAACAAAGACCAGCAATGCAAAGCAATAAATAAAGTGTATGCATTTTCCCTGGAAATCCACTCTTGTGTTATGACTGAAGCAGCCATTCACACACACTGTACCTATGGACCTATATCTTCCACATTGATTCATTCATCCGGGAGTCAGACTGTGCCATTGCAGTTTGACAATCGTTTCCACTGTTCAAAGTTCAGGTGCAGTGGACATGTTGTGCTTTTGCACAAGACATATTTTAAAAACAGCCTTAAAATGCATCAACTCTTATTCAACAGAAGTTTATTCAATCAACTCAACTGAGGCTGTGCTCATTTACATCTTAGCCTGTTAGCTGAAAACATGTGGTGATACAGAATGTTGTGGCTCTAACGTCATGTTGCATAAGGATAAGTAAATAACCGCAGATGTGTTCAGTATGGAGCAACTACGAGAGGATGCCCACCACACTGCTGCTTGTAACTAACAGCACATTGCAGAAGCTTTGGCAGCGGCTGGCACCAAATATTGTGATTGGCAGACCCGTGATGAATCTGTCAAATAAACAACGGCAGCTTTAAACTTCCACATTGTGAAAAATCATCTGAGCTGAAAAATCCAGGACACCTCCAGCTTTGACGGTAAGCCACCAGCTTGGCCCAAATCCAACCTGTAGCTGGGACACACAGTTATCCTCATCACCTGCACCAAACTCTGGTGGAGATGTCAAGTGGAGTGCTGAGTTTTTGTTGTGCCATGTGAAGGCAATCCACAACAGGTCAAGTACCTCACAGATGAAGCTTACTGCTCCTGTAAGGGCTCAAATGCTGTCACCTCATACCTCCATCACAGCTGCAGTGTGACAACTGCTCTGGTAAATGTGTATGTGGTGCCCATAAGCTCAGTTTGAACTTTAAGGTTGGGGGTTCAGCAAAACAAATCTAGAGGGAATGTAATGTGTACAACACAGAGAGGTCTAGTGTATTGGGATGCTGTGTGTCGTCTACATATTACACCACCTAACTGAATGCGAGCCAGTGTCAGCGACAAAATCAGTATGATTGCATTGTTTTCTGCTGGAATGTCCTTACTGGCCAAGATTGACGAAGCGCTGCGCTGAACTTTTGTCAGATGCCCTGTTTCTATTTATTCCTGTTGCTCACTTTGAAAGCTTTGCAATGGACGAAGAACAGCTGATTGGTGAAGTTGAAATGAGGAGTTACCTATACGATACCTCCTCATCTCATTACAAAAGCCTAAATAAGGTGGCAGCTGGCTGGAGGGAGATAGCCTAAACGTTTTGTACTTGCTGTTGGCTATATTGTATGTCATTTCCAGTAAATATCACAATATAAATAGCAAGTATAATCTATATTTTAAGTGGTTACGTCTCCAGTCTGATCTCGAGCGCACAGCTGATGAGAACGTGGTTTATTTACATGACGTAACAGGAAGCATATATTTAACAGATTCAGTGTGGACAGGGAGCCTCCGATGTTATTTTAGGTAATTATTTTATTATTTTAGGTATTTTAGGTTAGCCCCCTGTACCAACGCAAACTGCACCTGTGGTGGTGCCATGCTTAGCATTGTGAAGAATTACCCTGAAGGTGGCTTCAAAAAGAGCATTTGAATCTCAACTGGCTGTTGAGAGGCTGATAATAATAGTGTGGTTCTACTTAAGTGGACGTGGATATGCCGGCCAGATTCAAGATCTGAATGTGTGCAATCGTAACAACAATACAAATACAAGTGCCGACGATAGAGAGCAAGCATACTCTTCTGACGTCGTCCAGACAAATAGAAGGTTAAAAACTGTGTTTACGGTCTTGTTATGGCTTTGAGTGCCGACACTCATGTGCTGTGCTTACCTTATCGTTGATCTCATGTTCGCGGAGGTGCTTCTGCAGCTGGCTCTCAGTGGTAAACACCTGGGAGCATATTGTGCACTTCTTGTCCTTGAGCTCTCCATCACTGAAACTGTCCGCCTTAGTGTCACTGGGATCTGCATCTGATAGAGTACAAGAGAGATCACTTCAATATCTTGATATGCTTCAAGAGGCTTTCTCCTGACAAGAAATAGCTGAAGTACATGGAGCGTTTTCTACTTCAGGTGCTGCGTTCAGTGGCTTTATGTTTGAGCATCCATATGAATTCAGTGTTTCTCATAGTGTCAGAATGAAGTGGGACAGGTTAGTTTCACTACAAAGAAATAATCCCAAAGAATGCATGAGGAGGTTTTTCATTTCATCACTTTGAGTTGTATTGTTTAGTGGGATCCCCATTAGGCAAATCAAGGCTAAGCCCACTGGTATTTTTCCTATATTCTATATTTTTAAGCTTGACTGTTAAAAATACTCTTAAAAATAAAGTGTTATCCCTCAAATGCATGGATGGAAATTAACAGTAGACCACCACACCCACTATAACAGCAGGCCTTTACTGATTGTACTAATACAGTAGTCTATGTTCGACAACAACAACACTATTAACAGCGAGGTCTGTGTCACGTTACATGATGGAGGTTCGCTGGTAAACTTGTTTTTAATTCACCTTATTTGCCTCCGTAGAAGACGAATGAAACATTATTTTAGGTTCCACTCTCTTAAGCTTGAGACCACACAAATGCATTTGCAGTCACATATAAATAAAGTTTCTATCTAATGATCCTCTGTGAAGCTGTGGGGGTGTTTTAGAGATATTCAACAGTTTGGTTCCGTCACGCCCATCCTCCATGTCAGTCACACAGGCATCGCTCGGACAGTATGTGGCTGATATAAAGGACATTATAACCCACTGTTAAATGTAGATGTCACGTTAATGTGATGTCGCTTTGGTTTTGTTGCCAAGCAACTTCAGCTCATCAGCGGAGTAGTGAGGTGAACGCGCCGTTTAGGTTATCAACTAACGTCACATAATAACTAAGCTACATATGCCAGCACACTGAATGCTTTCAACAACACATTTCAACACTTAGTTTAACATGTCAACACGTCAATGTGCCAACTTGTTCTCACCGCACCGTTAACGGAGCTCACGGCGTTAACGGAGCTACCGGCAGCAGCCGGGCTGCAGCCTCGCTCCTGCAGCGCCTCACAGCATCTAAATAATGGTAAACATTGTAGCGTGTTAGCCTCGAAGCTAACGGTAGCGCAGCGAGCTAGTTAGCAACAACAAGCTAACGGAGAAATGATAAAAAAGCAAAGCTAAAGTGAAAGAGACGTGCATTAACTAACAGTGCACGAGACCGCGGCTCTTCCCCTCGCGGACACCAATTGAGACTGGAAGCCAATAAGAAGAGCCAGCGAGACGTTATTAATATCATTCCGCCTCAATCACTCCTTCGCCGCACAAAGCAAAGCCCACCCGCAATACTATATCCGGGGACTATATGCACCACATTGAAGTGTTATTATAGAAGGCACGGAGCGGTTTGTCCACATAATAGCAGGTTATTTGGATAGATCATAATGTGTATTTTTTATTCGTTGCATTTTGGTACTTGTTACCTGTTCCGTCGTTGCTTTTAACTCTCAGTTTGCGAGGCCGGCCCCGCGGCATAGTTCCAGTACTCAGGGCGGGTGTGCTGTGAACGATTTGCTTTTCAAAATGGCGACTCTGTCATCTGGAGCTGCAGACAGCATCGGACCCCATGAAGACACGCTGCTGCACGGAGTAGGGAGACATCTACCGTCAGGTTCATTGTACATGCATCCTCGGCTGCACACAAAACACAACTTGTTTTACTAACAAATGAATGAGCAATTTTATAATTCTGAATAAGTGATACATGATATATTTAAGCCTACAGGATATAGTCCACTCCTTCAGTGAAAGTCTAGTTCTATCATTTATACTTAATGGCTTAATTCATTGTAAATCCCCCACCTTTAATAATATAGGTTAGGAACACAGATTAATATATATTTAAAATGACTTTATGATAAATGATGTACCACCTGGAGCTGTTTTAGCTGTAGGTCTACTGTATGTAGACCGTCAGGGGCCCCCGAAGGCCCCATTGTCTGTCTGTTGATTTCAGGTAATATGACTTATAGCAAATTGTTTGGCAATATATGCACTGCTAAAGCACATGAATAACTGAAATAATAAGGCCCTACAGGCGGGTACTGCATTATTACCTGCTCTGTCTAACAAAAATGACACAGTGCATATTCCAAAACAATTTTCTGTTCAACCAGGGAATTAATTGGGGCCCACAGCTCATTTTTTCCCACGCAACCCTCTACCAACAGTAAATAAACTGACAGAAGTAAATAACGTCTGAAATTGAACATGAAAAAAAGCCACAAACTGACAATAAAATAACAAGTCCAATTCCAAAAAAACAACAACAGGCAGGCTAGCTACAAATGTAAGAGATAGATTGATCCTATTGATCTTGTATTTAATTATCTTTACACCTCTTTACCACCACTACCCAGGCCATACACACACATACATCCAATATCCCTTATATTAACTCTATTACATTAATTAGAGAAAAAGTAACTTATATCACAAAAACACTACAGCGTAATTCCCAGGAGGAACATTAGTGGAAAGTTCTGGTGGTACGACGTATAGGAGCGAAAACACCACATATTGATTGCAGTGACTCATAAAGTACTTGTCGAGATATTACTGGAATATTACTGATACCACAGGAAATAAAAGATACCATAAAATACTGTATGATAAAGTGACTATAAAGTCACCCATGACACAGTTTAAGTCCCGTAGGAGTATCAGACATATAAAAGTATCATAAAGTGTGATATGTTAGTTTTGCACTCACGACTGAGTGCCTTAGACAATGTCATATTGATTTTTCAAGAATGTATGATGCACGTTGTTAAAATGACTTTACTGTGCATTAACACCAGCAGAGGGAGGCAATGAGTTATGAACGGCTTTGGTCATTTATGGGCCAATAATCCTGGAGATGCCAACAAGCTCACTCTGCTGGTGTTCCTGTTTAGGACTGTGCTACTGATCTCAAAGACTGTGTGTGAATATCCTACCCTAACACTTGAAATTGATCTTACATGAAAGACACACACACAAACACACACAAACACACACAAACACGTACACACAGGGAGACTTATGTCATGTTTAAGACTAGATCCAGGTCTCTTTTTAATATGCTTTTCCTTGGATATTTTTAATCTGATGTTGATATTGATGACATCTCATTTATACATTCACAATGACAGGGAGTCAAGATCACATTTGTTTTCAATTGACACAAATAAGCACTCTAATATAGACCGTTAGGGAGCAGAGCTGTGTGTTAAAATAAAGGACGAACATAGAGAGTACGGCTGTCCAGAGTGATTGAAACAAAAACACTGTGTGTATTAATGTGTGTAGGTTAATTGATTCTATTATCCTGGTGACCAAATATAAATAAATCCCACAGGGTTCCATCTGGTCATGCCACTCGTGGATTATATCATGACTCTTTAGATCAGCGAAAAACAAAAAAAGTACAGGAATTTGTGTTCATGTTTGTCTCGTTAGATCATGTTTCATCCTGATCCTAGATCTACAACATGTTTAGGTGTAACATACAGGCCTACAGGTGGGAAGCTGTGCCTCTTTGCTGTATCTTTCTTTGTTTCTAAAAAAGGGGAAGTCAGCCCCCTTGACTTTCAGTGAATGAGCAGCCAACCAAATGCATGTTCATTGTGTAAGAACATCTGTTCCTGCCAGGCCGCCGGTTACTCTGCCTGTCCCCTCGCGGTTGCACAGGCCACTGATCTCACCACTGAAAACAAAAGACTGGACATCACTCTGACCTTGTGGGATTGTCCACGCCCCTCTTTCCTCCCTCTGCTTTTCTTTTTGCTCTGCGGTCTGCCTCACCGCAGTCAAGAGGAGAGTGATCAATCATTAAAATTGTCATGGGCTCCGGGAGTGGGATTGTCAGGAAGCCCACCTCTGTAGGACACATGCTAAAACTGGTGTTGTGGAAAACACGCTGAGAGTTGAGGAGAGCTGCTGTCGTTGAGTCCCATCTCTAGCCCTGTCATTCATGCTAACAAGCCTCACCAACAGCTCTGACATCAATGATACTGAATGCGCGAGGCTAGACATGAGTCAGACTTGAAAATGCGGTGCTTGTTTGCAGCACTTTGCAGATGAGGTATCTGGTGAAAAAACTCCTGTGCAATCAGAAGCTTCTGTTGCAATTCAGTGACACCACCAGACTATTCACGGTTAGAACAGAAACAACCGTTGCCTGGAGGGTGTCCTTGCTGATTTTGGCTTGTATGTTTCCCTTTTCAAACCGGGACATTGTTGTCTGCAGATCCACCACCACCTCACGAAGAGGCAGACAAAGCCGAAGTCAGACTCCCGTCTCGAACAAAGGATAAATTCAGACACAATATTCTCCATATGTAGCACAAGGCCGGGCTATAAATTCCTCGATGACGGGAAAGGGGGGGGGAGGGAGGGGTGACAGGTCTTAAGATGACCCGTGGAATGACCTTGCTCAGTAACATTTCACATCCTGCCAACGTTTCTTCTCCCAGGTGTGGCAGAGGCTCCCCCCGCGCTGTCGGAGAGCACCGTCCGGATCCATGAAACCAATCACTCTTCGGCATCATGGAAACAGCATCTGACAGCCGTGGTCGCCATGGGCATGGTCCTCCCCTGTGACCAGCCTCAACGGGGGACGGGGGAGGTAAGGCCACGCTCAGCAACACTCAGCGGTCTGCTGGGTCTCTGCTTTTTCATCATGCAAAAGATTTTTGATGTTTTATTGTGAAAATCCAAGACACAATATACATAAAACACAATGAATGTGAAATGTTGCAGCTGCCAAAGAGGAGCCAGAAAGAAATATAGAATATAAATAAGCGAGCAAATGAATATTTAACATCTCACAGTCAGTAATTGACACTAGAATTAATAAGAATTACAATGAGATATTGTTAACAGCATGCAGGTTGTGCAAAATAGTAGAGCACAGTGAGGCAAAGAAATTAGAGAACAACGGTTTTAGAGTATGCAAACATAAAATGTTCAGTGAGGTGTGAACATACAGCATATACACAGACTGCAATATGCAAAAACATTCTCATGTTTGACATGCATATGTACACAATGTAATGCATATGTACATACATATGAAGTGTGTGTGTTTTAATAACTGCTGCACCACGATGCTCAAAATAAAGTCAAATAAGTGACGTTAGGTGTGACGAATTGGTGTGATAATAACCATTAAGGTTGTGTTTCAACCTCCCATTGTTCCAGGTCGGTTTGTCTCTGCCTACTTTTGTCTTTTGTCTTGTGCAATCCTCTGTCAGCGTACTGCGTGGTGGGATGTGGAGATAAGGGAGTTGTTTCTGCATATCTACCGTTTAGCCTCCCACTGGGTGTTAAAGGGAAAGGAGGTGAGAGAGAGAGAGGGGGTGGGGGGAGAAAGCATTACACAAACAAAACCATGCAGCCAATCAAAAAGGTGCACACATTAATAAACAACTAAATCTGAAAAAAAGTAAAGCCCTATTTACGGTCAGCTGTGCTGCAAAAGATGAAATAGCATTGCAGGAGTGTTTTTGTAATCAATAATGCATGGCTGTCCATCTTCGGAAAAAGAGAAAGCCCCTCCAAACACACCAGAGGCATCAGACACTTTTCATTTCATGCTGAAGGTCAGCAGAGCAGCACGGACGTCCCTACAGTACACAACACCAGGAAGTAAACAGAACATTATTTTTACATTCGCTCCGTCCAACCTTAGATTCATGTTTATACGCCGTCACGAAGGGACACTTAACGAGACGAGAAGTTTCTGATTAAGTGCTCGTAACGTAACCATGGTTGTTCCAAGCTAGTCGTGTAATCTGATGCCTCATGTAATCTAATCTTTTCAATAACATGCTTTAAATGACAACATGGGTGACGCTATAGATTGCAGCCCACAAGCTACAATGCCCCCTCATTGTACCAGGGAAATGCTGGACACCTATAGGTGCAAGTGAAGTACAGGAAACAACACTTGCATTTAGGAGGGTAAGTATTTTTTAATAACTGTAAGGCACAAACAGGATACCAGCATACTTGTATATGTCCTTTCACAACAACTATGTCATGAAAAGGAGCCAAACTACACATGGCACTTTAAGTTATTCTTATAAAAAAAATTGTTATACTATATTTAAAAAAATAAAAGGTACTCAGTAATAAAAAGAAAATGCTGTAATTTATGTGTAAAAGTGTAATTTATTATTTATTAAGTCCCTCTTAAGCACAAAATGGTTACCCCCTTATTGCCTAACATTTTCTTTTCTTCCTTATAAGTAGGTACCCAATAAGTATTTTATCGATACTCTTAAATAATTAAACAGTTTTTACAGGCTGTAATCTAAACACTACTTATTATTCCAATTTATTTTGATTACTATATTACTGTTTACTGTGGTTACTTGGCCTTGATATAAATTCACCCTCACACTCCTCAACGTTTTTATGAACGGCCATCTGCTCAGTCCAGATTACTGTTAAATATTAATCCCTCTCCATCCTTATTGCATTATGACAGTATGCTCATCACCTGCTCGGGAGCCGTCGTCCGTATCGATTTCCCTCAAGCCTGCACACATCTGGATGTTAAATTATTCTGACCGCAGCACAGCCTCTCCTCTCCTCAGCCACTGCATATAATACACACTCGTAAAAATACACAGTCACCCTTTGTACACACAGCAATACGGTGCATACTAATCTGTGACTGCCTGAATGCAATGCATATATAGATCCCATCCCCCACCTTTTAGTCACACAGATGCAGAGTACATCAAATGTGTAGTTATACATTTTGCCTACACAGATGCACACACCTGTATGCACACACGTGCACGCACCCACCTTATCGGGCTGTGAAAGCCGGAGCGCTGAGCTAATGCTCGTGCACCGAGGATGACACATAAGGATAATTAGCCTCCTACCACATGAAGCCGTGGCCCCATGGCAGCTCAGATCAATTAGACGCCATTAAAGGCTGGTCCCAGAACAGCCATGGAGACTTCCTAATGTCTTCTTTTCCCTCTGCAGGGTGCTAACAAAATCCATCTTCTCCCATGCCCCAAACCTAATTACAGGTAGAGATGCACTGTGTGAGATGAAAAGCTTGGAGACGCTTTGATGGATGGCGGGCTCCTGCAAAACAGAGCAAACAGGTAATTAACATGACAATGGGGATGAGGCGGGGGTCTCATACAAAAGACACAGGGGTGGTGGTGGTGTGGGAGCAGAGGTGTGCATATGTGTATTATGAGTGGGCGTTTTTTGGAACAAAGACACCAAAGTGCAGAAATAAAGGCTGAAAACTTTGATGTGATGTGAAATCCTTTCGCTACGTGTGTGTTGCTGCGGTGAAGTAGAATAGAAGATAACAGCCCTGCAGGGAGTGACCAGACGCTTAATGGAGGTGTTGAAACCTCGTGCGGAGATAAATTATTTATCCTTTGACAAAGTATACCTCGTTAATTTTTCATTGCAGCATATTTATGGGCGAATCATGAAGATGTGATAGCTGTATCAGTTTAAATTGTCAGGTGTGTAGCCCAAAAGAAGTACTGCTCCTCTTCAAACGGCGTATAGATCGGATCAAATTATCTTTCTAGCCGATTATCAGGTCATTAAATGGGCGTTATCAGTAGTATGTAGGGCCCTGCTAAACCCACTAGTAGTTTTTTTTTCATCGATTCACATGGTCGATAACCGGAAGAAGGAATAGAAGGAGACAACAGTGACCTCCAGGGACTGCGGTAATTATAACGGGCGCGAAGCGGAAGTGAGGCGCTGTAGTAAAGACAGCGTGGCGTTTGCATTCAGTTTCAACGTTTCATTCAGTTTCACAACGTGTTGCTTTTAAGTTTCGCTTTCACTTTTACAATGTGGTAGGCATAGTAGGCCCCTACTGACCCACATCCATGAGGCTTATAACGACTGATAACGCACATTTAATGGCCTGATAACAAGTTGAATCGGGGCGCAGACATCTCTGTCTCTTATTTCCCCATCACTTTGCGAGCTGCGCTCAAGGAGAATGTGACTCATTTCACACATAAACCTTTAGCATTAGGTGGTTAGATGTCTCATTAAGACAAGAGATAACAGTAAAAAGGTGAAGTGAAAGCAACAGCACAGACTTCCCTACTGTATTTTATGGCTCATGAGAATAAGAAAACAAGCCTCATTGTCCTCGGGGAGTTCCATACAGTAGTGAATGGCTGTGCAACGTGATTCCTCTATGTGTTATCTGGGTTTCTATGTGAGGATGGCAACGATTGCTTGGCAGCCATTTCGTTAGGTAACCAGTACTTTTTGTTGTTATTTCACATGGTTGTAAAACAAACTGTGAGAGACATAATTCACAGCGTCAGTGAGGTCACAGGTGACCTGACAGTAAGAAGTATTAAAATGGGTTAGCAAACCCACAGTGATGTATAAATAAGCTGTAACCATTTTGTTTATAGACTAGTAACATCAATTAGGTTTTCCTCTTAGCTTTCTTTCTTGGTAATGTCACACACTAAAAACCACAGGAATCATTTCAGTATCTCGGAAAGTATTTGCAACAGCAGGTTTGACAGTAAACCATAACTTCCTGTGAGAGCAGCAACTTTTAAAAAACCTCTGACAATATACAGTAGATATAGACATCGAAGGATAGAACAAACACACTATATGAGTTCTGATCCCAGTAAGAATAAAGAACATATAGACGAGAGATGATGGATCACCTGTGTGACTAAAACCTTAAAGAGTAAGTCCAGCTCATCAGTGAGTTTACTCAGTATATACTGTCTGTGGTTGCAAGTACTGGCACCAAAGCCTCATGTTGTGTCTATAATAAATGTCTAGTCTGTAGGCAGACAGACAGTCATCATACATCAAGTCATTGTTGACAGCTGGCATTGTTCTGAAAATGGATGGTTCTATATTTTTAATCATGTAATTAAAATGTTGCTGTAGTAAAAACAGTTAAACATGTTGACAAAAGTCTGAAGGGTCGTGAGATGAAAAAAAACAACAACTACACACATTTGCTTTTTTTGTAAAATATTAGATAATTTGACATCCTTCTGCGGCCGGGAGGTGTATTCATGTGTTTCAGGCGGGAAGAAATTCTTTTGTAACAAAGGTCATCATGTCACAGGAGTCACAGGATCTGTTAACTGATTGACTGATTGTCCTCTCTGGGCGCACTTCGCCGCTAAAAGTTCAACTTTTTCCCAACTTTTAATTTGGCCGCACTTTTCCGCAGAATCAAACGCCCACAGCTCGCTGAGCTCGGGAGCGGCCGCCACAGCTTTTCATAGACACCGCATTGCAGCTCGCCGCAGGCCGCACTTCGCCGCGGCTCTGGTGTGAATTCGGCGTAAGGGGTCACATGTCAAAATGGTTGGAAACCACGCTAGTTTAATCTTTCAGTTTTAAAGGCTGCAGTGTGTAGGATCTGGGGACATCTAGCGGTGAGTTTGCAGATTGCAACCAACTGAAGCTGATCCCGTGTAAGAGCGTGTAGAAGAACTATGGTGGCTGACGCGTAAATGTGAATGTCCCTCTCTAGAGCCAGTGTTTGGTTTGTCCGTTCTGAGCTACTGTAAAAACATGGCGGCTGGCTCCGTGAAGAGGACCCACTCCGTATGTAGATGTAAACGGCTCATTCTAAGCTAACGAAAACACAGCGATTGTTATTATCAGATGATTATACACTAAACATAACATAACACTAACATACTTAATATTATATTCCATTTCTGCCAATAGATCCTAAATGTTACACACTGTTCCTTTAATCTTTACTGCATGTTTTTTTTTTTTTTAAATGTAAAATCTTATTTTCTAAAGTAACAAGTAACTACAGCTGAAAAATAAATGTATTGGAGTGAAAAGTAGAATATTGTCCTATGAAACATAGAAGTAAAAATAGCATAAAATGTAAATACTCAAGTAAAGTACAAGTACCACAGCACTTGAGTAAATGTACTTAGTTACTTTCCACCACTGGGTCAGGAAGTAGAAAGATAACAGTTTTAGATTTTGTATAGTTGATATTTAATGTCCTTCTCTAAGTGGTAATGATTAAAATGTGTCTCTCAGAGATAATGAATCTACAGACCAGACAGTAAAAGTCGATGCCAACTTTCAATAACAATCAAATTAAACGGTTTATCTTGATATTTTTGTCGCCAATGTTGTTGCTAATTGCTGAATGCTGAATACACGTTAACGTTCTTTCCACACGAACCTCTCTGCCAAAAAACTTCCACCACTTGATATTGGATTTTTTTTTTTGTGGTGTAGCTGTGAAGAACATTTATAAATGTTATGACCTTGATTTTTTTTTTTTTTCAATGTAGACTTGCAATATATTGAACACTTACAGTACAGCACTTCCATTAGTTTGCCACAGGAGAGACTGCAGTGTGAGATATCTACCTAATTAGTGACCCCTTAGTGACCCATTCAAATCTTCCCACTGGTGGGTTGTGACCCAGACGTTTTAAAAACACAGTATACTACCCCTCCCTTTCCTTTCCACACATTTTTCTATAAATAAGATGACCTGTTAACATGCTGAAATACACTACGTTTCATTCAGAACCTACATTGTAAAACACTGTTTGTGACGGTATAAATTCCTTGCCACTGGCTGTCAGCTCAGACCCAAACACACAAGAAAATGCTGTATAACCCCCTGCTTGATGGCCCATCACATGATTGAAATACACACAGTAATTCCCAGTCTACGGCAGAAATGTTCCTGTGGGATTAGTGTTGTGGACAAGACTCCTTTGTTTTGGATTTCAGTCGAACATTCTCGCTGCTCTCAAATCATTTCACAACGACAAAACTCCTTTCTGCTCGGCTGCTAGAAACACTGAATGTAATCACGCTGACCCTGCCTGCCACCGTCCTGATAGCAAATGACCATAACCGTGCATCTAATGCCAAGCTGCTATATTCCCAGTTAGCACAATGCGGTTGTGTATCAGAGAAGGGGTGCGAATGAGCAGACTAGAAAATGCTTTCAAGAGGGACGCTCTGAAACTTCCAATGCACATTTGTCATGCTTTTAAGTGATTTACAAATGAGAGGCATGCGGGCTTTGTGAGGGGGACGGAGAGAGGAGTTTTCAGTGAGAGGCTTTGTGTGGCCCCTGCCTACTAGCATATAGATGGAGTTAGAAATGTGTGTTTGTGCATCATCAGTGGTCATTAAAATCAGGAGATATACACCAGAGCCACTCGTAGTATGGTGATGAAGGGGAGAAGGGAAAATGGAGATGATGGAGATGGTAAATGTTCATGAGTCTTTTTATTATTATTTATTATTCATTGCGGAGTGGAATAACTATAATTTGTGCAATAATTCAATTG
Organism: Sebastes umbrosus; assembly: GCF_015220745.1. Lineage (NCBI taxonomy): Eukaryota > Metazoa > Chordata > Actinopteri > Perciformes > Sebastidae > Sebastes > Sebastes umbrosus. Next base: position 31,638,591 of record NC_051279.1, read on the forward strand.
TGCAATGCTGTCATTAATACTGCATTTGTACTGTACATTCAAGAAATATTCTTATTTATTAAGCATTCATATTTAATACACTTAATAGAGCCCACTTCTCAGCATTTTGTATTTACTTATTTGCACTAGGGGTGTAAGAAAATATCGAGTACCGCGATATTACGTTTTGTGATACTGTATCAATTCTCAAAAACACTCCATCGAATTTTAATTAATAGTTTACATGCAAAGATTTAATCAGTCAACACTTTATTTAATTTGCAAAGATATGCGCCATCTCAGTGTTCTCTCAAAGTAGTGCTGTAATGTTGGATGTTACGAGTACTGTGAAAAATGCAAATGCAGATCCTACTGTTCAGATTGCATAAAAAATAAACATTTTTTACTCAGATTTTATGCATATGGCAGTCTTCTTTATACTATGACAGTTTTCCTAAAATTAGATTTTAGAAATTGCAATATATATATATATGTCTTGCTTACAGTATCGCAATATATCGTGATATATTGAATTGTAACCCCTGTATCATGATATGTATCGTATTGCCAGATTCTTGCCAATACACAGCCCTAATTATGGTTATTTGTTATGTATTTTACGTCTTAATTCAAATATTTCTACATATTTCTTATATTCCAATTTTCTTATTTTTTTAATTTTAGTACTTACTTATATTTCTTCACATATATTGTGTTTGTATTGTAGCATTATGTTTATAATTTACATGTTACATACTCCTTTATTTCCATCTTCTTACATTTCTTTATGTTTATACAAGAGGAACTTTAACGGGGATCAATAACGTATTTCTGATTCTGATTAAAAACTATGAGGTATTGTAACAAAGCGATAAAAGTTGTGCTTTTGATATAGATGTATGAATATCCCAAATATGTGTTTAGTCATTAATTTATGTTCACTTTACTGCAGCTCCCCTGACACCACACCCACTCATTCCCATGCACACACACACTTTCACCACCACCACCACACAATAATAATATACAATATCTCAAGTAAACACACCAACTCCCAGTCAGTGACAATGTCTTGCCGACCACTTTTTGACTCATTTATTATGACTTTTCCTTCAGTGTGCAGGCGCGGCTTGTTTTTAGCCAGGCAGCCCTTGAACAAAGATGAGAGGGAAGAGGAAAAAAAAAAAAGACAGAGGAAGAGGGAGGAGGGACAATCTAAAAAGCCACCCATCCCCCCTCTCGCTAAAAAAATGCATGCCTTGCCATGATTTCCTCTCTCACCTTCCTATACTAGGCCTGTGTTTTTACACTCAAACTTGCCTTCAAGATAATGCAAAACACTCTAATTTATCCCGATCCATGCGACTTTATTGACTCTCGCATCGATTTGAGGAAATTTGTTGGCGAGTTTGCCGCTCGAGGCAACAGGTTTCTGTGCGTATAAGCAGCTTTGCTGTGCTAGTAGACTGTGAAAAATATTGTTTCAGTGGGATTTCATGCAAACATATGCTCCATATGTCCTTAATTCTTTTGGAATGAGGTCATAAACTAACACTTTTCAATGTCAGCTGTTTTGAACATGGCTTCTGTGTTGGAGCTATTGTTACCGGCTGGAGCTGTGTGTGTGTGTGTGTATGTGTGGATGAATCAGGCTCCACTTTGCAGCAGGGATTGGGGGTGGGTAGGGTGCTGTGAATTGGGATGGTGCTGGTGGTGTTGGGGTGGGGGGCCCTCCCCACCTCCTCCCCCCTCCCCCCACCCCCACATCACTTCAGTAAAGTAAAACACAGATAGGGCTAATTACAAAGTCGCTCTGAGCACTTGGGGCAATACAAACAACAGCTGTCTGTGGCAGAAGTAGGAAAGTCAAACACTCAGTTGTGTACGCAGGCACACACCAACACACACACACAGACGCGCGCGCGTCTTGGATATAATTAGTGAGATCGAGATAAGTGGAGGGCAACTCAAGACGTCTGTGTGTGTGTTTAGCGCGCTGCAAAACAACTATTTGTTAAGTTTCACAACTGCAGATAAATATGCACCAACTTTGAGGTGAAGGGAGGTGTTATTCACCACAACGCTGGTGAATGTGAGTTGATGTGGGTGGAGAACCAGCACAAGGCTCTGTCACCTTGTGTGACCATGTGTAATTTGTGTATTAGTACACGCACTGCTCAATTCATCACGCCGGATGATGGATGTGCTGTAGAGTGTGGGAAAAGCAAGGCAGCGCAGACATGAATGCAGGTTTCTAACCATCAACCAGCAGGCGATTATCTCCTTCAACTTCAGTGTCGCATGAAAGGGACTTAATGTGACATATTTCACCACTGTATTTGTAGCGAGTATAGGTCAGCTAAGTAAGATCCTAGTACCTGTCAAGGGTATTCCTTTTTTAACAGATCTGAGAAACACGCTGGGTTTTTCATTTAGGCATAAAAGTGTAGATATCTAGTGAACAGGAATTTAGTTCAGCTTTGTAGCAGGTGATTTATTACTCACACATCTAACTCGCTGTGTTTATTATCTTTTAATACATGTTTTAATCCTTCTTGTTTTTATCTTATTGTCTTGTTTTAATTTATTCTCTTGCTGCTGGTCACTGAAAGTTACCAAACGTAATTTTAGGGCTGTCAAAGTTAACGATAATAACGCGTTAACGCAAATTCATTTTAACGCCACTAATTTCTTTAATGCATTAACGCAACTTGCGATTATTAGGGTGTAGTGGGCTCAGTTTTAAAGCTAGAGTGAAGATACTGGCATCATATAAGACTAGAAAAAACTAAAGAATCCATCGGTACCAACCATGTCATACTAGCGTGTCCATAAGGATATTAAATAATGCTCCAAATTTGCGCTAAATTTTGGTGAGGAAAAACTGTCATGGCCATTTTCAAAGGGGTCCCTTGACCTCTGACCTCCAGATATGTGAATGTAAATGGGTTCTATGGGTACCCACAAGTCTCCCCTTTATAGACATGCCCACTTTATGATAATCACATGCAGTTTGGGGCAAGTCATAGTCAAGTCAGCACACTGACAGCTGTTGTTGTCTGTTGGGCTGCAGTTTGCCATGTTATGATTTGAGCATATTTTGTATGCTAAATGCAGTACCTGTGAGGGTTTCTGGACAATATCTGTCATTGTTTTGTGTTGTTAATTGATTTCCAAAAATAAATATATACATACATTTGCATAAAGTAGCATATTTGCCCACTCCCATGTTGATAAGAGTATTAAATACTTGACAAATCTCCCATTAAGGTACATTTTGAACAGACAAAAAATGGGTGATTAATCGCAATTAAATATTTGAATCGATAAATAGTCCTAGTAATTTCGTTGTATGCTTTCCATGACAATAAAAGTATCTTGAATCTTGAATTTTACTGATTTGAAGAACCATCTTTGCCTCTTTTTTTAAATTCAGTTCAATCTTTATAAAGCAAAATCAAGTTCACTAACTACGAGCCAAAATATGCAATTATTTCAGTAAGACATTATTGACCTTTAAGATGGAAAAATGGAAAACAGAAATTTTAATTTCACACAAAGATCAGTTTACTAGAGTTAGCGTCTTTACTAGTTACTTTACTAGTGCTACTTAGTGTTGCGTCGATGTGAAAATGAAAGTGGTATAATGTCTTCTGAGGCTCTAGTGAAGCTTTGTCAAGCCTGAGAAAAAAACCTTGATGATGTCACAGTGATGTAATCAGCGTTACCTCAGTTTGGGTTTGGTCACTAGAAGGCTGCTACAAACGGGGTGTGCAGTTTCTTTCATTTTGACCGTCTTCTTGAATCCGTCTATTGCAAAACATCAAGTTTACCATAGTGCAACAGTGACCCCTTTAATGCTGTTAGTCCTGAACCTCAACCACTATTACTGCGGTCAGTTTCAACAGTAGTAATAGCAGTAACAGTAGTCGTACTATTAGTTGTAGTGGCAATATCCATTTCAACTTCTCTGTCCTGACAGGGGAGGGAGGCAGCGTGGGGGTGGGCACGGTATGATGGTGAGTGAGTGAGAGTGTTTGAGGCGAGGGTTAGGTGAGTGGGTGTGTAAGCAGGTTTTAGATACAGTACTATTTCAGATTTTGTAAGTGTCTGCAAAGCAGGTAATATGGGGCCTGAACTCTACAGCTCCTCCAGCTGAAATCATGTTTCATGGATAGTCAATAGTCCTGGGAGTCACCTAAATGTACTCATGTCACTGTGTTTGCTATAAGCTTTTCCCCCAGGTACTTTTAAAATGTCAACAAAAAGCTATAATCTGCCTAAAACACAACAGTGTGGAGAACAACATGATAAACACAAATGCTAATGCTTCATCAGATTATTTAATACCGGTTTATGGTTGTCAGGAAGCCTTAACAGTCATTTGGTAACCAAATTCTTTTCAAATGTATCATCTAATTGGTGAATACAGTGTGTAAAAGAAAAGGGATTTTGACTTTTGTGCCATAGGGTTTAGACACGTTGTAAACAAAGCATTACTGTACAGGCTGGATTTATTAACTAAGATACTGAATCCCAATGGTGACAACAGAAAGGGATGTTGGCATGCAGAATGTAAAGTATATTTCAATGCATTGTTAGCATGGAATATGGTTCCTGTTAGCATTTTGAGGAACTCAGCATGTGTGACATTGACTGCAGATTTATTGTTTCACTATCTTTGTTACCTTTGGCCTTGAAGGAGGTTATGTTTTCACCGGTGTTGGTTTGTTGGTTTGTCTGTCTGTCTGTTAGCAGGGTTACTCCAAAAGTTTGCGATGGATTTGAATGACATTTTTTGGAGGGGTGCGGTGTGGCACAATGAACAACATTAGATTTTGGTGGCGATCCAGTTCATGATCCGGATTCAGGATTTTTTTTAAGGATTCCGATCAGCCTGAGCATTAAGAGACCACAGGGTAGAACACATGTGCAGTGTAACTGATGACGCGTTGATGACGCGTGACCCCACCTCCTTCCTTCTGAGAGCAGAGAGATACGTGTGTGAATGTGTGGCGAGACTCCGAGGTGCGGGAGCTGCTGGCCGTCCGCAGTGAGAAAGAAAAAAACGGTAGCTGATGGGATGAGAGACAACGTAGTGTAACGTTTTACAGACATAACAAGGCTGCTGAATGAGAGAGGCATCCGCCAACACGGAAACACACCGTGTTAATAATAAGCCGACCACCTCACGGTACCACCAGCTGTGAGGTGTGATCTGTTTTTAAAGTCATGCACCTTGGCGGAGGTCTGCGCTCTCCGAGTGCCGTTCTAGTTGTAACTGTATCTACTTAAATAGCCTGTTGACATCACTAAACTGTCTGAGTCATTGTTTTTTAAAGTCTGGGTCAGCATCCAGTATCTTTCTTCTAATGAAAGATTAGAAACTTTTTAAATTGATGTCTATTGTTTCAAGTTACGGAAATATTCTTGAAATGAACTTAAAGGGGACATATTCTGCTCATTTCCAGGTTCATACTTGTATTTTGGGTTTCAACTAAAACATGTTTACATGCTTTAATGTTCAAAAAAACAATATATTCTAATGAGCCTGCATGTGACATAGGAAGGGGAGCCAAATCTGAATGGCTTGTTGATTCACATATTTTCTGATCTAGACAGCCCACAAAAAACTGACTGGGTCGTCTTATTTCACAGTTTGTGGGTTGCTAGGAACTCCAGATACCCAAATGTATGATTATAAGCACTGAAAATGTGAGTTTTTCATGATATGTACCCTTTAAAATGTAAAATTGAACATTAAATTGCATCAAATTATGTTTTGTGTGACCTCGGTCACCAGCAGAGTATTTCATAGAAAATGGGTCGCCTGAAAAAAAGGAAAATAACTGGCCTGAGTAACGCTTCCGTCTCACTCTCACCACCTCAAACTCACACAAAAGCAGACGCTCACACACATGCACATAAACACTGTGGAAATGACACTCGTCTAGTTGAACTTTTGCACTGTGTGGTGTGATGAAACCCAGCTGAGAGAGGGAGAGAAAGAACATCTAGCAAGACAACAAATTACAGATAGAGCTTTTCTGTGCACCAAAATGTGCTTATTTTTCTACATCTTTTTAAGTGTCAAGTTGACCTTAATGTTTAGTTAATGTTAATAAGAAGTAATTCCTCTTTATATTAATAATATAAAATGATCATGAATTGTATATTATTATTACTTATCTTTAGAATTTCCTTTTGTTTTTGTGATCCCACAATCTGAGGATCTCCGGCACATTTATCTCAACCAATTAAAGTTATTTCTCGTAAAAAAGTTTGTGCAACTAAAAAGCGGTGAGTGCAGTGTGTAGCTGCCTCGTTACGGGACACATTTCAACAGCAGTGCATTCACCGCTGGCTTGGAGAGAGCCTCTCTAAATTGGAGTAATAGAGCCTCATGCCAGACAATAATGTGAGTTAAGTCCTTTAGGGCAAGGAGCTGCAGAGATAGGCAAACAAAAGATAATCAATATCATATGGTGTGTCGCCCGGAGTCCAGACCAGCCTCTCGCCGGCATACTCATCGCATGCCTCCGAGCGCTTGTCTACCGCCAGATTCAATGTCAGACACAATGTCAAACAGGCAACACGTCCAGGGCTCACGTGTTAATTACAACATCATCACACAAATAGACGCGGTGGTAATATGACAGCTTTTGAAGCAAGGTAGCGCTGCGGACGTGTTTCAAATGTGATATGCTCTCTAATTGCACTCCATTCAGTATTTATATTTCTTTGCACTATTTGTAATGTTTACACTTAAAGAACACTTGACTTGTATATAGACGTTTGTATTTTATTCCTTATTTTATTGTTGGTCATTGGTGCTTTATAAATATATTATATATGTACCTATTTTTTCACTACTTGTGTATATAACAGTCCTGTCTATTCCTCCTATTTCTGTGTAAGTAGGTTTAGAGAATCGTGTATGTATGTACCGTATGTATGTAACTGATTCTGATTCTAATGATGTTAAAACTTGGTTAGATTAACAAAGGAGAGATTACATAAAAATTGCCTGCAGTTAAACAACATTTACTCAAATTAAATTTAGGAATTTATTAACCTCACACATGCTACTAAATCCCAACACACCATATCATCTTTGTAAATCTAGTTTTCACAGGCTTCTTTTCACCTGATGAGAAAAGTGGAAGTGATGCTAGAGAAGTCAGTAAAAAGGATGTTTTACGGGTCCTTTTTTTTTTTTAACAGCGCCGTTGGACACCGTACAGAATATGCAGGAGTACAAGCAGCACTGGTTGTTACAAAGCAAGCAGGTGATACAATGTAAAGCACAATAGTGGCGGCTTCAAATTGCAGTGTGTGCCAGTGTATAGAGCGAGGCTGATACACAAGCGCTAGCATTATATACACAAGCGCTAGCATTATATACACAACGTACACAAGCTTTAGGCACCTTTTCCTGCCCTGACCCCCCCCCCACCACACACACACACACATACACACGGACGACCAACACCCCTCTCCCTCCTCTATCTCTTTTGAACCTGAGGACACACAGAGGCGGCTCTGTGTTTGAATTAAAGGGCCATACGAAGGGAGTGGATACTTCCCTTCCTCTTTGACAAGCTGTATGTTAACAGGGGGGGTCCGCTGTGCTGTCACCGGTAAAATGAACCGTGCGTACTCGCGTGGCAAGGTGCAACAACGGCTCCCTGTCTGACTTCCTGTTGTGTTACCTTGTGTAAGTCGGACATGGGATCCTTACGTGAGAGCCTCTGCAACGCACTCACAGAGTGACATAAGATTTGATGATGAAATCCCCATGCTGTGATACTGTGATATTCTCGGTGTATCCCTGATGGCTGTTTTTGTCTTGTTGTTTGCTCTCACTGCACCTCGTCTCTGAACATGCATGGTTGCTTTTGAATGAGCCGGGGAGTATGTGTGTATGCAAGAGGGGAGGTGGGGGGTGGAGTTGGAGGGTGTGTGTAGCTACCTTTTTGAGTGTGTGTTAGCACTTTTGGACAGCAGTTCTCCTGCAATCAGCTTGTGCACTTTTTCAGCGTGTGTCATGCTTTTTCATGCAGAGAATGTGTATTATGCTTGCATGTGGCTGCACTTGGTCCTGCATGTGTGTGTGTGTGTGTGTGTGTTCAGGGCTAGTGTGTGTGTGTGTGTGTGTGTTTTAGAGTGATAATTCTGCTGAGAGGCAGGCAGACAGTAGGGGAGGGTGAAGGAGGAGGAGGAGGAGGAGGAGGAAGAAGAAGAGGAGGAGGACTGAAGACAATGTGAGCGCTGCAGTATGATCCTGTATCCATCAGGCTGCCTCCTGCAGTCACCGCTGCTTAAAATGCACTGCCACAGACACACACACACACACACACACGCACACACACACACACGCACACAGGAAATGGCCTCAATCATTGTAGCACACAGTCCACAGTTTCTCATTCCAGATGGGATTATGATGTTATTACTGCACGATTACACCACATAACTATATTAGCAACAGAACACAACCTGGGACTTCTCAATCAGTCACCTTCCCTTTGTACCGAGAGGACTTTTCAACAACCCCTCCCTGCCTGCCTGCCTCACACACAGATATACACACACACACACACACACACATACACACACACCCTGAACTAACAACAGCAGGAGTCAGCCATTTACCTTCATTCTTATCCTCCCTGCTGCTGCTGCTGCTGAATTAGCCATTATAAGCATAATTTAACGATGTTTGCGCTGTGATGCATTGGCTTTTCTGATTTTATGTCGATGCAGTGACGCAACAAGATTTGCGTTTGATTTGCTCTTTTCTGCAGGTGGATGTTGCGGCCCAGCTGAGAACAACAGCGCTAAAATAGCATGAATGATTACTGGTGTGGGTGGATCCACTCCCCCCCTCCCCTCCCCTCCTCACCCTATGGAATTTGATAAGATGGAAAGGAAAGGTGGTCAAGAAGAGGAGTAGAGGGAGAGGAGGGTCAAAATGAGAGAGATGTGAAAAATTTAAAGAGGAGAGGAGGGAAGGCGTGTAACCAGGAAATAGATGAGATCCAAAAGCTGTTTCAGATTGAGTCAACAAGATAGAGAGCGAGAGTGAGGGAGCCGCACTTCCTCCTGTAGCGATGAAGAGGTAAAAGGAGCCAGTCCTTTCTCAGCTCAAAACTATATGCTTTCATTAGGGAAACATCCCCTGAAGAGAAAGAAGGAGAAATCGAATACAAAACGTGCACAAAGCTGCCACCATTTCACACAATTAACAGTGACAAAGAAGAGGAAAATGTGGATTCTGTATGTACTGTATGTATAAGTATGTATTTGTTTCATACCTACAGTATAAAGCACATTTGACTTGAGCCGAATTCTTTTTCTGTTCACTTGAACTGAGAGAGGTGTGGCATCAGGGTCCAAAAAGGGTGTAATTTGTCTCATTCAAAAGAGGTAATGGGATATCCCATAAATATTTCACGTCGAGTGGCAAGACGTGGGCTTCCTCCTGCTGCTCCGAGATACTGTATTTGCTCATGGGCTGGTTCGGCAACAAAGCACACTGCCACCCCCTCCCTCCCAGCCCAACACCCCCCCCCTCCCTGAGGTATCTCCTTGAGCGTTCTCCTTGCACTCCTCCTTTGCCAGCTGACAATTAGCATGCGGTCGCTAATGCACTACAAGCTAATTGAGCACAAGGGGGCTGAAGGTGTCAGTCACTGGAGAGGGCTTGTGATGGTTGCGTATCCTAGTACCCAACACTAGTGCCATTTTAAGACAAGACAGGATAAACTTTATCCAACCGTTTGCACCAAGTGAAGCCAAAAAGACTTAAAAAAAGAAAATATTTTGTATATTTATATTGTGTTTTTTAAGCTGCAGTGGGTAGAAACGGAGCAACTTCAAAAAGCTATTTTTATAAAACGGTCCTTATATCCTGACGGTAGTACATTTGATAGGAAATATGCAAGAAATCATGTGCCGCTGGGTGCTCCTAATGGTATCTGCAAGGTTTCACAGATCGGAGGAAAACAAGCAGTCAGAGCCGAGCTGGAGTCTTGCCGTCTATGAACCGGCTGTCAATCACCTGCTAACTCCGATCAAACGGTCAAACTACGCAGCACTGATCAAATATGAATCAATATAATGTTACTGTAATGCATATTTCTCTCCTCAAATGTTTTCAGAAACATCTGGTAGTGCACTATTAAGCTGTAAAATGAGCAAGTTTGTGACCCGGCAGCCATGTTGAGATCAGTTGAGGAAATACTAAGCACCGCCCACCAGCCGGAGCACAGCCAATAGAAACGCTCTCTCTCTGAAAAGTCTCCCGTCACGGCCTAGCTTTTTTAAAGCCTGAGGAGGTGCAAAAGTCAAATTTTCTCTCAGAACACTTGAATTACAATATGCTGAATGGTTATTATGGAATTCTTTGCCCAATGATGCCAAAAACATTCTGCCTACTGCAGCTTTAAGGAAGCAATAGGAATAAATATGGATATTAAATTGGTTGTGACTCAACTATTTGCTACTTACAGCACAGATGCTCAAACAACATCTTTATATAACTCATTTATTTTCCGTTTAATTAAATGTGATTAAACCTGTAGTCTGGTAACACGCACAGACACAATAATGTAAATCAGTGCCGCCTATAACAATGCACATCATTGCGTTGGATATCGCGGGGCAGCTATTATAAGAGCTGCCCTGAGGTGTGCGTTTGTGTCTGCCACACACGCACGAGCAGCTATGCATGCGATAGTGTGCAAATGCATGCATGCATTGTTGTATGCATTTGCACCGCTGGTACAGTAGGTAGCGGAAGATTTTCAAACCCCCCTTTTTCTTTTTTAAAGGTGAAGGTTCACTGAGGTAAAATGCTGAGTGGGTGACCTGCAGGCTGAAGGGCGTTCGACAAACGACAGGGAGGATTCTCTGCCGACTGATTCAGAGAGAAAAGAGAGAGAGAGAGAGAGAGAGGGAGAGAGGACACCTTGGGTGTGTGTTTGGCCTGACATTCCCTCTGACTTGGAAAGCAGGAATGGAGAGACAGAAAAAGAGAGAGAGAGAGAGAGAGAGAGAGAGAGAGAGAGGCTGTTTTAAAGACTGCTCTCTTATAACAGGAAGTATCTGAACAGTGACTCACACACTACAGGGAGAGAGAGAGAGAGAGAGAGAGAGCAGGGAGGCTCTCTGTTCATTGTGTTGTAACTATGTATAACTAATGTGCCGTGTGTTTGTTATTACATTCATGGGTGTGAGAAGATTTTCTCTTTTACCATGAATGTAATAGTGGATGTCAGTAGTGACGGAGTGTGCTCGCATTGGAGTGTCACATTTTACAAAGGAATTATGTATTTTAGTATGATAAGACATGTTAAGCATATCTAAGTGTGTAAGGAAGTCCACATGCACATGTACGGGCGTGGGTGTATGAGTGTGTGCGAGTGGATCACGTTTCAAGAATGCAGCGCTGCATTTTGGTAGATATGGGTGTGGATGCGTGTGCTGGAGGGGCTATCAGTGTGTTTTCATGTGTGTCTCAGCTGAGCAGATCATATGTCATCAAGGACATAACGACTTACTTAACAGTCTCGTACGTTCATCCGTATGGCCGTGTATATATGTGTCCTTATATATATTTGAGGAAGCAGCGATGCATTTTTAGCACTTATGATGCTCATCGGTCAATGTGTATGTATTTCGGTATATGTGTGCAAATGCTCAGGGAGCCCCAATGGAGCTCCTCCGGGGGCTGCATATATATATATATATATATATATATATAAAGCACTGCCGTTACAATTCAAGTGCTCTCCGCTGATAAGATGTCTGTGTGTCTTAACTCACTGGTACATCACCAGTCAGCAACATGGCTCCCTCTCACTGCACGCATGCTGAGCAAACAAGCCTGACCTCTGCACAACATCTACAACAGCACTGTGGAGTGATAGTTATTACACACGACTTCAGCGTACAATAAGCTGGAGACATTTAAAAAAAACAAAAAAAAACTGTACAGTCTCATCTCTCTTAATGCCTGGAAAAAATGTCACAAGTATCACAAGAGATCCACAATTATAACGCGTAATCAGGATTATTTGCTGAATAATACAGTTGTCCAAAACATTTTTATACACCATCAAGTTATCACATTTATTTTTCATGCTTTTCTAGATGTTCCAGTCCTGCAAGGGAGTTCACTTTAACCCCAAGCCTGGCATTCACTCGGCTTGTTTAACACAGGACGTAATTAATCAACTAATTCCAGTTGTTCGAGGCTTATTTTTCAAAATTGGAGCCCAATAATTAAGTAATATTACAGCTACAACTAAATGTCGTAAAAACTTTTGTAGTTACAGCTATTATGTCATTAACTTTTGAGCTTAAATTGAACTTCGGTTGTTATTTTGTTTGTCATCGTTAAGAGCGTGTGTGTGGAACAGGATTGAGAACCTGCTCGACTGAAAATAAAGTAGTTCAGCTATAGTCATGCATTCCATCAGTATAAAAAAAACAGGGGAAACTCTGCCAGTAGAAGTAGGACAAATGAACATTGTTTTGAACGCGGTTTCATTTCTGTCAGGGCTTTTCCACATGAAACAAAAATCAATGTCTTGACAGCACAGAATGAGACACTGTACTGATAGAATAATATAACAATGAGTGTAACATCTTTATGGAATAAGAGGAAGTGGGTTTTCCAAGCTTTAATTAAACAGTATAGCAAGTTATTTACACTTCGACTAGTCATATTTTCTTTGAATTCATGTTCATAACAGTGTCTTGATCCTCCCTGACAAACAGCTGCCTGGGTGTTGCTACAAGGTGGATCATGGAGGATGACTCTTCAGTTCTCCATCTATATTATGACACTGGCTTGAGTTCAATTACATCGCCATCTGTGATGCTTTGCTTTGACATCATTTGAGATCTCAACACAAGTCTGAATAAGTCGACATGGTGGACATTCTCGCACTTTTTTGAGTCCCTAACAGCATCAACAACTTTTCGCTGATGAGACAATAGCAGATAGTTCCATTTAATGCGGGAGAAACCATTCGGCCGCAGGAAAGGGGTGTGAGGAAATTAGCAAAACACGCTCAGAGGAACCAAGCTCACATTCGTTTTAAGGCAGTCCTTGCAGTGTTTACAATATACGGTATGAGTTTATATATTGAATTTCAACACGAAACATGTCGACAATATGTATATACTCGCGGAGAAGAATCCCCGTCCACCCCCGCGGGGCAGAATGGACTCGACCTACTCAATCATGCACTTCAGCATACACTGCAAAGAGCATGCTTTCACCTTTAGGATTGTCTGCGCTTCTTCAAGTCACCCTGGATTATTCTGTTGGATAAAGCAGGTAAGCAACACACATCTCTGATTATCTCACCTTTATTATGTCCGCATATCCACAGTGGACCGGACCACCTCGTGTGTTCTCAATGGGTATGGAGGTGGAAGGCGATGGTCGGATCTTGATTTATAAATAGGTTACATGCAGGCAGAGGGTGTAGTGGTTGATTAAAGAGAAACATATACAAAATATATATATATTGTATGACTTCCTGTCGGGTGATCATCTCAAGGCAGAAGAGTCAGAAGGGGGTTAAAAAATTATTCATAATTTCCACTTTTCCTATAAACTTGCAGCAGTTGAATGCTACTTGAGATGTGTGTGAGTCTGCTTTAAGAAGCTGCCTGAAGTCACTTATTTAAATAATAATTAAAAAAGCAGGAATAAATGTATCCTCCGCCAACATCCCTGAGGTTAAGCAAACTTTCCACCAGCTCACCACACACACACACACACACACACACACACACACTCATCTCTTCCTTGAGTAATTATTTGGACAACACACTCTATCACCGCAGCATCGGACCGACACACTATTTTGTGGCAACAATAATAAAAGTGCGAGTAGAATAAAAAGAAAAAGCGCAGTGCAGAAAACATCCAGGAGATGGATGAACAGGCTTCTCTTTTTTTCTTTTTTTTAAAAGAGATAGTTTTATTCACACGGAGGGAGACACACAGACACACAGGGTGAAGGTGGACGGTGGACGGTGGGGGGGGGGGGAATCCATATTAGGAAGCCGTGTCCTACATAGGCTAGAATACAACTGCCGCTGAGCAAGGCACAGGTGTCCAGCAGGCGGAAACAGCTCCTCATGTCATTAAGAACAGAAGAGGATGTGAAACCGCTGGAACAGCTCTGATGGCGCAGTTCTGCTTCTTCTTCAATCTCTGCGCTGATTCAACCTCTCACTACTCACTACTCATCTGCATGCGCTGTGGGTGTGTGTGTGTGTGTTTGGGAGGGGGGTGGGGGGTGGAAACATGTGGCGAAGAGTAAAGGGGGGGGGGGGGGGTCGTGTGTGCATGTAACTTTTCTTTCCCCTGTATGATGCTGCACCTACAGGATGTGAGCCTGCTGGTATTGTAAAGGGACACAATGGGACTAAGCTGCGGTTGTGGGGGGGAGAGACAATCCGAGTTAATGTCGTTTATGGGACGTGCACGTACAGGTGATTGAAAATGAGGGCAAAAGAAAGTATTTCAGAATCAGAATCAGAATCAGAAGCCGATTTGAGCCGATCACAGATAGTGCTATCTGCCCGTGGCACCGACGAGTCTATTTTACGTACGAGAAAAGGACACGTCGGTGCCACAAAATGTATTTTTACGCACAAAGCCCGATTGCGCATGTATGGCGGTGGGACTGCGAGTGAGCTGGGGGACAAGTGTTCACCGTCTCTTCTCTGCTCTTCTCTGCTCTTCTCTTCTCTGCTCTTCTCTTCTCTGCTCTTCTCTTCTCTTCTCTGGACACTTTACACTAAACACACAGAACACACACACACACACACACACACACATGCACACAGCAGCTGATCCAGCTCCTAGGAAGCGCCGGAGACACTAAATGAAACAAAGACACACAGTGACCTCTGTGAGCGGACTGAGGTTTGGTGACCAGGACTTCACCGCGGGGACAAACTTTTCTGCTTCTCCTTTTTTTTTTCTCGCCCTCGATCTTGTCCTCGGTGTTTCACACACTAACACACGCACACACACAAGGCTTTTTTTTCCATTCGTGGTGCGTTCAGGTGCTCCCATAAACTCCGCAATTCCCATGACTGAATCGCACGAGTTTGATCAGAAATCCCCCATGTCATGTTAGACAAGGAAGCCGTGGCCTTCTCTCTAACTGTGACATGGATGATCACATGTGTTTTATCACAAGGGCACACGTGACCCTACCTAGTGCACTCCCTTAGAGAGATGAGTGAATTATGGGAAATGGAGTGGACATACAGTAGGTCCCAATCAGTGTCAGGATGGAATAAATCAGATTTCACTAACAAGGAAACAAAAATATTATTTAATCTGAATAAACTATTCGTCATGTGTAGCATATTGATTAAACCGTGAACTATTGCTATACTATAATTACATTATTTTTTTCTATTCATTGATTAGTCTCTATAATGTCATAAAAATAGAGAACATTCACCTGAATGTCTTCTGTATCCTGTAAACCTAAGAGTGGGTGGTTGGTAGGGATGGTAATGACCACTTCAATTTGTTAACGTATTTGTTGAATGGTGCCTCTTTGTAGCTGGGGGTTGAGTAAGTGAATTGAAATTAAAGTCAAATATATAAATGTTTTGTACATTCTACTCTTGTTGGATAAAAACTTTTGAAAATCAATTAAATATATTTACAAAAGAAAATAGAGAACATTTCCCAGAGTCCAAAATAAATGTCTTGTTTTGTTTCCGTTCAACAGAAGTAGCCTCACATTTGAGAAGCGGCAACCAGCAAATATGTTGGCATTTTTTGCTGTAAAGATAATTAATCAACCATCAAAATATAGTTTCTTCTTTCAATCGACCAGCCAATTAATCGACTAATCATTTCATTTCTATTATCAACATAGTGTAGCCCTGCATGAAATACCAGTTTCTTATAATAGCATGATACTAACACACCCAATATCCCACAACACAATCCCTAATTCAAGACACATAGCCTAAAAAAATCCACCCTTTTCCTCAATGGGATAACTATTAACCACTATACTGACTTTACCACGGAATTCCGACGTTTGCCAGTGTTTTATCTCCGACTCGCGACATTTCCGACTACACCTGAAGGCAGCACCAGTGTAACGACAAGAGAGAGAGAGAGAGAGAGAGAGAGAGAGAGAGAGAGAGAGAGAGAGGAACCTGTACTGTTCTCTAACACAAGAGGAGTGAGGAGAGAGGAATTCGCCAGAGATAATAATAATAATTCCGCACGATTTTTGCAGAGTTGAACGGCGGGTCGCTGTTGTCAAGTCGCTGCACTGGAGGACACAAGAGTGTCTCCTCTCTCTACTGGAGGACACAGAGTGTCTCCTCTCTCTATCTCTGCCGGATCTGGACTCTTTTCTGTCGGCTGTGTTTGTGGAGCTGCACCGGTCCTGTTGGCTGTGAGACTGTTGTTAACTGGTAAGGAAGTGACTCTGTGTCATTATCACTGTTTGGTATGTTCAGGGTGCGCTCAGTCTGCGCTGCTCTTAATGGTTATTAATACAGACTCTTTGCTTTTAAGCCTTTTATAGTGTAGAGAGGACTGATTAAGAAACGGGCAACAAAAAAAGTCCATGTGCTACAATGGAGATAAGGCTCATTTAGAGGAATGTTTGACTGATAACAGAGTGGGAAAGAAAGAGCCATAGTAATCATATGACACACTTAGGAAGGGTGCCATACTAATAACAGGCTAAATGAAGTTTGTTAAAGGGATTCCATAGAGATATTACAGGCGGTAGAACAATGTTGTAAAGTAGCAGAAGAGCTCAATAAACTTAGTGAACATTAGAGCTACACCACAATCCATCAAGGTCACCATAAAAGCTATTAAAAATCAAAGATAGGTATATTATGGGACTGTCATAGTGACCCTCCCTTAGGGGGGCAGGCTGGAGGATCACAGGAGATAGTTATGTAAAAGCAGAGTTTGAGAGAGAGAGAGAGAGAGAGAGAGAGAGAGAGAGGGAGAAGACAGTGCTCACTTCCATGTTGTTCATAGTTTAAGGAATACAAATGGTATTCTTATCTGGTGTTGTTGGAATTTTGACAACATGTTGTGACGTGTGTTGTATACTTGAGTGAGTTTTGCTGTATATAACTTTGAATGTATTTCTGTGTTAGTACTCGGTGATGTGAGTACTGTATTCTGTCTGGTATTCCTTCATTATTCCAGTAATTATCATTTACAAACTCCCAGTGTGCATCACGCTGTGAGCTTTCTGTATTTGACAGCATTTCCCCCCTCTCTCTCTCTCTCTCTCTCTCTCTCTCTCTCTCTCTCTCTACTTTGATATTGTCTTTCTGTGGTGTGCTGTTTTTCTCTCCAGTTGTGTAGAGATACAGTATTTTCTTCTGTGTAAGGTCACATACAGAGAGTGAAAGAGAGATAGAGCTAGAGAGAGGAGGGAGGGAGGGAGAGAGGGAGGAAGAGACAGAGCGTTGTTTTGCAGACAGGATTACATTGTCTCCCCGATGTCAGATTTCAGACGTTATGTTAAACATTTCTCGACAGCCTGCAGTGGAAGTGGAGACTGTGGTTTTACAAGTGAACACAACATATCACAACAATAAATGATCTTACTTCCCTAAATTAGCTGTTGGATAATAAATAGTCTTTATCAAGGCGCCACCTGTTCTCCAACCCAACACATTCAGTCTGTGACCCTTTAGGGGGAAAATGTATATTAATGCTTTTCTGATATTGATTTCAGTGTAATGCCAGGGTCACACTTGTTTTTTTTTTCTTTCTTACATGCCTGTTCAAGAGAAAGCCACAATGTGGGAGTGTTTTTCTCTCGTAGACGGTTATGTCACACAAGTGTCCAAACACTGTCACGTCTGAGATCACTTGTTGAGCATTGTTCGGCGAGGCAAAAAGAGGAACATGGCCTATGTTTAAATGTGACATATCGGTTGACTAATACAAATGTGGGATTCGTGTTGAATCAAGATTCTACCGCAGTTGCAAAATAGGATTTTTTTTATAGCGAGAGGTAGTCAGTCACAGGAGCCTCATATTCACCAACGTATCCCTGGAGAGCTCACACATGACTCGGGTGAAGCTCTTTTTTTTTTGTATTTGCGCTCCTTCCACCCCTTGTGTCTCTTTTCATACACTGAATAAATGCTGCATACATTCAGCTTTTGTCAATAGGACTGTTTGTCTTTTGTAAGCAGCTCGTGTGTGCTTACTTTTCCATCCCCGTGCTGCTTATCATGATCAAACTTTCAACTCTACCATGACTGTTTATCTCCTCCAAAGACCTGACTCTTTGCGAAGTTCACCACCCCTCCCACCACCACCAACCCCCACACCCTCTTTTTTTTCCTGTATCTGTAGGAGTAAAATTAGCAATTTAATTTTTTTATCTTCTCCCTTCAGAACGGGGAAGTGTTTTTTATTGGTGTGGTGAGAAACAATGAGGACAAGGCAGGGCTTTGTGGTGGCAGAAATGCATTTTTAACCCATGTGAATGAATGGCGCCTCACATTCCACAGCAGCAGGCCCTTTACTGAATGGCAGCACTAACTCGGCTGTTTTCATTACTCATTACTGACTTGTGCCTTTTCACCATGGACATAGTCATTTACCTTCACCAACTGAGAGGGATGGGGGGGTTCAACCTCAATGCTATAAAGACTCTGTCAAAGAAATATTTTTTAGGTAATATCACGGAGCTGGACATGGAGCAAACCTTTGTTTTTGTTTTTTTTTCTTTTTACTAATTGATAAGTTAATGGTTCTGCTGAATTTTGCTTTTCTCAGCAGTTAATATTAAAGCTGCTATAATAAAAAAAATGATCTTAACAAATCATCAAATGACTATGTGTAACATGGAAGGTGTTGATCAAAGTGATGAACGCACGGTGAATTATCACCAAACTTTGCAGTTCCCCTCAGCTCTGATTCATTCTCAAAGTGACGAGAAAAAAAGCTCTAAAAAATCCACACTACCTGCTCAGAAAAATAATAGCAACTAGCTAGTGTAAAACAGTGTATTATTTAGCAGCTAAAGAACCAGATATTTCCCTCTAGAGTTGGTGTAGATCAGTGTTTCCCAAACTTTTTTTCTGGGGACCTACTTTTTTAAAACTGACAAACCATTGCAACCCAATTAACAATAATCTATCAGTCGAATTTGTGCATAAATGAACGTTCCTGACCATTTTTACCGCCATTTCCACATTCCCTTATAATATCTTGAATAGGTAAACCAGCCATGTCGAAGAGATATATGTTTGATAAATCAAATAAATGCATTTAGGGGGAGTTAACAGGTGCTCATTTTTTCCTTTCATCGGTAAAACAAACATAATGAACGCTATCAGTTCATATTTGATTCAGTGTTATAAGTAGGCTACAATTATCAGAACAATACGAACATTCAGGCTACCTCATGTGGCTCAAAGGTGTACTGCAGATATAAATGTTAAATAAAAGACTGTGGAAGAAATTCTGTTAATGTATTTGGCGACCGTGATAATATCTCCTGCAACCCACCTGTAGGTCATGACCCAGTTTTTGGGAAAGACTGGTGTAGACCACATCAGAGCTAAAAGGAGTGTGGATGTTTGACTCACATTCATCATGTGGCCAGAAACACAGCCCCAAATTAATGTTGCTCCGCAGTTACTGGATATTTAAATCAGCCACTGTTTGCTAGCAAGTTTGTCATATCAACTATGTATGCTGTATTTTCAGCTTGTTTCTGCTGCCCATAAGTGGCCAAACGATCACTTAATGCAGGTTTAAGAATAGCACACTGGCTTTATGATCTCAGTTGGGAAAATTGTCTTTCTGCTTGCCTTAATTCAAGACACATTTTTACAACTAGGTTTACATTTACTCTTGTTATTAGGTGTTATCCCCAGGTTAGTGTCTGTGTACGGTTCTGGAAAATGGCAGCGGATTAAAGATGCAGTGTGTAGGAATTTAGTGGCATCTAGTGGTGAACTATGGTGGCCAACGCAAAAAATGAAAAAAAAAAGAAGTGTAGAAAGTGTAGAAACATGGCGGCCGGCTCTGTAAAGAGGATCTGCTCTGTATGTAGATATAAACGGCTCATTCTAAGGTAAACACTATTCTTATTTTCAGGTGATTATACACTAAAGAAAACATACTTATTATATTCCATTTCTGCAGATAGATCCCCCTAAATCCTACACACTGGACCTTTAAGTGTGTTGATCTCCTGTTTTTTAAATGTAATACTGACAAGTGTGTAGCATGGACCAAGGTCTCTGTGGGTGGTTTCCAGCACCTTGTGGAATTCACGTCTGGAAGAGCTCCAGAGCGAGCCATTTGGTTTGTGCCTACTTAGATTGAATCCATTCAGTCCTTTTTAGAGTGTAATTACTACCCTGCTTTGACTCGGCTTCTTCATCTCTGTCCAAACTGCTCATGCTAATGTTGTGTGCAGCTTTGAACTAGAATGAATGTGAAAGAAAAGACAACAAGACAGACACCGAGTCAGTTAGGCTGAAGTCTTGTGCGTCCTGTTCTCTCTGTTTGTTCTCTCGACTCGTCCTTGTTATTAGATTGTATCAATCCTTTCTGCAATGAAAGCAAAGATGCATCTGCCTTCGCAGGCTTAAATGACTTTCTGTGACATATTGGGGTTGGATTATGGAGAGAGGCAGCAAACAAGTTTTTTAGCAGCTGTTCCCTTTTTTTTTTTTAGGGGTTGCCTATGAAACAAAAAACTGAAAATACTACGAGGTCTAGTGTCTGTTTTGTGGTGACGGCATTGATTCCCTGCTGCATGGTGGGGGTTTCAACTCTGAAAGGGCAATCTCTCTGTGTTAGCCTAGAAACACCAAGCTCCTGGATTAAATTATAAATGAGCCCTCCATGGGAAACACATTGCTGACTGCCGAGGATAATCACAAGGAATTTACATTTCCTGTGACTGTCATCCTACACATTTTCACTCTATATATATCTATCTATATATCTATATGTGTATGACCATTCTTTATACAAAAACATTCTCATTTTCATGACAGTTAGCTAACAGGTGGTAGTTGATCCCTTTATTTGGGTCACACCTGCATCCTCCCCACCCATAAGGATCAATAGAGTGTCTACAGGGCTGAGCAGCACTGTCCAGGTAGTGAACTGGGAGGCCCGATAGCTGTCTAAATTAGACCCAAAGAAAATGATGTAGTAATCGGAGGATTAAGATAGGAGAGGGGTTAGAGTTGGTGGGAGGGGGGGGGGGGGGGGGGGGGGGGGGGGGGGGGATTAAGGCACAGGGCCTTTTTAGCCTTTGCCCACGGTGGTGCAAGAGTGGTGAGAGAAGTGAGGTAGTGGTGTTGCGTAGGGTTCAACTGTTGTACATGCTGATAGAATTTTCCTTAAAGCTGCCGACAGATGATTTTTGGTGCTGAGATTGTCATCATCAAACTTTACTATTGTGACAAAGTTATTTGTGTTGTGTTTTTTCACCACAAGTGGTTATCAGATACAAACAGGCAAACATGTCACAACGCAACGTATCCTCATACAACGGCTCGTATGATATCTTACCAAAAGTTGTTCTTAATTTTTCCTACAAATGTCGAGTAACGTGACGCATTTGTCAATTTCCGCTCCAGTCTTTTCAAATTAAACAGGTTTAGACAACCAAACTACTTAGTCAGGTTCAGAAAAAGATCGTGGTTTGGGTTAAAATAACTCTGGAAGTGGCGTAACTTTAGTACAAAAGTTACGTGACAAAAACTACTTAGTTAGTTGTAGGACAAGATTGACTTGGTTAGGTTTAGGAAAAGATCGTGGTTTGGGTTATAATAACCCCGGAAGCGTTACATGATAAAAACTACTTAAATATGGATTAAAATAACTCCGGAAGTGATGATGAATAAATGAATGTTGATTTTGGTTTCACACGGGTGGGTCTGGTGTTTTTTGACCCATCCGTCCCATCCAACCTCCTCCCTACTGGATGTGGTGTTTGTTGCTCTTTGTACTTCCTGGTTCACAATTACGTGGATTACATACAAATAGATTTTGTGGGAATTAGAGTGCATTACTTTTTGTATGTATATCTACTAACGGTGAATGAGAACGGCCTGCACAATGTGCAAATGTAGACATATCTGGTGCAGTTTATTCATACTATATGCCTGTGGGGAGCATCAAATCACCAAGCATCACCAAATCTTATAACGGCTGTGCTGAAAGTACAAAATAGATTAAATACTTTTATTGAGAAATCCTCAATAAAAAAAGACAAATGTATAAACAATTAATTGGCATACAGAAGGGGATATTCATAAATGGAATCTAGTCAATCTTTACTGTAATTATTGAATATAGTTTTAGACTGATGTTTCAGGGTTACTAATGAAAAGATGACAGCGTTATTTAAACATGCAGCTGTCATTAACCACAGTAACACCAGATGAATGTAAGTGTGGAGACAACCCACGCTAATTAGGTGTAGACATTTTGATTTTCAATATGCACCGTAAAAGGCTACATTATAAATATTATCACCACATTTGCAACATTAACAGCTTAATGCAAAATAACACACACTATTCAAATTACACACTGAATGTTAAGATCAAAGGGTACGCCCGCTTTTCAGTTACAATAATTGACGTGACAGTGATCATGGGAAACATTTGAAGGCATTCAATGTTGAGATCAGTGCCAGGGATGAGCAGGATTCCTGAATATTTTAGTGACGAAAGAAGATGATTACAGTTGTTGTGAATGTATTTGAGAGCTGTAGTGCAAGTAGTTTAAGAAATCAGGCACTCCTCTGATTGGAATTTTCTTCTCTTGACAGCAGTAAAAATACTTGTACTACCACTCTCTTGTGTCACTTCTGGTTGCAAAAAAAAACAAGATGGCGACCGCCAAAAACCAAGATGGCGACGGCCAAAGTGCCGAACTCGAGGCTTCAAAACGGCAGTCCACAAACCGATGGGTGACGTCACGGTGACTATGTACACTTCTCATGGTGTTCAAATGAAACTCTTGAGCTCGTGTTAACAACATGGGAAGTCGTGTACACGATATGCGTGGCGTTCAAGTGGTTAAGTCGTGAGAACTCCGCTGCAAAGCGACGGCAATATTAACGTTACTGTCGGCGTCTAGAAGCCACAGAGGCTAACAATTTAGCAAGCTAGCAAGTGGGTAACATAATGCAGTAAATGCAAAGACATAATGACAGAGGAAGAAGATGAGGTTGTTGGGAATATCAACATTTTCCTCAGACATATTATAAAATCACAAAGAAAAACAATATACGACTAAAATTACAATATATTAACTTATTATGCACCGAAAAACAAACTTCCATGGCCTCCGCCATTTCTGACAACGTCAACAAACACGTCACAACTCGTGAACTCTGAGCTTTCAGAAACTTTCCATTAACGAGGTGGTGAATATGACATGAGAGGGCCTTTTTCATATGGACTCTTCTCGTGAACGATGTCAACACGACCCCATTTGAAGGCACCATGATATACAGTCTGCGGTATGAAGCTACTCTAAATGGCTAAATAATGGGAAAGCAGTGCAAGTGTGTAATGACGTTTTGAGTTTGTGCTGACGTTTTCGTGTTCACCTCACGCATGCAGGTGTGTTTCTGCAATATTTTCTGTTTGAACACTGACAGTTTGCGTGGTCAGTCTACTTCTACCACTACTACTAGAAGTTGTACTAATAGATATTAATTTAATCTGCCGTGTAAAGGCTGGAACCATCATTTAAATCGGAGGTGGACCACACTGAGTGGCATATAATCTGATGATCAGGGTTGGATATCGACCCCATTTATCAGTGCAGCTCTCTGTTTGCATTAACTGAGGACACTCGGCATCTTTAGAGCTCCTCGTCAGTGCATATAGATTCCATCAGCTGAATTGAATAGGAGTTTTTTTTTTTTTACAGACAGTAGTAGTTCAAATGGAAGCCCCTTTACTACATTACAAGCTGCATTATCCGTCACTTGGCGCTCGTGTTGATTTTCCATCTTACACATTATTGATGATCCAATGAAATAACAATCGCGAGCACACGCAGCGCGGAGCTGAATGCTCTGGATTCATTAGCGGGCGCTTATCAGGTTTTTTTGGAGCTGACATGGTGATCATAGTTAATAGATTTCTGCCCGCGTCTATGAACCGACGCTCGGCATTGTTGCTGTGATTGCTGCGGGATTAAAGAGGAGGAATAAGCTTAGCTGGGAGAAATAGCCCAGAGAACCACGTGGCTGTGATCAGGGATTGAGAGAGAGGGAGAGGGAGAGAGAGAGAGAAGGGGAGAGCTGCCGGGGGAAGGAACAGCACTCTTTGTCCAGCCCAGATGTCACCGTAGTAGACTACCATTATTGATCCACTGCTTTACACACACACACACACACTCACACACACACACACACGCCTTAATTAGACAGCATTAAAATGGGAATTTAAAAGCTATACTCTCAATGCTTTTACAGAAGCAACTTTTAACATTGATTCACTTTTAATTTCAGAAAATGGATGTCTTGGTGTTATAATTATTTTATGTTTAATTTGTGATATATATTTGTGATATAATGACATCTAGTTTAGTTGTAAAACCTGCTTTTCTTTCCTCTGCATTCTTTTTCTACCTCGTCTATATAGTCTATTATCTCTCTGTGGCCTTCCTAATGGCCTTCTTCACATTTGATGGGCCACTCGATGACACAAAAACTCTGTACGTGTGTTTTTTTTTTGCAGGGGTGACGGCCGGGCTCGGTATAGGGAGGGGACACGGCACCCAAACTTAATCCAAACTCACAGCAGCCCAGAGGGCATTAAGGGTGGGTGGGGGGTTGGGTGGACTGTTTCCTAAGCGGAGAGAGGCTCCTTTTTAGCATTCACCGTTCCGTTCCAGTTAATAAACACACTCTAAATGGGAAAGAAAAAGGTCTACTGAAAATTAAATAGGTCTCAAATTATACAAATTTAGGTTCTTTTCTAAGAAAAAAAAATCCTCAGACGTACAGGAAGTCATGCTTTGTTTGCAGCTGTGTTAGAATAAAGAGAAGAAGTCATTAACATTGATGGCAAGTATGGCCGTGCAGACAAAGTAAGGAGTGTCGACCATGAGGAGGAGCTCAAATGTCATAAGATTTGATTGATAAGTGATTCCTTGGAACTACGCAGCAGTGAATGTTAATAACGTCAGTTGGAAACTAAATAAAGAACAGGAATAGTTTTGGATTACCACAAATATTTGTAACCTGTTATTCTCATTAGATTCCCTTTGATGCAAATATCTGCTACTCCACCCATTTACAAACACACACACACACACACACACACACACACACACACACACAAACACAGTGTTGTTTAATCTCCCTCAAGGAACTACCGTTGTTCCTCCATTTGAGTATGAAAACAACTTGAAATACAACAGACTAAACTGCCCCGCGTCCTCTACATTGTTAGCATCGTCTATTAGTCCGTGAAAGTCTTTTTTTGTCTTTTTGGAGACGGGGAGAAGGGAGGAGAGTGGATGTAGTTAGTGCAGATTGAAGGCCAGTGATGTTGCATGTCTGACCAACTTAGGGAAACAAGCTGGAAAAGTCTCCAGGCTACTGCAGCTAATCATTCAGCCCACAGAGGAACTGATCGTTAGCCGCCGATGTCAGCCTAACCTTGCCATGATGCATTTTAGTGAGCGTGTTTTGTGTGTGTGTGTGTGTGTGTGTGTGTGTGTGTGGGAGAGGGGGGCACAGATGGATGCAAGTTTGGATTTAATCTTTCTTTTCTGATCATTATAGAGGAGAAAGACTTATCAATTATGGGATTACAACATAAAAATAAAACCCTACTCCCAAAGAACAATGACTAACAGCGATTGCAGTGCTTTTTAAATGAGCAGGACTTTGGTGCAACGCCGTCATTGACGTGCCTTCGTGTCACTATTGTTATGTCCTTTTGCTGAGGGAAAAGAGGTAGGGCAGACCCACTCATATGGAAATACAGGGGGCAGTTCGACTTCTCCTTCGCTGCCAGAAACTGTCTCAAAATGAGTCAAAAGACTGAATGATAGTAACAAGATGTGACCATATTTGTACAACGTAAAAGCTTCATTATCAGCCAAACGGAAGAGCTAGATAAAACTAAACTTAGGGAACGCTTGCGACAGTGATACTATGACAGTCTTACTCCCTTTCTTTTTATACTTGTAGTGCAGGGATTGAACAGGCAGTTAGGAAACAGGCTATAGGAAGTGGTAGTGGAGCTGTGGCAGGGTCAAGCAGGCTTTAGGGTCACTGAGGACAGAGGTGAGGAGGAGGAGGAAGGGGAGGAGGGTCGCTCAGGGGCTAATGAGCTCACCCCAAATCCACATGTGGATCAGAGATACAGTTCAGCTCCACGCATGCAGGCGAGATGAATGTAAGCTACAAGGTTGCAGGCTGTGTGCATCTATCATCTATTCTGAGGGGTTCTATTCAGCAAGGACAAATAAGTACATCATATTTATGCTAATATGAGGCCTGTTACTGACACAAATAACACAAATACTCTCCTCTCAATCACTTACTAAAGTCATAACAACGACTGTGAGTGATATACACTGTGCTCTTTCAAGCGAGACCCTCGTTGTAGCCCGGGCTTTGTTAACGTTGGCAAATCAGATTGTTTTGGCTCTGTACCAGATGGGTTTTTGCTTGACAAGATGGATGTATTACATGATATTAAAGAAAGAAAGTATGCCTTTTATGGCTCCAGAGAGAGGTGCACAAAGTCTGAAAGATTGTTAGTCATAAAATGTTTTTGTATCTGATTGCAGATGTCGGGGGAAGTTATACACCTGAAAAATAAAAGTGGGATTGTTTCAGTCAGCGCAATCAGACCTACCGCTAGCTACATAAGCTAGGAAGACCATTGTCTCATCATAATAGCAGGGCAAGTGTAAATTTTTAGCAAAAATTAACAAATTAATTCATAATTTTTAATTGTTTAATACATCCATCCATTTTATACTGCTTATCCAGGTCCAGGGCGCATTGATTTAATTAATTATATCACTAGGAATTATTGTTAAACAGTATATACTGCTGTGAAGCACTGCAAAAATGTTGATATGATAATAAATAATTCTAGGCCATATATCGTCCCTACTGGTTTTCCACCGTACTTGGCCAATACGGTCATGAAACAGGCATTAATTGGATTTGATGTGGTGTTTAAAACGCCTGAAAAAGTCTTAATTGAATTTGGTGCACCCTGCAGAAACCCTGATTGTGGGTAATGTGGGCGTTCCTGTGTTTCGCATCAAAAGCGGAACTCAATAACTGAATTTATAATCTAAACCCGGAGTGATTGCTTGTTATTTCCGGTGTATTTAGCCCCGTTAAGAACAAAAAACTGCAGATTTCTACCTCGTCTGGATTGGTGCTCCCACATTGTGTTTCCTGGGCTGCTGTTTGCTGCCTACCTCGGCTCCCAGCTGCCTCTCTATCTGTCTGTTGCTCGGGGCCTTGCAGTCAACTACACAGGGAAGAAGAGACCAAAGACAGGGAGCTTTTTAGTACCCACCCTCCCCACCCTCCACCCTCCCAACCCTTCCACCACCACCACAACACACACAGCCCCACCGCTGCCCCACATCCACCAGCAGCAGCAGCACCACCTTTTTCCATTGGCTCTTGATGTTTTGTAAAGAATCCCCCAGCACACTCACACCCTCCCCTCAGCTATCCCCCTGGCCTCAGTGCCCTGTTCCCACATTGTATCCAGATGTGAGGAGGATAGTTGAGGGGAGGAAGGTAGGGGCCCCTGGTAGTGCCCCCCCCCTCCACCTCTCACACTCAGACCCAAACACACTATCCCAGCTAAACACATTCACACACTTCTCATTCCAATATTCCATCATGTTTTGAGTCATGCGCGCACACAAACATCTACATACGGCATCATAACCTACTGCATCATCCCGCTTCTAAAACTAAAACCATAGAGATGAAAATCTGTTGCTCTTGAGGCCGACTGGCTGTGATCATCTAATCCCTGGCTGCAGAACTCTATTTAAAGAGCGTAGCCGCTAATCCCATCAGATTATACCTGACCAACTCCACAAAATCACCCAATTAATAGTCTTAAGAATGGTCACAAAAGCCCGTCGTCCGCATAGAAAAATCTGACCCATTTATGGGGTCTTAATTAGGGCTGTCAATCGATTCAAATAGTTAATCACGATTAATCACAAATTAATCACACATCTTTTAAAACACTGTTGAAAATGTACCTTGAAGGGAGATTTGTCAAGTATTTAATACTCTTATCAACATGAGAGTGGGTAAATATGCTGCTTTATGCAAATATATGTATATATTTATTATTGGAAATCAATTAATAACACCAAACAATGACAGATATTGTCCAGAAACCCTCACAGGTACTGCATTTAGCATAAAACAATATGCTCAAATCATAACATGGCAAACTGCAGCCCAACAGGCAACAACAGCTGTCAGTGTGTCAGTGTGCTGACTTGACTATGACTTGCCCCAAACTGCATGTGATTATCATAAAGTGGGCATGTCTGTAAAGGGGAGACTCGTGGGTACCCATAGAACCCATTTTCATTCACATATCTGGAGGTCAGAGGTCAAGGGACCCCTTTGAAAATGGCTGTGCCAATTTTTCCTCGCCAAAATTTAGCGAAAATTCTGAGCGTTATTTAACCTCCTTCGCAACAAGCTAGTATGACATGGTTGGTACCGATGGATTCTTTTTTTCTAGTTTCATATGATACCAGGAGCCTGTTACAACCTAAAACACAACTAACACTAACACAAATTTGCGTTCACGCATTATTAACACGTTAACTTTGACAGCCCTAGTTTCAATCTAATACTTTGCCTCAAACAGAGAGGCGGGTGGAGTACAGCCTAAACATGGCCGTGACTCCTCATCTAGAAAGAGAGCTGACAATGGGAACTTCAAAAAAGAAAATATCTGCATTTTGATGCCAGTTAACATTGGCACCAAACCATATTGGGACCGTCTTAATCTGCACATTATCCCCAAACTACAGATGCTATGAGTGCACCGCTCTAACGTGGTTATTTAAGGTTGTAGCAGCTGGCTGCTGCTCATGTTCTAATATGACTTCTTGTAAATGCATATTGATTTTCAAAACTAGGTTTGAGCCTGGAGTCCCACAAGCAGTTGGTATGCTTAGGTTTAAATACCTGGACAGCAGGCTCCACAGGCATCATTGTCCCAGATAGATCTGAGGCAGAGGTTTGTGCGCTATACTTGAATGTTTTAGGATTTTGTTTTTAAGGGCTGGTACTGCCAACTGTTTAACTGAAGCAGCAGTTGTGTTGTGCCAAATTTCAGTATTTAAAAAAAAAAAACGCTATTTATTTTCATATTTAATTCCAAATGAAACAGCATTTAATACAATGTCTATTATATTAAGACAAGTTCTGCTACTAATAGTGTGAGAGCAACTCAGAATATCTCATTAGAATCAGTTCAACAAGTGTGATTAATTCTACAATAAATATGTAATCCATCAAGCTGCATCATACCAACAATATCAGATTCATAACAGTCTGTATGGTCTGCAATAAAGGGCCATTGTCATCTTGTTGTAACCATCGATCTCTTGTGGATGTCACAAGTTCAGCTCATAATTGAAGCTTGATAAAGTACTCAGAGTGGAGTTCCTTCTCCTTTCATAACGTTGTCTGTACATCTCAAACCATATTCGTTGTAACCACAATATCGATTACTGTCACCGTCTCTCTGTTCATTCTTTGTCAGCTATAAACCTTCGGCACTATTTGACTTGCTTATCTTAGATTTATACAAATACATGCAAGTTACGCAGAAGACTCTCTCTCTCTCTCTTTGTGTGTGTCTCTAGGAGTGAGTTGTCTCCATTTTTAGTAACCCATCCTGCAGTCTTTGAATGTGTGTTGTGTAAAGCTGGTCCACTGGTGCGATGTGGAGAGAATGACAGTGTGTGCGTAATCCTCCGTCGCTTATTTTCTTGTGTAACAGGCCCGTCGTTTTTTCAGCGGCGGGCCGATTGGCTGTGTTGGCTGCCTGGCTTAATGGCTGTTTTTTGCTGCCTGGCTGCTGCAGGTAACTCCCGTCGGAGGCGTCTGATCTCTCCAGGGGACGCTGCGCAAACACGACTGCTTGATGCAACATTTGCTTTCTCCTGTATTACCCTCAGTTGCTCCTGTGAATTAATAGTTCAACATTAAGTGGAGTGCTGCAGAGTGGAGCTGATATTCTGTCATGTTTTGCACAATTTGGTAAATGAACTCTTAAATACCTCAAATCTACATTTAATGAGACTTCTCCTCAGGCTTTCATTCTTGTCAAAATGCAAACGGCTCTCATACGGTGCTGCTACTGTAGTGTTACTGCTAATACTATGACAACTGCTACTACTACATGAAAGCACATACCTCCAAAATTAGCCTGATTTATTAGTATAAACATACCGCACAACACTATTTCCTTTGCTAAGAGTGTATTTTTGATAGTGTGCAGATATCGTTGTGTCATATATACAAACTGCATTCAAATTCATATCTGCTGCCAGTTGATATCTGTGTGCTGAAGAGTGAGGCGAGGCTCACAGCTGCCAGCCAGCATTGTATCCTACAGTTTGTCCTCACTATCAGGGTCCCACAAAGAGCATTAGTAATTGATTATTGGTATCTAATAGAAGCAATCTCAATGGGAAGGTGTATGAATAGCACAACGTTAAAAGGACATTCTGCGTGTCATGAGGACGCCACGCAACAAAACTACGGTCACTTCCGCAACAAAACCACTCAGTTGTAGGAAAAACATCATGGTTGGTCTTAAAATCAGTAAAATACATACGGAAACGAAGTAACAGAAGTACGGAAAAAACACCACTAAAAAAAGCTTCACTAATGTAATTTACAAAACAAAACACCGGCCTCCTGCTTGAAAGTCCTGTGTTTGTTGGACCCATCCACCTCCTCTCTCACCCATCATAGCCATTCTTTCTCACTTTTTATTCTACGTCACTAACTCTGATAATTTTGGAGTAGTGTGCAGGCGTTTTTTCCTTTACTAACTCTGAGCATAGCATATTTATGTAGATGCGTTTACATCGGACTCAGTGCTAGGGATGTCACGATACCAGAAATCTAGTAGTCGATACCAATACCAGTGAATTTCCACGATTCTCAATACCAATTCGATACCACGGTAAAAAAACAAAACAAAACAACAACAATAAATCCCCTGTAATTCAACATGCACTCTTTTATTAAAAAAACATTTGAACATTACAAAAAACAGAGGCATGTAGCCTTTAAGAAATAAATAAAAAGAATTGACCCATTTTGTTCATTTTGGCGTATCAGCAGCATGTTATCAATCGATAGTCAGACGACGGACACTACATACTGACCGTGAACGCATCTGGTCCGTCAGCATAGAGTAGCAGGAGCAGGAGGCAGAGGATTTGTTGTGGAAGCGAAAAGCAAAAGCACCTATTTGGCAATATTTCACATTTAATCGAAATGCTATAAGGGAACATAACGTTAATGAGGCAATCGCCGTGAGGTGGATGGAGCCGTCACAGCCGGTTTGCACGGAGCAGCGGCGCCAGGTAGACCCCCGCAGCGTAGCCCCGCAGCAAAAGCTCTACCGGAGAGGCCAAACACACCGCCACCCGACGGTAAAGATCAGAGTCAGCAACACCGGTGTTGTCACAAGTTTATTAACCGTTGGGAAAATTTCCTCACTGTCACATCACTACTAATGACCATTACAGGCATCGTACGGTACCTTCGGTATTGTAGAAAAAGAGTACCGGCACTTTTTTAAAATTTCGGCATCGATTTGGTACCGAAGTATCGGTTCTCGTGACATCCCTAGTCAGTGCAGACTACGTGGTGTACAAATGATACGCCAAAAGCAAGAAGGGCATTCTTATTGCACACTAAATACCTTGCAAATGATCGCGTCATTCAAACACCTTTTCGTGCGACCGGGCTGAACTAACACAGAGCAACTACAGAGGCTTGGTACTGTACTGTACATATTATAATATACTAATATTATACCAAACTAAACAGTCTAATTTACACAATATATGTTACTGTAGTGTCTCCAGGAAGTAAAACTAGGGATGCTCCGATACCGATACTGGATTGGATATCGGGCCGATAGTGACTCAAATAACTGGATCGGATATCGGTGACAACGGGGCAGATCTATTAAAGGGACTTTATGTAAGAATCAGAACTTGCTTGTTAACAGTGAAACCTGTGGCTAAGTCAACGACAGTCAGCGGAGAGTTTGTGTTGGAGTCTGAGTTGTGGTTGGGGCTGGTCGTTTAGCGTTTAGCAGGCACCATTTCTAACCGAACGTTAGCTATGGTTGCACACTGTTAACCCTGTAAGCGAAGCTGAAAAATAAAGGCACTTGCGAGCGTGCATGATGTCACATCCGTTGGATTTTCCCGAAAAAAAAACGGGCCCACGTTCTTCACATTGAAAGCAGTCTACAGACTGAAAGTCTCGGAAGGTCTCATTTTTTAGGTTAGGTTACAACCTGTTCACACATTGACAATAATAAATGAATTATAAGTGTAAAAACTTACATACAGTCCCTTTAAATTCAAATCTATGTTTATAAACCATATACACTATATACTGAGATTTAAAGTCCTGTTTGTCCCAATTTGTTGTTGCATTAAGACGGTTTATACCTGAATTGTAACTCCTGTTACTTTTGAAGATTTTTTTGCCAAGTTGTTGGTGTACGATTTATTATTTTAATAATAAATAACAATTCACTAAATTTACATTATGTTATCTATGCATTTATTTGTTACATTTTGTTTTACAAAGTTAGGAAAGCAATGTTTAAGTCAAGCCTGATGTTGCCTTACACATAAAAAAATTATCCCAGTCACGTCCACACAGTGAGGCATACGGCTTATTAATTAAACACTGGTATGGCACTGGTATCAATACCAAAGCTCAGATATCACTACCGGTATCGGGACTGAAAAATTTGGATCGGTGCATCCCCAAGTAAAACCAAAAGTGTGCCTTATGTGAAAGAGTTTTACAAACCCTGACCACACACTGTTTCCAAGCCTACGGAGGACAGTTTCCTTCATTTAAAATAAAAACTTAGAAAGTGGACTCACACAGTTTTCACTTGACAGCAATTTGTTAGCATTAATATCCCACTGACATTATGTAGCCCATTACCAGACAGGTTGTCAGCCTGACATTCATGTCAGTGTTTGGCGCTGCATGCTTCCAGATGTTGATCTGGTAAATCCACTACTGTCTAAACACAGTAACTGGTGCAGGTCGGGTTGTGGTGGTTAAGTTTATTGCAAACAGGCGGGTCGAGGAATGCTGCTTGTTTACCGACAAGATGCTGTGATTTGGTTTTCTTAAGCCCACCTGCACCAGAAGGGGAAAGTTCTTTTTTCCCCTTATTTTGCTGCATTTACAATACAGATTACAGGATTACGCTCTGCAATATTTTCCTATTTTGAAGTTAAAAGTGTTTCATTTATGTGGGTGTGTTCGTTGTTTGTCATATTTTTGCAGGGAAACATTTCACACCGCAGCTAGTAGCTGCTTTCATGAAATTTCCAGTCAAACCTCTGGAGACAGCTGTTTTCAGCCATTATAGACATTCATTTTTTTTTTTTTTACTGCTACTTGGGCACATAGATTGGAACTGCCAACTTTTTTTAGTGGGAGATTTCTTTGATTTTTTTAATGTTTTTAAACTGAAACATCTGTCAAGACAGAGTCAAGTCAAATTTTCTTGAGAACTCACCGTTTCCCACACACAGCCGCCCACCCCTCGCACAAACACACCTACACGCCAACCTGATGAACACACACACACACACATGCTGTGCATGCATACTGTTGCACAGTGCAGTGTGGGTTGATTTGGGGGGTGAGGGGGTTAGAGTGTAACTATACTAGCAGATTGTCTCAGTAGGACTATTGGATGAGTGTTGAGAGAGTGGATCCCAGCCAATTTCCTGTGCTGTGGTTACACTGCAAAGAATATCTGTCATAACAAGCCGTGTAGTCTGGTATTGAGTGATTCAATCGCGCTTCCTTAAAGAAAGTGTGAGCAAGAAAACACCGGACGGAGCTAATAACCAGAAAGACTTCCCATCTTCTCATCAGACAGTGGTGATCAATAATCACCCCAAAAAAAGTGAGAGTACTCCTGTATGATGGACATTTTCTGCAGTGTGCAGCCCACGGCCTGCATCTCTCTCTCTCTCTTTCTTTCTTGCTCCTCTGTCTGCCTCGATCTCTCACATCTCTCTCTCAGTCAGCTCTTATTATCCCAATCTATCTCCTGCCGTGACTTTACATCACTATTTACCACTTATCTTCCCTCTGCTGCCCTCCCTCTCATTATTTGCTCTGCCTTTTCTACTCTCCTTGACATGCATCTCTCTTCAGACGCTGCCTTGTTTTTTTCCTCGGTATTAGTTTAGAGTTTTTTTTCCACCGGGTGGGTTAACAAGCCGGCATGATTTCATCAATGTGAATCAGTCAGCCTGATAAGACGTGACCCAGATGGGATCTCCGGCTCTTTTTATACAGCCATCCATCACGACCACGTAGCCACATAAGCTCTCTCTCTCTCTCTCTCTCTCTCTCTCTCTCTCTCACGGTAATGCCTGTCAGCCTGCG
Source organism: Sebastes umbrosus (assembly GCF_015220745.1). Classification (NCBI taxonomy): domain Eukaryota; kingdom Metazoa; phylum Chordata; class Actinopteri; order Perciformes; family Sebastidae; genus Sebastes; species Sebastes umbrosus. The sequence continues at coordinate 31,673,342 of NC_051279.1, forward strand.
TATGAAAGAAATGTGTCATGTAGCCTCGGCGCGCTCTCTAGAAAAACTCTGTGTCTCGTATAAAAGACTAACAACGTTTGTTTTTCTCATCTAGCAGCCCCAGTTCCTGTGTGGTGCTTATTTTTTTGGCTATGAAATCCTGGGCAGATGTTTCAGCGCACACACACTCACTGGCTCACACACAAACAAAAACCCTCCTAGAATATTCCTTCAGAGACTTAGGATAGTCAATAATGAGTTTGGTGGTAGTGACCATATTGAACTTTGTGGTATTTTTTATTTCCAGTTGTATCGCTTTCATATTCCCATATTAATCCCACTGGGTCTTAAATTATGTCTGTAGGACGTACTGGTGGATTTAAAGGCACATTATTACAGTGGATGGTAAAAAATGTTTTGTTGTATCTCTAACATGACACCCGGATGGAAGTGTGCTAACTTTTGCCCTGCGATGCTACGTGACATGCGTTTCAGTGAATATATAATAAATAAAATCAACAGGGATTTGGACAATTATTATAATGTATTAACGTACAAAACAAACAATTAATATGCCCTCCTCAAAGCCACCAGACTCCATTGACAGAAACAGCCAGTTTACCTCGCTGATCATCGTAAAACACACTTCACATTCGACAGAAACAAAACAAAACTCATCACCAACTCTGGTTTGAGAGTTTGAAAGAGAGACTGAATAAGTAACAGATAAAAAAAAAAAGAAGAAGTAACCACCGTAACATTTTCACTTTTTTTTTTTACTAACTTGTTTCCGGCCCATTTGTGGCGTCAAACGTGACACACCAGAAAAAAACAGAACAGGAATGCATACTCATCTACTGGCAATGGGAAAGGAGTCTTTCGCCTATTTTTAGTGGGTTTTCCCATGTTTATAAAAACTGCATATACGCGCTAATTTTGGTGGAAAAGGGGTATAATTTACTAATTGTGGTCAGCTCAGCCTGACTGAACTCAGAACTCACCACAGACTGTTAGTTCTCTCCTTTTTTCCCCTCGTCTCTGTGGGCGAGGGTGTCTATAAAGTTATTCAAAGCAAATTGTAATGAAAAACTATCAGAAGTAGGCTTGTTTCACATGCATGTACAGTTTTGTCTTGATATAATGCATATTTATACCATATCAATATTGGAAGAATAGTATTGTGATATTGATTTCCACCATATTTCCCAGGACTATTATCATTATAATTTTACGAGAAATATTGTTAAGACTATTGATCAATGGTAGTTTTTATCTCATTATTTATCGAAATATGTTTCATATAATGTTTCTATGACAGTCCTATAAGGATTTACAGTGTCTATATGGTAGCTAAAAGTAATTTATAGTGACTATGGCACTGCCTTATATTTGCCGTGGTATCGCACACATTCACACATCTGCACACACAGAGACGGTTCAATATTCAATCCAGTGTACTCGGCACAATAACACATTTTCCAGGCGATTCAATTGGATTTTACCCACAGGTTACTTTGTTTGGAGTTGTGCTTCTTTATAATGTGTGTGTGTGTGTGTGTGTGTGTGTGTGTGTGTGTTTGTACTTTAGAGCAGTGCGTGAACCACCTCGCAACAACAACAACGGCCTGTTGGAGCCCACACATTCTCTCTGTAGTAGAGCCATCAGGAGATTTCTGTGGAAACCCTCCCATCCTGCCTGTGTGTGTGTGTGTGTGTGTGTGTGTGTGCAGGCGGTAAGGAAGAGTCAAAGGCAGATCTGTTGCCCTGTTATGTTCTCATATCTCCTCTTGACAACTCTTACAGGATGTGTTCTTCAGATTTCGCCTCGAGGTAAAGACAGGTTTTTAAAACGAAGCAAACAGCAAGTAACAAAAACAAGTAACCACGTAAATGAGCAGTCAAAGAAAATGCAAACAGACGTACGTAGCTACTGTAAGAAAAGCTATCAGAGTGCCAATGCAACACCTCAGCATGGATGTTTGCTCCTAAAAGCATGTATTTATGGTCAATATAACTATTAAGGAATGAGATGACGGACACCAAAAAAATACTGTATTGAATAGTATTTGAGATTATGCCAGTGGAACAGATCTGAAACTAAATTTCAGATCTTGAAATGAGTTGAAGGTAAACTGATAGTTAATGAGACAACAAACAAGAGTTTAATTGTGTAATTTGGATGACTCACAAAATTAACGTCGACAATAGAATCGACCGCAGACGGTTGTATTTCACACAGTAAGACTGGCGTCAGAACCCTGCGTCCTACACTCACTGCGTCTCGATGACTACCAGACGGAAAAAAGAGAATTTCAACCTTAATGGGCTCTCTTCCTGCATTTATACAGTATGATTAGTTTGAAACGTATGCTCTTGCTGAAGAACAGGTAGGCAATGTTGGGCCGTAATGCTTTACTCAGTAGGTCATTATTGTAAAGATGCACTGATACCAGTATCGGGAATTGAGTCTGATACTGTGCTCATGTACTCATATTTGCAAAATGGCTTCGATACAACGACACCGATACCACTTTACGTCAGCGTGACGTTAACCTCTCGTCACCATCTTTCGGGTCCTATCGCACGCGCTCACGCTCCACCTCCCCGACGGTGTGGGCGAGATGGGCCGGTCGACAGTCCACACTGGGAGCAGGGGGCCCCGTCCCTCCCCGGCAGGGAGAGAGGGCGCAGCGAGCACTTTGTCCACGGCCCCGGGAAGCACCTTCAACCCGAGCCTTTCCAAAGCTGACATAGAGCCGGTCGCGGTGTACCGCCTCGTATGCGGGACTCCCCAGCCTGCCGTGTGTCGCTCACACCCTCCAGCTGGCTGTTAACGAGGGTCTTTTGGCACAGAGAAGTACTCGTATTGGTACTCGGTATTGGCGAGTACCCAAATGTAAGTACTTGTACTCGTACTCGGTCTGAAAAAAAGTGGTATCGGTGCATCCCTACATTATTGTAATATTATAACTTTCCCCAGTAATGAGTAGTATAAGGGATTACAATTTCCAGTAATATTACAGTTATTAACATCACGGTTTGTTTTTGTGCCAGGTAGGTTTATGTTGCAATGACGTGAACGCGCGGCAGGTCAGTGTGCATCTTCGTATCACGTTGAGTTGAACTATTAGGCGAATATCGCCTCGGCAAGCGATGGCCACTCGCTTTGCAAAACTAATATAGTAATATAACGAGTAACGTAGTTAATTACTTTTTTTACCAAGTAATAAGTAAAGCAATATTATTACTTTTTAAATGAATAACAAGTAAAAAGCAACTTTAACACTCACCTAAGCAACTTGCCCAACACAGTTGGCAGGTAACACTGCAACACTGGATCAAATCAATCCCACCATATTGTGTGTGTGTGTGTGTGTAAACTCAGTAACCACTGGGGCATCTCGCCGCAGCGAGCAGCAAAATAAAGCGGTTATATCAGAAAGTGTGACAGTGTGAAAGACTGGTGGCCAGCTTTGAGGTCGCCGGTCTAATTACACTTCAGAGAGACCGATTCAGGTTCAGTTGCAGAGGTTGTTCGGGGGGTTGCAAATGGATGGAGGATGCGCAGAGGAAGAGGAGGTGGAGGACGGGGAGAGTTTGGAGAAGGGCGGACAGTTGGGCACGGAGAGAAAAGAGATGGATTCAATTTAGATTTCAATCGAACACTATTACCACGAGTGCCTCTTCTGCTTTCGCCGCTATTACACCAACAAGTTGCGGCAGCGCTCGTTTCACCTCTGCTCCCCCGGTGTGTTTCTGCTCCATCCTTCTTCAGCCCATACTGCCTCCCCGTGTCTGTGATGTCAATGTGAGGGAACGCGTAGGAGGGAACTGGTTTTGCAGCCATTTGCCTGGATCTTACCCAGGCGCATCCTCCGGATTTGAAAAGAGAAGTCAATGCGGACGTGTCTTAAACTTGCATTCTCTCTAACAGCCAGCAGGGGGCGACTCCTCTGGTTGCAAAAAGAAGTCTGATTGTATAGAAGTCTATGAGAAAAATGAGCCTACTTCTCACTTGATTTATTACCTCAGTAAACATTGTAAACATGAGTTTATGGTCTCAATCACTAGTTTCAAGTCTTCTTAGTAAATTATGGTCCCCGTTAGAGTCAAACAGACGGGTAGTCTTTAGGGCATGTCTACGTTTCGATTGACAGGTCACTATGGCGTTGTCTGGTCTAGGTGTTGTAAGTGCTTTTGTCTTACAACTTTAACCCTTCCACCGTGTGTTTTCAGTTCATGAAACTTAATTGTAACATTTTGGTCGTCTACAAATGTTTAATTCAGCGTTCGGTTGTACTTAGCTCCACCTTCTCGTGTCACCTCTGGTTGCAAAAGACCAAGACGGCGACGGCCAAAACCATAGTTGTAGTAGTTCAAAACCGTAGTCCACAAACCAATGGGTGACATCACGGTGACTACGTCCACTTCTCTATACGGTCTATGATCTTAACAGAAAACAATGAAGCATCTTTGATCAAGCACGGTTGTAAAATGTCAAAATGACTTGTTTAGAAATTAACGTTTGGGTGTCTTTAAATGTTGATCCCTGTACGGAAAATGAGGAAGATCCTGTTACATAAGCACATTTTGATCATCCTTACATCTACTCGTTTAAGATTAAAATTTGGATTTAGGTCCATGGGTTAGAGTAAGGTCTAGGTCAGGGTTAAGGTTGTGTTCAAGAGTTCGGAGATGAAAGCAATCCCTGCACAAGAAGAGTTTATGCAGTAGGCATATCTATTGTTTGTGAACTCTAGATCATAATAATGACAGTGTAGTCTGCGTTGCACGGTGACAGCAGATCTCACTGTGTGCATATATATGTGTGTGTGTGTGAGGAATGCTGCTGCGGTGCAGGAGGAGGAAGGGGGGGTTCTATGGGCAGGAGCACCCAGGGGTTAACGAGCGGTGTGAGAAAAACAGGCAGAGTTTGAGAAGGAGGGGGGGGAGGGAAGCATGCACACACACACACACACACACACACACACAAGAAACACACCGAGTCCCAGAGGAGGCTGAAGATGGTCGGGCCCATGAGAGCAGGCAGCTCTTGTTGGCTTTAAACGGAGCTAAATGATAGGAGCAGGTATCACTCCATGTTGATCAGTTTCATGCTACTAAAGTATGTTTTTTACATTAGTATAGTAGTAATACAGTGTACTTTAAAGTAGTAAACAATGCAAAAATTAATGCATGTAAATCTCTAAATTTGTTACCAACTAGGGATGCTAATTTTGAAAATTTAGCAGGTTGTCAGCTGTGTGTCTGCCCGGCGTAACGACACTCTGTCTGCCCGGATTAACGATAGCAATTGTCCGATAAACAGTGTGTGTGTTTGAGCTACGTTAGCATCTGTAGCTCTGCTGGTAGCTTCGTGCTCCCCGTAGTCACACACATACGTTCTGTCAGCGCGGCGCAACTTCAGCAAGTTTCCGACAGACCGTGTGTGTGTGGCGTTCTAGCTGTGAACGTAGCTGTAGCAGACGGGGTGTGTACACTTTATTTGTCGGTGAATAAATGCTAAACTCCTCCGCTCAAACGAGCTCAAGTCCCGAGCCAACTTCCTGTATCTGTATCAGACTCTCTTAAGGTGGACCAGCTTTTCCCCTTAAAGCCACAAGGTTTTTTTCAGCTTTTTAATTAATTATTAACATTTCTTATAACCGTTTTAACCGATGGCGTTAATCGGTTAAACTGCTTAATGTCGGTTAAACGGTTGATTATTAACATCCTTATTACCAACAGAACACACAGTTTAGTTCTGGAAATGGTGACAAATTGTGTTTAATCTTATTTTGACCCTTGTTCCTTTTTCATTCAGAAATCGAAATTAAGTCAAGAAAATACGCAATAGTATTAAGTCACACTATGCAACAGTTAGAGAGCAACTTACAGGTACACACCAATCATACTGAAAACTAATCAGTCTAAACTGGGAGCTGTTTACGTCACATTTACAGCAAAGTGTTTTTGTTGGTGTGTAATGAACTCTATACGGCTGAGAAGCGTACAGTAATCCCACTAGCATGGACCGGTCACCAAAATGTAATATGACAGTATTGACCCAAACACCTGCCACTTCCTACACACACACACACACACACACACACACACACACACACACACATACACAGAGACCCAGTGGACTCTTTTCTATCCAAAGGCCCTTCTCACGCAAATAGAGTCGGCAGGCAGGATCCCTTCTCAGCCTATTTATCAGAGATGGTGGGGGGGGGGGTTGAGAAGGGACAGACAGCGTGGACCCCCTCTATTGTTCTGGCTGGGTTTAAGGGATGGAGGGGGGGGGAGGCAGGGATGGAACTAGGGATAGGATGGGAATTGGAGACCCCAACAATGCCACAAAACCCCCCACTGCTCTTCCTGCTTATGAGCATGACCTGCTCTGACAGACCAGGGACAGACCCCGACCAGAGGGGACCAAAACTATAGCATAATTCACCAAAGACCAAACTGCATCCAAGTTGGTCCTAGAACAAACTGGTCCTAGATTAGATCTAAATTAAGAACTAGAGCCAAACTACCAGACATCATGATGTGATAAGATGTGTGATGTGTTTACCAGCGAAACTAGACCATAATCAGTCATACCGAAGCCAAAACTATAGAGTTAAAACTAGAGTTAACATTGAGTCAAAATAGAGTGAATAACGATCTGCCAGTCTAGACACAATCTACAGTCAGAGCAGACCTAAATCAGGGAGCATCCAGTACAACACTGACTTTAAACACAGCTGCACCACATCCATCTGCATTTAGTCTCTAAAGGATTGCCCCCATCTAGCTTGCATGCACACACAAAATGCATACATTGCCAGATGTGGTTATGTGTAAGTATGCGAGCGACGTAAGTCGATCCTGAAATGAGCACGTATGCATTTTAACAATCTAGTAATAACAATGTAGGGATTGAAAATACAGTCTAGGTCAAATACTTTAAAGTATTTCATTTACATTAATAACTGTAGAGTATTTTTGAAAGTATCCTTTTTTTGTATTGTTGTTTATAGTTTTCATATAGTGAAAAGAAGAAGAGAATAACTCTTATATATGTGTGTGTGTGTGTGTGTGTGTGTGTGTTTTCCACTTCCAACTGCAGAAGGAGAGTTTAGGATAAATTGGGATGGAACTGAATCTACAGAACTTAACAGCAGTTGAAGCAGAACGTTGTCTTGTCAACCACAAAGTTTGCAAAAAAGCTTTGTGTGTGCTCCACAGCTGACACGTTTGTCACTCTAAAAATGTCTCTAAAGCGAGTGTACGTGTGTTTTGCAAACAGCCTGTAGGTGTGTGTGTGTGTGTGTGTGTGCATCCAGCTGTGCTACACTCCTCTCTCTCTCTCTCTTCATCGTGGAGCTTGCAGCAGATCTCTTTGTCTGCCGGTTTAGAGCAGGGTGTGAGGTGAAGAGCAGTCGGTTCATAATGGATTATTGATTGGTCTGAGAATACACTGGCTCTGCACTGTGTGTGTGCGTGTGTGTGTGTGTGTGTGTGTGTGTCTGTGTGTGTGTACGTTTAAGACTCCATACCATCCCTTCTGTCCCACTCTGTGCACTGAATGTCTCCACTTTATGAGCAACTGAACAGAGGATAGCAAGGTTTTTTGTAAAGTGCTCTCTGTATGTTATGCTCCGTGAAGCAGTATGTGTGTGTGTGTGTGTGTGTGTGTGTGTGTGAGCAGCTCTCTGTATGGGCCGTTAACCTCTCAATGCTGCCTGTATGAAACAGTGTTAAAAGCCCACTGTGTGCACATATAGACTTTCAAAAGATGTGTGTGGACAACATTAAAAGCCCCCTCTGTTTTGCTTCTTGATTCCTCAGTTCCCCCTGCATGTATGCGTTTGTGTGTGTGTGTGTTTGTGTGTGCGTGTGTGTGTGCGTGTGTATTTAAACAAGAGGTCCACTCTTTATTTTTTCCCCGCTGCTGCGTATTTTTTTCTTAACCTCTAACGCTCGTCTCTGTGCCGCTGCGTGGGAGGGAAGCGGAGCCCATCGCGGCTGAAGGATGTCCCACACGAGAACGACCTACAGTCATTATCAGTGATAAGGTGACAGTGTGAGTGAGTCAGTGTGTTATGAAAGCCAATCTCCCCACCCTTGGGTGCAGGAGATTTGTGTCACGGCTGCCTCCGAGATGATTGCTACGATGAAGGTGCTTCCTGGCTGGATGACAGTGTTTTCTATCATGGAGGAGCAAAACAGTGAGGCTTAGCTAGCACCTCCTGCTAAAGCTTTGTCTGACTCTTCGTTAAAATGCTCTGTATAATAATAATAGGAGACTGCAGTAGTTCTGTTTTTAACCAAATTTGAATACTTTTTTCACATTAGTGGCACCAAATGTGTTCTGTGAGCTGGATGTGTGTCCTCTAGAGGGAGCAGTTAAGCCGATTGGAATAATGGCTGGCACAGAAAAAGACCAATTAGTTTACAGCTGGATTCTTTTCCTCCTGAACTTGTTGACAGGTATTGAGTTGTTTCACTTAATAAACAGTAGTTTACAATAGTTTTTTGTCTGTTTTTCACGGTGTCATGGTTTGATATTAAACTTGGTTATTAAAGGTACAGCGTGTAGGATTTGGCGGCATCTAGCGGTGTGGTTGCAGATTGCAACCAACCGAATACCCCTCCGCTCACTCCTCCCTTTCCAAGACTGCGGTAACGTGAGCCGCCGAGTGTAAAACTGTGTTAACGCCGTTCAACTCGCTCAGAGGTCATCCTTACCATAATAACACTACTTTAGGAGCAACGGAAGTCAGACGGCGTCTGACGGTACCACGGTTTTGCAAGCGTGTCAGAGAACTACGGTGGCCTTCAGGTAACGTAAAAATGCAAAAGGTCTCTCTAGAGCCAGAGTTTGGTTTGTCCGTTCTGGGCTACTGTAGAAACATGGCCGAGCAACATGGCGGATTCCGTGAAGAGGACCTGCTCCCTATGTAGATATGAAGGGCTCGTTCTAAGCCAACGAAAACACGATTCTTAGATTATGCACTAATGAAAACATTTTTATGAATACTTGATTCCATTTCTGCTAGTAGATCCCCAGAAATGTTACGCACTGTTCCTTTAAGTTAAAATTGTGGCTTTGTGACAGCGCTACTAATGTGTGAAAACAAGTACAAAACAGAAAACCGTACAGCTGTGAGCCGGGCTGTTTCTGCTGGCCCACATGCACAGTTTGACACTGTTTGTTTCAAGACTCGCTCCAGATGTGAACCTCAGGAGTGTCAGGAACAGAAATAGCCAGGCTGCTCTGAAAAAGGTTTGTGTGCGGATGGGAAAATAAGAGTGGATTTCCTCCTCTGGCCGGACCTCAGCCAACACGGTTCAGCGTTCAGAAAGCAGAACAGCAGAACAGCAGAGTCTGAGCATAAGGGGGAGGAGGGGGAAAAAAAGAGAACAGTTTGTTTTTGTTTGACACAGCAGTCATTATCAGCTGAGTGTAGGCCTCCACTCACTCCCTGTGACTCACGGTAGGGCAGCTTAAGTGTCCATTAATGGCACGTCTGATAGCAGACCGATGACGTTCCCAACAAGGGTTGGACTGGCCTTAAGTATTTAAAGGTGATCATTTTCCTCCAGGATAAAAAAAGACAACTCATGTTTCCATCAGAACACAGCATTTAACTAAGAAATAAAACATTCCAGCTACACACTAGTTATTAATGTGTGTGTGAGAGGTTCATTAGATGGATGTCAATGACAGTCAAAGTGGACTGTTCTTGCTAGCTTCAGGAAGCCACTTTATCCATTTACTGTGCCATGTTGGCCTTTAACAAAGCTTTGATGCCTCTCTTCTCTTTTTTGATGACTCCGATGATTGCTAATCTTGTCCGTCTCTCCTGGACAGTTTCTCCCTCCTTAAGCCAATTTGTCATTTTTTCTCCCCCCCTCCCTTTTGCCTGTATGGCGAGGAGCCTGCATTGTTTCCCTTCTGGGGGCTAATCTCATTACATTTCAATTTGCACATGCGACTGTCTGGTGGATGACAGGCTTACTGTTGAATAGTCTCAATCCCCCCCGGCCCTCCTGACCCCCCGATCAGCGAGGCCATTTAACAGGAAATAAGATTATTATCCTCTGTTTTTAGCGCCAGAACTGGAAGAAACTACTAAGTATTAATGAGTAACATTAGGTTGTGGAGACAGAGAGATGGAACAGATGGAGGGGAAACACTAGACGGGGTCGAATGGCTTTGTGTTCCTTATTTTGCTGATTTATGTCCATCATCACCTGATTATTTATCATGCCATGTGTCGGGTGTAAATTCCCTTAAGATTTGTTGTTCCTTGTTTAAGTGATGCGTGGAGTTCATCAATCTTTTCCTTTATCTTTAATCTTTCCACTAAAACCTAAAAGCTCATAAATTCATGAAATTAACTCGGTCAGATTTGAGGATTTTAATACTTCATAAACAGTTTGTGAATATCTTATGTAGCCCAGGCACATGAATCAGTCCTATCAAACACTGCACCTGTGTGGATATAATGAATACAACACAAAGAATCAATACGGTGTTAAAATAAATAAAACTCCTGAATGCAATACAAATCCTAATACAAGACTAACAGTCTACTGCATGCCAGCAGCTCTGTGAGAGGCACAGTGGTGCTTTAAGTCATGCTAACATGCTTCACCATCTTAGTTTAGCATGTTAGCATGCTAATATTTGCTAATTAGCATCAAACATAAAGTACAGTTGATGGGGATGTCATTAGTTTTGCAGGTATTTTGTCATTCACCAAATCAATTTTGTCCTGATGATGCTTCTAGATGAAAAGTCAGGAGATTACTAATGTGATTATAATTCATCCCGAGGGGGGACACTAATGTCTACCAAATTTCAGGGCAATCCATCCGATAGTTGTTGAGACGTTTCTCTCAAAAACTATAAATGTGAACCTCGTAGTTAGAGGAGAAGTCAAGGATCACCAAAGTCATTATGCATCCTGTGGGACCAATGAATGTCCCTGCCAAATTTTATGCCAATCCATCAAAGTAGATGGCGAGATATTTCACGAGTAAAAACTTGGTGACACGAGAGGAAAAGTCAGGGGATCACCAAAGTCATCCGGATTCATCCCCTGGGGAACATGAATGTATGTAGAAGATTTTATGGCAATCCATCAAGTTGTTCAGTCAACTGACCGACAGAACATCACTGCCACAAATGTGAAAGGATTAAGTTTCTTCAAATGCGAACAGAAATACTGGGCCTCTATCCTTGTTTAGATCAGCATTGATAAAGCCTTTGTTATATTTAGACAGAAAAAAAGGTCTGGATATGGAAATACATTTCGTTTTCAAAGTAACGTCAGCCACAGCTGCACTTCAGGCTGGAACAGTACTGCTAGATGGAAGCCTTAGCTTACTAAGCACTCCAGGAGGAAGCACGGTGAACCATTGTGGGTACGCTGATTTCAATAGCATAAATCTTTCTGGATAGATAGGTGGCTCTGGCGCCGGGTAGTCATTTTCAGTGCGAGAGTTTAAGACATATGATTGTTCTTGTGCTAACTTCCCTCCTCCACCACCTTATCCTCTTATGATTATGATCAATTATCCACTTATAATTAGAGCCTGGCAGTAACTCAGCTTATGGGCCCTGGCACTTTATATAATAGCCTGTAATAATGCTGTCAGTCACATTTCATATAGTCCACACTTTCAGGCTCCAGCATCTGCTGAAAATTAATACTCTAGTAAGAAATATGCCAGTGTAATCAACAAAGCTGTAACAGAAAGGGGCTCTTTTGTAATGATATTATCGATGAGCTGAGAGAGAGAGAGAGAAAAGGAATAAAGATGTGATTAACCTTGAGTGATTCTTGTGGGAAGATTGGGACTTTGCAGCAAGGAATAATAATAACTAACACATAAACTGTTGATGAAAATATGCAAATTATTCCACCCATTGAAGGAAATTTATGAAGTACGAAATTAGTCAACACTGTTTACTTTGTTCTCTTATCACCCTCTCTCCCTTTCTCTTTCTGTTTGACTCCCTCCCCGAACCCATTCAACTCCAGTTTGAGAAATAGAGCAAAGCAAACTGTCTGAAGAGCCACTTCCTGTTGTGTACTTAAGATCCCTGTCATGTGATTGTGTCAGTTGAGGCGGGTGCGTGAGGCCAGTGTGGGGAGGGAATATGGTGGCACTGCTGATCTTGCTGATGTGAACACAGCCCACCATCCCCCCCACCACCCACCACCCACCACCCACCCTGATTGTGTAAAGTGTCGACTCAGCCAGTGTGGCGTCAGAGCCCCCAAGCCCTGCACGTCTCATGCACGTGCATAGTAGTGGTGCACAATGTCAGCCCCAGAAACATAGATAATACCCCCATCTACACTCAATTTATACTGTTAATCTGTATTAGGTCAATTCAAACTCAAATCAAATAACATTTTCACTTTTAACCTTAAGTTGCTTGTGTGTTAAGGTTCGCAGTCTTACCCGAAAAGCACCAATCTATGTGTTTCTAAAGATGTCATGGATTGTATTTTATTTTTGTTCATGGTTTGCCTCATGATGATCACCAACCCCCAGGTGTTTAACTCCTAGTTACACAATTACTACACAAACATATGCAGATCTCCCTTATGACACATAGCAGTCCACCTACAGCTAGCTTAGCTCTGTATGCAAATGGTAACTGGATGGGTCTGAAAGCTGAAAGTGCCTTTGAAATTCTTTTGCTTTACTAACATGTCCTTTGTCTCTTTTCTCACCCTCCTCCCCACTTTCTATCTTGTGTCTTTCTCAGGTGAATGATATGCAGGCCATGCTATAGAGAGCTCACTCCTACATGAACCTGGAAGCTGCTCATGTGCTTAAAAACTGAAGAGATTGAAGAGAAACCGATAAGATGGAGAACAGAAGCGCGGTGGAATAGTTACCTTGATGGAAAGACCCCTCAAAACTTCCATCCACTGCTGACACAATGAAGACCTGGAACTAAGTGAAAACCTTCCCTTTATTCAGACAAAGAGATTGCTAAATCTCACTTATGATTTATATGCTGGGACTTATTTAGATTTTACATTGTCTAAATAAATGACAAAGCTACATATGGTGCCAGTGGCACACAGATAGTTTGAGCTGCTGATTCATTGACAGCGCCAGATGAAGATGGATAGATGGTGTTGCATCCAGTAACCGGAGAGTGCTAAATGAGCTGCTGTGTAAGCAGCTTGATCTCTGGATGATTGAAGGCAGATAGCATTTTAACTGACCAACAAAGGCACATTAGACATCCCTAGATGTGCAACTGCAGATAGCAGTAGTTTGAGGTTTTATTGAGCTTGTGAAAGGCCTTGTAGTTCAGTTCGTATGATGAATCCCAGAGAAAGTGTGGAGATGATGGAGACCCGGGCGGGAGGGAAGGAGAAGCTGGTTGGAGACCAGGTCAACCCCGGAAACGAGGTTGACGGTGAGGATGACAAAATCCCCGGGGCTTACGACTGCAACATCTGTGGACGCAGCTTCCCGTTCCTCAGCTCTCTGTCGCAGCATATGAGACGCCACACTGGTGCGCGCCCTTACAAATGCCCATACTGTGACCACAGGGCCTCTCAGAAGGGCAACCTAAAAGTTCACATCCGCAGCCACAAACTGGGCACGCTCTCTAGCCACCACTCCAATGAGGATGAAGAGGGTGGGGCTGAGGAGGAAGAGATGAGTGTTTCAGAGGGTCTCGACGGAGGTACGAGTCCAACTAAGAGCAGCTCGGCCTGTAACCGGATGATCAATGGGGATAGTGGTGAGGAGAGTCGGAGGAAAGTGCCTGGGAGGAGCCTGAAAAGAGAGAAGCCCGTCACCGACCAGAGGCCTTACTGTTGCCGTCTGTGTGGCTACGAGGCCAATCGAGAAGACCAGCTCCTCAGCCACATTGAAAAGGTCCACATAACAGCAGACGCAGAGGAGGAGACCACTGTTAAGGAAGAGGCTATTCCCGAACCTGATGTCGTCCAACCCCAGAGTGATGGGACCTTCCCCTGTGAGACCTGTGGCCAGGTCTTTAGCCAGGCCTGGTTCCTGAAGTCACACATGAAGAAACACGCAGGAATCCTGGACCACTGCTGTCGCATTTGTGGACGTCGGTTCCGCGAAGCTTGGTTTCTCAAATCGCACATGAAAACACACAACACCAAATCTAGGTCACGGTCAAAAGCAGATTCCGCAGAGCATCCGGCCACCATCAACGACGTAGCCCAGGATCCGGAAAGTGTCACTGGCTCTATTACATCCATCTATCAGATGTGTTCTAAATGTGGGAACCTGTTCCACAACAGAGAGAGCCTGAGGGCCCATGAAAAAATCCACAGTCTCGGCTATGGCAGGAAATCCGAGAGCCAAAGCAGACTGGGTGATGATGAGGACCCACCAGCTGCTAAGAGACGTTACCTTGACTTCTTGAACCTCCAGCCTGTTGAGGAAAAGACCCTGGATGAAGAGGAGGAGAGTGAGAAGAAGATGCTAGGTCAAAGAATCCCAGAGCTAGATCCAATTTGCAGCTATCAGGCCTGGCAATTAGCTACTAAGGGAAGGGTTGTTGAGCCAGTGGAGCCAAGTTACAAGGCCTCCTATGGGGGAGGAAGTATGGGGGAGGAGGCACTCGCCGGAGCCGCTGTGGTTTTTGAGAAGGAGAGCAGCCGTTATGTCCTGCAAGGTCAGGAGAAACGCAGCTCAGGGCGACGCAGCAGTTCCGGTTTGGGAAGCCATGCTTCTTCAGGGGACCGGACACCAGAAAGCCTCAGCGACTCTGAGTACCGGCCTTCGTCTCGCCAGGACCGACGACGATCATCTTCCTCCAAGTCCACCGAGTGCTTTGAGTGCGGGAAGGTGTTTCGCAGTCGTCACCAGATGGTCGTCCACCGGCGGGTACACAGGAAGGATGGAGGTAGGGCATCCGTGGGAGACAAGGAAAGAACTGCAAGAGACGACCGATGGGGCTCCACCAGTGATCCAGAGTCAGGCTCCCCTAGCCGGCCCAGCACCCCAGGGTATGGAGACTCCCCACCGGAGTCCGCCATTGGAGACCAGGCCTCAGAGATCGGTACCGCGAACTCTGGAGAGATTGCAGGTTGGTCAAAAAGTCCTTTTGTTATCCTGTTTTTTTCTCATACTTTGATTTGATATGATTATCTATGATCAAATGAACAATGGAAAAGCACTGAAGGATTGATTTGTGGTAAATATTAGTCATTTGGGAACTGCAGATTAATTTAATCTTTCAGTCACATATTCAGTATAAATGCATTAATGGGAGTTCATAGTGCTGAACATTCCTTTGTTGCTGTTTCGTACTCTGCTTATGACCACCATTGCCAAGTCAGTATTCTATTTGTCTTTTTAAGATACTGACTCTACTTTCCAGCAAGAAACAATAGGAAAATGTAACTGCTATACAAGTAAATGAACGGTGTACACACCAGTTCACTAATAGAAGCCCTCCCTGCAGGATTTTTTAGTGGCAGAAATGACTGTAGCCCTTTTTCAAGCCTCCCACTCGAGGCCTCTGCCTCTGTCACTCTGTAGTAAACATCTGTTGATGAAATGTGCTTTGTGTAGGTGCAGCTCCTCAGCGCCTCATCCTCTATGGAGAGGGAGCTGGAGCCACCATGTGGCAAAATGTCAGAATTACATCACCGACTTCAGCCTGTTTTATAGAGTGCTACACGCAAATACTATCAAATATGGTCAATAAACTTTAACTGCCACTGAAAATCCTGTTTACAACAGTGCAATTATATTGTGTATCACAGAGCAATAAAGCTAACAGTCAAGTGAAAGTTTGTGCCTTTCAGTGGTCAGTAGAGGAGATGGCATTTTTGGAATGCCTATCATTTTTCCACCTCCACAACCAATAAACACTGCAGAGCAAAAAAAAAAGAAAAGAAAATCTACCCATGCAAGGGCAAAACACCCGTAATCACGGCTGAAATACGTTAAAGGAAGGATTCATGTGTAAGCAGCGCGTCAGAGTTCTCTGGCTTTTGTCTTTTAACTTAGGATAGGATAGTGGACAGCTAAGACTTGTAGTGATTGCTTCCATTCCTCCCTGTTAGTGCAGACATTCAAAAATAGCAGCAACATTTCTTCAGGCCTGATCGAGCTGTGTGCTATTTCAGGTCTTCCTGTCTCAGGAAACTCCCCTCAGCCCCCCTTATCTGTGTGTGAATGTCTTTTGCTCTCCTTTTTTATGTCTTTGCCACGAAAATCTGTATGTGTGTGTTTCCGCTTTACTCTTTTGCTGAGCTTGTTTATTGTATAACAGCCAATTATTAGTCATGAAACATAATAACAGTCCTGAACTGTAGCAGTTAAAGGTGTGGTTAACTTCCTTTATAGAAAGAAATGTACTGTATAGTAATCAGTCTCTCTCCCAACCCACTTACATCCTGGTGTCTGGTTTCAGGAAATGCATTTGGGATACAGGATCTCTTTTTAGCTCAATATATACACTGTATACAAATGTATGTAATATGAGATACAAAACTTGCAACATCAAGAGACATGATGCATTTCTTTGCTGATATCTGCTGAAATGTATTCATATTTGTGACGAAGCCAACTTAAGAATCCAGTGTTTACCAAAAACATTTTTCTTGTGAAGATGGCTTCTGTCCATCCGTCCGTCCGTCCATCCTTTTTCTCCCCGTCCCCCCTCTGACTCCTTCCCTAATCTCTACGGTTACCTCCTGTGACACTTCCACTGTCACTCATCCACTCTTCTTACCATTGAGCCAGCCAGGCTGCCCCATGTCTGAGGGATTGGTTATTTATAGAGTCACCTCCCGATGGAGAGGGATGCAGGCGATGGGGGAAAGAGACACTCAGAGGACGCTCTATAGTCGCGAATGCTCTGATGTCCCCTACAGCTATATAGCTACTTTTTTGGGAATGCAAATGAGAAGTGACAGCGTATACGTGCACATGCCAACATGACAGGCTTTTAGACAAATCAGTTCTGATTAGTTTTTAGATTGATAACATTTTCCATGGTGGTAATTATTGTGAGTCGGATACAGGATTAGACATCCGATACTTACTTTGGCAGGGCAATAAGAATATTTTGGGTGTATAGCTATTTATAATCATGATATTCCATTAATTACTTGATCAATAACTCATTGATAAAAGACCAATATCAGTCTGATAAACAGGACACATCAGTCTAACCACCCTCCCTTACAAAGACTGCCCAGCCTCAGGGCTTCACCTTGGCAGAGTCTGCGCTGTGTGTGTTGGCTAGTGTTGCCAACAGGAAGCCAAATGAAAAACAGATGGCAGGTTACTGGTGTTGTTGTGAACACGAGGAGGGGGGAGTGGGGACTACCATAATGTACTACTGACACAATCCGATCTGTTGGATCATAGGTGTGCATGTAAGATGCTCTATGACACAGCCTCTGGATCATTTTATGGTTCCATGTTCAAAACCTTTCAATTCCATCTTGAAGATTCTCATGTTTTAAATATTACAGCCTTTCACATATGAATACAATTACTTATACTACCTTCATTTCAATTTTTATTTATATCCTTATTCACTTACTTCCTGAAATTGAGCACTCTGGGGAGATCTTAAGTTTCCCAGTGACAACAGTAAAATTCACTTTTAAAGAAAGACGGGTCACAAACGCCATCTTGTGGGGAATTCATAGAGCTGCACTTCAGGAATCAGGAAGCAATATTGACCCAATAGAGTAAACATGTGTATTACGATGGAGTATTAGGGGCCACATTGAGGGGGGAAAAAATCTGAGATTTCGAGAATAAAGTCATAATATTACGAGAAAAAAGTCATAATTTAATGAGAATAAAATCATACTATTTCAAGAAGAAAAAAAGTTGTAATATTACGAGAATAAAGTCATAACTTTATTAGAAAAAAAGTAATTTCCTCCTCCACAAAAGAGTCAGTTTCCCCATCAGCTCCATTTGGTTCTTTATTCAGAATAAACGTAGTTTCTTGTTCAATCTTTTCAAGGTCCTGATACTGATGATAATGTACTGCTGATGTGCCAAAAGATGAAATATTTGGTTATTTGTGAAACCTAAACTAAAGTATAACTTCAGAAGATGCTCCACATTTGTCATTTTCACACTATTTCCCCTCTAAAATTACTACTTTATAATATTCTGACTTTATTCTCATAATATTACAACTTTTTTCTCATAAACTTATGACTTTATTCTCGTAGTATCAGATTTTTTTTCCCCCTCAATGTGGCCCTAATACTTTGTCGTATTATGTGCAATACAATGCAATTCCAGTACAAGACCCTTATAATGAATAAACCGACTTTATAAGCTTTATAATACCCCATTCGTTTAATTAGTCAAAATGGGTTTATTCAACTCTATCGTGCTCTTTTAATATTATGGTGCAATTGTTTCACACCATGTGGACCATAATACATCCAAACCATTACCGATCAATCAATCAATCAATCAATCTCTGAGACAATTTTAACATCTATGATAACCTTCACAGGAGTACTATCTATTACAGGGTCACTGTGTATCATTGAACAAATATCAAATCCTTGAAACAATATCTAATGATGATATGATGTAAAAAATGTTGATGTGTTTATTGTGCTTGTAATAGCAGAAGTAATAGTTGTATTTCAGGATACGTTCATATGTAAAATGAAAAGAGGAGATATGAGAATACTGGCCAATACTGCAGCCTGGTGGCTGTTCAGCAAAACTACATCTGGATGGAACAAAATGAATCTGGCACAGTGAGCTGTAGGAATGATCTCTGATGTACAGCTGGTAGTAGAGTAGAGTATAATCTAGATGGTCTCCTCTGCACTCATTGACCTTTATGTTGTCATTCATTTTCCCCACAGATGAGAAGCCTTACATCTGCAGCCTTTGTGACTTCGCCTCCACTGAGTTACAGGCCTATTTGACTCATGTTCGTGTCCAACACCCGGCTGCTCCCTCAGAGAGACCCAGCCCCGTTCCCAGCCCCAGCTCCAGCTCGGACAGAGGCACCCCAAGTGGTTATCCCAAGCTGAAGAAAGCTCTTCTTCAGGGTTTGAACAACTCTGCGTCCCCTCATGCATACCTTTCAGCTCGATCCTCCCCGCTCGATCCCGGCGTGACCCCCATGGATCTATGTATGAGGGCTGAGGGCTGCAGGGGCACGACCTCCCTATCCCAGGACAGGAAGAGCCTCCCGAGCCACAAGTGCTCCTTCTGCTCCCACTCCACCCGCTACCCCGAGGTGCTCTGGATGCACCAGACTGTGGCTCACCGCATCAACAGCAGTAGCTCCAATCTCGCTCCTAAATGGGCCCTGAAAAACAGCTCCAAGGGCTCCAGGGACAACTTATTATCCTCCAGGAGACGCACTGGTCCCCCGCCAGTCCTGGAGGGGAAGGAATGCCCACCGCTACCTCCACTGATGCGTGCCCAACGTACCCGGCCCCCAACCTACTCCAGCGAGGTTCTAAAGAAGAGCAGGCCAGCCAGTCAGGCAGCCATGCCATTATCATCATCCTCCTCTACCCCCTCCTCCTCCTCGTTCTCCAGGGGCTCCTCGTCCACCTCAGGCACCCAAGCTGGGAGAGTCCCCATCCGGCCAGGCAGCAGCAGCAGCAGCAGCAACAGCAGCAGCAGCAGCGTCAGACACATGGAGGACCAGAGTCATCAGCCTCGCTTCAGACCCAAAGTGGATATTTACCCTCGGGGAGGCTCGTCGTCTTCCTCCAGCTCCTTGGAGAAGAGCACTGGTTCCCTCTCACGTTCCTCAGCCCCAAGCTCCAGCTCTGCTACCGCATCCCGGATCGCTGACCGCTACTTGATGCCTCAGGAGGGCCTCGGCTTCATGCTGTCCAGCAAACACGGCCTAGCAGAGTACAGCCGAGCTCGGGGTTCCCCTCATCAGCCGCTTCCCAACTCCCACGGCCAGAGCCGGGCTAACGCCACGAGGCCCAGCGCCATTACCCACAGCTCCATCACCCACAGCTCCATCAGCCACACCTCCACAGCGGGACACAACTACGGAGCCTCCCAGGCACACGGGGGCACTCTGCTGAATTCCTCCTCCTCCTCCTCTTCTTCTTTGCCTTCGGAGGCTCGTGGAGATGTGAACCCGGAGCCAATCGCAGAGACACCAGAGACGCCAGCTGACATCCTCGGCTTCCTCAAAAACTACAACCCCCATGAACTGGCTGCCCTCTACCACCGCTGGGGTGCAGCCAACGCACTGATGGATCCCACTGGTAGGGAGCTATTTCAATTTGTATTCAATTTAGTTGATTTATTGACATATGTATTTGTTAAAATGTGTACTAGTAAAATGTTTTTTTGTTGTTGTTGGTAGTACCATTATTCGGAATAGGCTCTCTTGGAGAAAGTCCTATGAAATCCCTCATCATCAGCTCACATACAAAATGCCCAGAGGATCTTTGCTTTGGAGAAAATGCCAAATGTCAGGAGTTGAAGAGAAATGTTTTCCAGTGACTGAGCATTTTGTTTCGAGCTGTCATGAGTAGAATTGCCAGAACTGACAGGTTAAACCAGGAAACGACACCTGCAGTCACATAGATCCACTCTTCACGTATGAACCATATTAGATATACACATTAATCCTCTCTAACACATGCTGACTCTCTCTCTCTCTCTCTCTCTCTCACACTAACCCGTCTTCTGGCAGGAAGTGATTGACAGACACATACACTACTCGATTCTGACAAGGTTTTGCATAATGAAGAGGAGATCCATTAAATGGGCACACACACGTGTGCTTGCATGTTTGTGAGATCTGATAAGAGGCCGTATCTGGGGCAGCATGTGTGTCCATATGTGCTCGGGTTTTTAGATGTAAAAGGAGTGTGAGTGTGTGTGTGTTTTTTTTTTTTTTACGTGAGAGACGTGAGAGAACCTTTGCTACTCTCAGGTCTGCGAGGCATGCCTAGTCTCCAGCTCCACTCTCCCAGAAAGCTGTCACAAACTGTTTAGGTCACGGCTCTGCCTGACGAGAGACTCGCACAGATGCGAATGGAGGGAGGCGAAAACAGAGAGAGGGAAAATAAAGAGGCAAAGAGAGAGAGAGAGAGATGAGACAGAATAATTACCCCACCAGCTGCTTTGGAAATGGTCATTACCGAACATGCGTATTATTTGCCCATTTTTCAGTTGTGTCTCTAAGGTCAAGTGGGGCTGTGTGGAGCCAGGGGTCAAAGACAACAGCCCCAGAGCAGACGCGTGACATCGCTGTCACCCGTCCAGGCGCATATCGTCACGATCCGCCTTAGCCCTTTGAGTCACATGCTATAAAGTGACCTTTTTTTGAGCAACTGAGTCTTTCTCCCGTTTCTCTCTCTGTAATATGTGTACGAGTGTGTGTGTCTGCTTGTGTTTTCCGTCCAGCTCTGTCTTGTCTTTCATTAGTGCATCAGTGAGAAGGGCTGGCGGCCCGGAGTAGAAGTAGAGTATCCAGAGGCCAGCAGTCGGGCTGCCAGAGACACTCTCTGTCACCTCCTCCGCCTCCCCGTCTTCCTTGTCCTGCTATGTCCCTCCAACACTTACATGCACACACTCTACACGTGCACACACACAAACATGCACACAACTATGTGGCATTGAACCAGGTATACCCAGCCTTAATGCTTGGGGTGTTGATGCGTCTTCCGGGGCGATTGTGCAGCAGGCAGGCGTCCCCCTCACCGAAAGCACCCCTAAACCCCCCGGCCTGGTATCTGTCACCAGGAGAGGTCATAGGAGTGCATGTGTTTCTGTGCATGAGTGTGTGTGTAGTGGTCACATTGATGTGAAATGGATCCAACCATCTTTAAACCTTCTTATTCCTGTTGCTGATGTCCCTGTGGCTCCAGCTGCTCTAACCATATTTACATGCACACCAGAAAAAGAATTATTATAGTATGACTGACAGGTCCTTTATTAAATATTTATCTCAATTATAAAAATGTGACGTCTTAAATACAGTCATTCCAGTTTTCCACAGCATGTAACAACAGGTTTCTTTATGCTGAAAGAATTAGCCGGTCGCTATCCTGCACAATCGGGCTCCACGTCCCTTAACAGTTATCTTCCTTCTTACAGTAAACTGCTTCATTACAGTTTCACAACGCCATATATATATATATATATATATATATATATATATATATATATATAACTGTGTTGAGTTAGAAATTGTCTGTTTTTTTTTTTGTTTGTTTTTTTAAACTGGTCTTGAAGTGAAATTAAAAACGATATTTGGAGTTTAAAAAGATCTGATAATGATTTATCGGTCGACAGTAACTTTTTTTTACATAAACAATGTGCATTCTTTATACAGAGCCCTTTGATTTAAAACTTATTTTTTTTAAATTGCGACCATACTGAGCGGGACATTTCATAGTTAAAATAAAAATCAACTTGTAAGTGCTCTCTAGTGGACAAACTAAGTAATGGCAAAATTTTTTTCTAAATTACCTCAAATTACTTCTACTTTGGCATTTCTGTTTGGCTGTCATATACACCGATAACGATATGTATCTTCCATAAACTGATATATGGGCCTGCTGATGTATTGGTCTAGCACTATTAAAAAAAATATTTTTGGTTACATGCAATTAACGGATTTCTGCTCTTGTTGGGTATTGTAGCTTTGAAAGAAGAAGTGCGAGGTTTGCACAGGTGTACAGTAGATTTGAGGAGGTTTTAATATCATATGAGTAATAAATAAATCAGTTTGTCTCAGGCAGAATAACTTCAGCAAAGGGTTGCAATACTACGGTATGGTAAATTCATCCATTATTTCAGTTGTACTAACTACTGACAAGGCAAGAAAGTTGACTTATCAACAATGATGTAATCTTTCCCCCACCTCCACTAAGAGACTGACTGATTCCTGATTTCTCATTCACTCACGTCATGTCACGTGTCAGGATTTATGAGATTTGAAGTCATCAAAATTCAACAAGTTTCTTTTGCCTTTGAAGGCCATTAACATGTAAATCTGACTTGTGCATGTAATGGGAGCGTTGTTGTGTCATTGTGTGTGTGTGTGTGTGTGTGGCCAGTGTGCGCCACAGCCTATGCCTCACTTTCCTCCCTTGGACCAAACACACACACACACACACATATATATACAACTCTTGAAGCACACACACACACACATGCAGACACACACACACCTGACATGTGACACACGGGCAGCGGAGCGGGCACATCACAGCCGGGGCGTTTTAATTGCCTGTAATTTATGCGGTGTGTGTGTGTGCTGTGTGTGTCTGGCTGTCAGCCTCTGAGATGATGCTGTGTGACAGCTGCAGTCCAGCCCCTGGAGCTAGCCGCTCATAATGACACATTAGACATACTAATGATGCCTGCGCGAGTCCACTACTGACGCTACCTACCTCCACCGCTGCAGCCAGCCGACCAGGCTCTGTGCTTTTACTGCACACCCACCCACCTACTCTCTCTCTGCCCATCGCTGACCTTTTTGCGTTGTCATTCAATCTAAAAAATGTCTTCTGCCTTGAAATAAACTGATGCTGATGTCCACCTTTTTCCACCACTCTGTCTGAAATCTCACATGGGAATTAAAAGCACACACTGGCCTTTGAATGTGAACATGTGCCTTTGCTTTCCTTAAAATATTTGATCTATATACCAAGAAGGGCTTATGTTTTGAATTCACCTTTCTCCAAGAGAGTGGCATTGTTCAAAAATCTAAACTGCTACAAACCTGAAACACCTGATCAAGAAAAAATGTGGCAAAATATTACCTGCTTAGATATAAATGGGTGTAGTGAGAAAGACATACTTTGAATTTTGCAATATGAATTAATAATGAAAAGTTGCTTTAACTCAACTGTGGTCTAAGAATAGACACTCAGTACTTTACTCTCTGTAGTATGAATCATGATCATTTTGTGTCATCACTGACAGTCATCTATCTATATGAAATGGGACGAATTGCATTGTGGTATTGTTTGCAGAAAGTAGTGTACATACAGTGAGCACTACTTTTCTGTTCTATCGTGGGCATCATATAGATCAGGGGTCTCCAACCTTTTCTCCTCTGAGAGCTAATGTGACAAAATGAAAGTGGTCGAGAGCTACACATAGCGCCACCATGCTGTACATCGCCAAAAGCAGACATCATTTCTGTCTTACTTTTATGGTCCTTTAATAACGTTGCAGTCACCACAGTCGTCGCTTCTATTACAATCCCGCCGTAGGTGAAGGGCTTTTGTTTCGTTAGGATGTGCGCCACTAAACGAAGCCTCTGCTGCAGCGTTGGCCTTCTTTGTCAGTTTGGTAAACAGAGACTGTTGTCTTTTAAGCGTTGTTTTCAGCTCCTTTACCTTCTTCGTTCGTAAACTGCTACCAGCCGGAAAGTCCCGTGAAAAGTTGCCATGGACTTTGGCGAAGCGGCGCTCGACGTTACACCTTTTACCGACTGACACACTCGCAACGCAAATGACATTTGTCATCACCCATTCCTCATTATTAAAATAGTATTTTTTGCTTTTTATTGGCCTGGCTATTTTCTGCGGTCGTTGTCAGATCTTGTGTACGCTTGCTGGTCTGCTAACATCGCCTGATGTTACGGCGTCACTGATGTCATGAAATTTGAAAGCAGAGCAACTTGTTTAATTGCTGATTGGCAAATAATCATTTTGTGTCAGAAGGGGGCGCAATGTCTGTGAATTTGATTGGATAGACATTTAAACTGGTTTACAATGTGACTTTGTGTTATCAAATTTATGTCCATATTCTTGTAACCTTTAGTGAGCCACTCAGACACAGGAAGCGAGCTACTTGTTGGAGACCCTTGATATAAAGCATAAAATTCTCACTCTCAGAATTCTGAATCTCTAATGAAATGGTGGGTAGCACATTTAATGCATTTAAATAAAGCTTTTAATAAAAGTATTTTTTTCATTTCATTTTTCAAATTTGCTAAAACTGTCACTGTATCCTGAGTTTCTGACCCACAATCCCCTGCACAGCAGATATATGAGCTGAGCAGGAGGGTCAAAGTTCAAAGCACAATGTTATGACAAAGTAGTGTGTCCCAATCGTATGCATACTGCAAGCAATAGTATGTGCTTTGTAAGAGCAGCTGCAGTATGTACTAAAAGTAAAAAAGAAAAAGTATGCAATCTGGAACATACAGTAGCTACAGTTTAACTGTAAACTGAGAGAGTTTGTGACCCGGCCGTCATGTTGAAAACAGTCGAGCCAAAACCAAGCACCGCCCACCGGTCGGAGCAAACGTTCTCATTTTACAGCTAAACATTACACTATCATATTTTGATCAGCGGTGCCTAGTTTCACCGTTTGATCGGAGTTAACGAGCTTCAGAAGCAGTGATTGACAGCTGCTTTAGAGACTCACTCGGCTCTGATTGGATGTTTTTCACGGTGGAATCTTGCAATATAGTGACAGTTAAGCACAATATGACAAAAAGTTCTTAGTAGCTTTAATAGAGAGGAATCTCTGGGCCTCCAATGACATTGACTTCAAATCACTTCTAGAACACAGCTGTATCTGCTAACAGTACATTCCATATGTTTATTGTTTATATGTGATTTATATCCTTCCTCTGTTTAGACCACTGTCATATTGAACTCTTCTGAGATTTGCTCTTTAGTACTCACTATTGTGCGTTTCTCTTTCCCATGTGTGTGTGTGTGTGTGTGTAATCAGGGATGCTGAGGTCTCTGATGCGGCAGGGACAGTATTTCTGCCACGAGTGCGGGAAGAGTTTCAGTCAGCCCAGCCACCTGCGTACTCATATGAGGTCCCACACAGGTAAATACAGCCACGAGACACAAACACACCCAAAGGAACACAGATCACATACGTGCACGTACTTCCAGTGGCTCGACAACATAATGGAAACACCTCATTGAGACATACCGACAACTAAATCACAACTTTTAACCCTTGTGTTCGGTTGAAATTGACTTTACTTTCTCACTATCCAGACTCTACGGCTGTATGCGGAAAAATAATAATAATAAATTGCAAAATTAAGCATTTCCCCTTGAATGTTCTTTCCTTTTCTTCTGACCTGATTAAAACCCAATATGTGGAAAAGTATTTAAGTGGCAACCCACAAACTGAGCTTGCATTTTTGATTAAGGTGAAAAAATATGAAAATGAGCATGAAGCTTTGGTATTACAACAAATTAGGAAATATTTTATGTTTTATATATTATGTGTATGGGCTATGCATAAACAAATGATATGTCATTCCTGGACAAAGGGATGTACTGCATGTTGTCCTGCATGGCGTTGTTACTTCTGTTTGGGGTCAGAAGTCCTTTTCATGTGTTAGCCGACTGTTGAAACATACGTTCAAAATCATGTTTACAAGCAATATTCTTAAAATTAATAAAATCTATAAAGTATCAAGGTGCTCAAACAATGCTAGGTATGCTTTTTTGTGCTATTAAATAGGCCCCTGGGTCGCAATCAAGTCCTTTAATATGAGTTTTTAGTCAATATATGCAGTAACTAAAAGAGGTTTTGGATGAAAAATGGTTGGTAGTCACATTGCAAGAGCATCAGTCACAAAAAAAACTGTAGAATAATTTAAAAGGGCAAGGTATGACAGACATAGACAAACAACCTCAGCAAACAAGAAACAGCAGTGACAATTTAGCATATCCTGTAGGAAAAGTCCAGCTTTAACCTGTGGAACAACCTCATTAACTACTTGTTATTCATGTATTACTAGATGTTCCCACTTTTTTGGCCACTCCTTCAACAGTCACTCATTCTTGTGCCGCTTGTGCACACACACACACATCATCGCCCTCGCCGCTATTTATTCACCCAGAAACACTCACATGAGATATAGAGAATATATGCATGGGGATTCACATTCCTCCACCATATTTCATCGTCTGACTCTCCATACGTCTGCCACGTTCCCGCATTCTCCAAAATAAATCAAAACCGATCTTTTTTGTTCAGTTGAGTGTGACAGCCAGTCTGTGAGTCCCTTCCCCGCCCTGGGCTGGGCAGCTGTCTCTATTTTTTAAACTGAAACATGATTTGCTCCGGATACTGACCTGTGACAAATTGTATACATTATTAATCACATGTCAATTAGAGAGATGGAATTGCGCATTCTAATGAAGCAGAACAGCATTTGTCCACGCCAACCTTATGAATCCATTTGCATGCGTCCCGATGCCATTCACTAAACAGCTTGATTTAGACATCCTGCCTTTTCCTCCACTTTCTCCTTTTCCCCTTCACTTTTTCCTAGTGCACTTTCCTCCTTTCCTTTCCTTTTGTTTTGTTTCCTTTTTTTCATTTCCTGTCTTGTTTCCTCTCATCTCCGTCTCCTCTCCCTCTTTCCTTCCTTCTCTTATTTCCTCTCATCTCACCCTTTCTCCTGTCCTCTGTTCTTCTTTCCTCTCGTCTCATCTCACCTTTTCTCCTCTTCCTCTCCTCTCCACACCTATAGTCTCTCCTTCCCTCTTTCTCTCCCCCTTTCCTCTCATCTCACCTTTTCTCCTCTCCCCTACATCTCTCCTATCCTTCTCCCTTTTGTCTCCTCTCCTATTTGTCTGCCTTCCTCCCTCTTCATTCCCCCCTTCCTCCTCCTCCTCCTCCTCCTCCTCCTCTTCCCTCTCCTGTCCTGTCATGTCCATCAAGCGGGCCGGCGGTGATCACAGTAGACAATGAGATAAGTAGCTTCTTTATAGAGAGTGTGAATGATATGTGGCACAGCCAGTGATTCTAAGTGACAGAGGCCAAATGGTAAGTGATGCAGCGCTACGCTTCCCCCTGAGCCCTGATGTAAACACACACACACACACACACACACACACACACACACACACACGCCCATACATAGGGTCTGTAAACACTCGCCGAGGCTGTAATTAATGTTGTCACTGACGGTTGTCTTCAGCGTGGACGTGCACACGCAGAAAAAGGCCATCCACCCGGAGGCCTCTATTAACATGCGTCATATTAAATCACTGA
Organism: Sebastes umbrosus; assembly: GCF_015220745.1. Lineage (NCBI taxonomy): Eukaryota > Metazoa > Chordata > Actinopteri > Perciformes > Sebastidae > Sebastes > Sebastes umbrosus. The sequence continues at coordinate 31,701,329 of NC_051279.1, forward strand.
CTTGCCTCCACCAGGCTCCATCACCATCATCACCACCATCATCACCATCATCATCATCATCACTGCCAGCTCCCCTCTATTAGCAAAGGTGCTGGTGGCAAACGCTGCTGTGTGCGGGGTGCTGGTGGCAGGAGGGAAAAAAATGCTTGTATGGATCTGGTAGAGCTTTTAACCGAATGCCCTCCTCCCCTTCCTCCTCCCCTTCCTCCTCCCCCCCCCTCCTCCTTCTCCCCCCACAGTTGGGTTTGATTTTAACGGACTCCACAGAGGTACTGACGCTCACACCACCGCTTCTGAAGCTCCCAAACAAGTATGTGGCACGATGGCTAACCACTGGGCTCCCTCATCGCTTCTGCATGTTTCCTATTATTTTTATTATTATTATTATCATCGTCTCGCCTCCGCATGTGTGTCTATGTCAGTCCCGCATCCCCCCCCATCCTTTTGTAAAAGTGTGTTTTTTTTCATGTGTAACAGTCACATGTGGCACCCTCTGCACCTGGCATTAACACCTGGCATTGTCACATGCTGCCGGATCACACCTGACAGTAGAGTGTGTATCCAGCACACATATCACAGTTTCCTCATCGGAACAACATCCATTCTAGTTTTAATAACGGTTGAAGGGTTAGTGGTTATTTTACTAATAGAGGAGAAGTTACTAGATGTTTGTAAATGTCACTTAATGCAATGAGAATTGTACTTCTTTAGTTTTTAGGTCATTTTTCACCATCTCCAACACTCTCAGTACTGAAGTCAGATTCACCAGAATTTTTTTTGGCATTGTACGCTTCAACAAACCGCTGGATACGTTGAATGCCGACGTTTAAAAACACCTCATAAATCATATCAGCCTCGAATCACGCTTGCAGAAACGCACGATGCCACGTGGTTAACGTTGTGAAGCGATTGCTTTGGTTTATGCAACAAAACTGGTTAAGGTTAGAAAAAAAACATCATGGTTTGTGTTAAAATAATGAAAACATAACAACGTAATGTAACAACGTAACTATCATAAATAAACAACGACCGCCCCTAGCGGGCCTTCTTACTTAACATTACTTATCAAGCCTAACAACGTCACAAGGTAACGTAACAAGGTAACTTAACAAGGTAACCTAACAAGGTATCGTAACAACGTAACCTAACAAGGTATCGCAACAACGTAATGCAACAACGTAATGCAACAACGTAATGCAACAACGTAACGCAACAAGGTAACGCAGCAAGGTAACGCAACAAGGTAACGCAACAAGGTAACGCAGCAACGTAACGCAGCAACGTAACGCAGCAACGTAACGCAACAGCGTAAGGCAACAACGTAACGCAACAATTAACACAGCGCAACAAGGCAACGCTACAAAGGTAACGCAACAAGGTAACGCAACAAGGTAACGCAGCACAACAACGTAACGCAACAACGTAACGCAACAACGTAACACAACAACGTAACACAACAAGGTAATGCAACAAGGTAACGCAGCGCAACAACGTAACGCAACAATGTAACGCAACAACGTAACGCAACAACGTTGCACAACAAAGTAACGCAACAAAGTAACGCAACAAGGTAATGCAACAACGTAACGCAGCACAACGTAACGCCACAACGTAACGCAACAATTAACACAGCGCAACAAGGCAATGCAACAAGGTAACGCAACAACGTAACGCAACAAGGTAACGCAACAAGGTAACGCAACAAGGTAATGCAACAAGGTAATGCAACAAGGTAATGCAGCGCAACAACGCAGCGCAACAACGCAACGCAACAACGTAACGCAACAACGTAACGCAAAAAGTGGACAAATAGATAAATAGCCCTTAGTGGACTTTCTTATGTAATGTTACGTAACAAGCAAAACAATGTTAAGTAACAGCCGTAAAGTCAACATTTGGGTGAAAGTCCTGTTTGATTGACCCATCCAGCACCCCTCCCACCCGTCCTTAGTGGAATTCCTCGCTTGTTTGACTCGTTATTATACCACGTTACAACTTTCTATAACGGTCACATAATATACTACGTCACTTGCTCCATGTGTCGCTCCTTGTACTGCATCGCTTGCTCTCACCGAATGCAAAAAAACGTTGATATTCCACGGTTTGCAGAAACGTACAATACTAACGTTTTTTTTTCTGGTGACTGGGCTGAGATTTTTTTAATATATGATTGCATCACTTCTCTGTATTATTCAAGTGTGGTCTTGTCTTTGGCTGCACTTACTTTACACTTTTAAATATATGCAATCAAATCTGTGACCATGTTCAAAGGTCATTTGGGGTGATTGCACATTACAGCAGATTTTATTTCCTTCTGTCACAAACTTGATGTAACACAACAGCAATTCAGCCTAGTTCAGACTTCATAAAAGCAGTTTATAAAAAACTGTTATCAATGAAATGAGAAAATAACGGGAAATATTTGTTAGTGGTCCCTATTAGGAACAAGAAAAGTGTAAATGGGTTTTAACACAAACTTAAAGAAACACATTCCCTGTAGTTTAAAGAGTTTTAGAGTCAGTCATTGAGACAGAGGAGCAACAGAGGAGTAAATCTGTTCTGCTTTGACATTCGGAGAGAGCTGGGTTCTACACGCTGCGCCTCCATCTTAATTAATCACACACACACACACCCACATGGACTCAGATTTACCGCACGCTATGAATGATGGGAGCAGGCGCGGCGGAGGGGTCCAATTAGATGTAGTGTTGACGCTGCTTTACGGTGACGATAACCTTTATTATAATGTAGTGCACCGGTCCCGTCAGCGATGTTTCCTCGCAGGACGATGTCGTGGAGGTTCTCGCTTTCTTCTCACGTCTCGCCCTCGCCGTCTCTCCAGCTGTTGTTTTTTTTTTTAGATTTTTGTGTGATTAATTATACCTTTTTTTTGTTTTTATCTCTCTCTTCCTCAACCCCCCCACCCTGCCAACCAACCCTCTCCCCCTCCCTTTCTTTCTCTCCGTTGTGTTTCTGATGATGTATGATAACAGCTATATTTCCCTGTTTCTTCTTCAGGGAGAAGGGTGCGGGAGGGGTACGGGGAGTCATTTGTTTTCCCGCTTTGATACTCTTCCATTTATCAAAATGATAATTAGGTGCAATTAAATGGCAATCTCATTTGTTTTGTTCAGGTGTGTGTTGCTTAGTCTTTTTATTATTTTTTTATATTTTTGCCGAGGTGTCTGTGCTGTTGTAGGTCAGTCTAATTAGAAGAGAGAGTACAGGGTGTGTGTGGAGTGTGTTTGAGTGTGTGCGTGGGGGCATTAGGTGGCCCGGGTGATTGAGAGAAATACATGGAGACAAAATTAGGACTGTTCAGACAGGGGATGTGTGGCGCTCTTCTCCAGATGCCAGGAAAGAGAAAGGAAGAGTTCGTCCATCTGGGTCAGAATAAGGATGCAAAGTTAACTTTTTAAGTGAAATTAGGTGTGCCAATGCTGCTCTTAACCTGCATAATATCCCCCTATTTCTAGTTGAATGCCATCATGTGTCTTGGTTTATGTTTGTCTCTGTGTTTGCTTGTTTCTCCCCCTTTTCACTGCAGCGAGTCTCATCTGTGGCTTACATCGCTGTGTCTCGTTAAATCCCCTGTACATTCAGAATCCTCTAAAAAGTCTTATGTCCTGTGACGTCCTCTCTGCCATCCACCTGACCTTTCAATTTAATGTGTGTGTCGTGTGTGTGTGTGTGTGTTCCTCAGGGGAGAGGCCATTCTGCTGCCAGCTCTGCCCATACCGAGCATCTCAGAAAGGGAACCTAAAGACGCACGTCCAGAGTGTCCACCATATGCCTTTTGACAACAGCCAGTACCCAGACACAAGGAGCTTGTTGCTGAGCCAGGAGGAGCGAGGAGCGCTGGCTGCCAAACACACACCAACGCCACAACAACAACAACAACAACAACAACAACAACAACAGTAGAGACCATCTGATAAGACCAGGATCCAGACTTGGGACCAGACTAGTCAGGGAATCACACAACCCGATAAACACCATCTCCATCACCATTCCTAAGAATGAGAGGACTGGAAGTAGGACCCAAGACTTTTTGAGCCTCTCCTCTCCACCTGTCATCCTCTAATGACTTTAGAAGAATTTTCTACGATGAAGGCTCTTGTAGTTTTGGGAAATTTGAAATAAGAAGCTAGTTAAAGCTGTGCTAGGCAATTTTTAAAATCACAACGTGGGGCTGCAGCAGAGAAAGAGTGTCTTATCTACTAACAGGAAGGATTTGTTAGAAATTCAGGTGTCAGGTGTGCACACAGGTGAAGGTGAAGAGTGAAATATAAAGTGTCTCCTCAGCAGGAAAAGCTGGACTCACCGATGATCGATCTTTTTGCTTGAAGGTTGGCAAAATTGAGCAGATTGTGTGTAGTTTACATCACCTTAAAGGATTTCTGAATATAGAAAGCCCCCTTAAAATTCAAAGAGTTACCTCTTGCTGCCATTTCGGAGGTAGCGACGAGTGAAGTTGCCTAGTGCAGCTTTACGAGGAAAAGTAAAGTTTTTGTGAAAAGAAGCGGAACTTGAATGCAACTGCTTTTAATCAAGGACTGTGGCATTGCATGGCTGCTATAGTTGCCCCCCCCCAGTCCCCACACACCCTCTCTCCCTTTCTTTTTCTTTTTTGCTTTATTGTATAAGAGTTTGTGCATTCCTCAGGACACCAATCATCAGAGATGAGATGAGAGAGAAGATGCTCTGCGATTCATCAACAGTCAATTGACGCATTGCAAGTTCGTTTTCCCCTCTGGGTTCATGAAAATGAAGTCTGTGTGTGTGTGTCTGCGTGTGTTAAACTCACTTCCCTCCACTCCAGAGTGTAATGTTAGGAGTGCAGTGACCACTCTGAGGCCGTGTAGCTGATGATTAGAAGGAGAGAGAGTTGGAGAGAGGTAGGATTAAAGAGACAGACAGAGAGAGAGAGAGAGAGAGAGAGAGAGAGAGAGAGAGCGCTAATGGGGGTGTCTGCTTTAGTGCTCATTAAAAAGAGTGTGCGTTTTTAATAGCCAATATAAATGAGCGTACCATTTTTATGGCCATTCAATTATTGTCCATTTAAGAGGAAGGGACTGAGTGGAGGCAGTTTTCCTCCATAACTCCATCACATTAAGGAGTGTTTCCGACACTTCTGACTTTGAGTTAGACTGACTTCAAAAACAGCGGGGATGACGGGGAGACGCTGGCTCAGCTGTGGATGGCACAGATTAAATTTAGAGAATATGGTACTGTACGTGTTAGCCAGCAAAGATGCATCTTAATTTCATATTGCTGAAGGGCAACACTGACTTTTTAGGCCTGTTGGTTTTTTATGTGATGAATGTTTTGGTACCAAAACCAACTCGGTCTCTCTGGTAGAATGCCTTTCCGCAGCACAGAATACCTTAACACCAACGTTACCTTAGGGGCATAAAACATACTTCTTCTACACAAAGTTAAGTTTATGTTTTGTGACTTTTCTAATCTTGTGAAAAATATATTTACCAGTTCAGGCCTTTAAAATTACTAAATTAAACAATTTGAGAAGGAAAATTCAAAACCCAGTTTCCAGTCTTTGTGCTAAGCTAAGCTAAGCTAAGCGGCTACTTGCTGTATATTTAATGGACAGACATGAGAGCAGTATCAATCTACATATGGAGCTTTTGTCCTATCTTTATTCAAAAGCACGGTCTTTCAATTTGAGAGCATGACTCGTTGATTTCACGTTCAGATTCAAATAGCTCCTGCTTGCACTTGGATTTGCTCTGCTTCTGCTCAAACTGTATGCTTGCACGTTTAGTGTTGACCAATGAAATGATCCCTGCCTCATTGCCTTGGAAGTGAATGAACCCGGTTAAAGAGTAACCGCCCGTCAGGGATGCTCTAGTAAAGCGAAGGAACGCACCCGCAACAACGCAGGGATCCTTTCATTGGTCAACACTACACCTGGCATTCTATTGGTTTGGGAATTTTGGGAAAATAATCAGAGCGCAGAGGAGAAATCTGAGAGCAGATGTTTTACAAGCACACAGAAGCAGCCTGAGTGTGAGGAGAATAAGGCTGAATCTGAGTGCAGGAAATCTGCGCAAGCAACAATATATCTGAGTGCAAGCATACAGTTTGAGCAGAAGCAGAGCAAATCCAAGCCCAAGAAGGCGCTATTTGAGTTTGAGAACAGGGTTTTGAGGGAAAGCATTACACAATCTGAATGTAAAATCAATAAGCTCTTAAAATGAAAGACCACGCTCTTGAATAAAGATAGGGAAAAAGCCCCATATCTTCTTAACTGAATCTCGGCAAGAAAGTGAATAAGCGTACTTTCCAAACTGTCCCAAACTATTCCTTTAAAAGTGGCAGGTTCATTAAACACATAAAAGGGACATATAATTCAACATGTCGGCTGTAACATAACAAGCTCATCTGACAGAGCAAACAACCAGAGATGCAGAGATTTTGTTACCAAAGCATTTAAGCAAACTAATGAACCAAACTCCCATACCGTCGGTCTAATATCTTGAATGGTGATGTGAAGATTTGCATTCTGGGAGGAAGGAGTGAGTAGGTCAGAAAGAGAGAGCAGCCAGAGGTCAGGAGGTCAGGCTTCCAGAGAGTTCAGGTATGATAATAGGAGATGGAGACTTTTTGAAGCCTACTGAATTGTAGAGCCGTGACAGCCTTAACACAGGTGTCTGTGTGTGTTTGTGTGTGCAAGTGTGCATTTATGCGGGTGTATGTGCATTCCTTTCAATCCTCTCCATACTGAAGAAGAGGTTGACTAACTCCTGTGTACCCCATCAGCCTCCCTCTAGATGCCTACCTCCTTTGCAATGAAAGCCTGTTTTAAGTTCATCGGCTGCTGCTATGAAGCCGGGACTGTTCTTAGCTCGGAGGAGACGCTCTCTCCGTGTCCTGGGCTCGCTTTTCTCTCCTCCATTGAAAAAAGCCATGCCTCGACACGTTGGGGGGGGTGGGGGGGAAGAGGAAGAAAAAACAAAGCAGTTGAAAGCAGACTGACAGAGCAAGAGTGGAGACATTTTTTTTTGTTGTAGGCATAAAATCAAATTCAGTGAAAGATTACGGAGCATACAAAGTACTGTTACTTCCCATCTATTTTGAGACCTCAGCAGTTTTTTCCATGATGATGAAATGGTTGCGATACCAGTGGGTTGTCGAGTTATGCATACAACGTTGTGTGCTTGCCTAATAATAATACACAGGAGTGTATATTGAAGGTGTGGGTAGTGAAAATACTTGAAACGGATACTCTAGCCTTCGAGGTAGTGTAGTACTAATACCAATGTTGTACAGAATTCCCTTTAAGATTAACTCCTCAGTTATGAATTTGTACTCCGAAGTGTGACTTAGAAAAAAAACTATGAAGCAGGAGTGAGTGTATGTAATATAAACTGTATATCTGTAATCCACTCTTACCAAACCCCTTATATACAGCGGTAGAAACCAAATGGCATTACTAGTGCACTTAGACTAGGTTACTGCTTTAACCGTTCTCATCTTGTCTAGCTAAGGTTTCTTTGAGAATGTCTTTTTAATGGTGCCAGCTAACACACTTCAATGTCATTTCTGGTTTAGAGGCTTTTTTTTTGTTTTAGGATGATTCCATAGATTTTAAAATGACAAATGATTTGTTCTGTGATGGCTTTTTAGCTTCGTTTCCTCATTGGAAGTTTGATAATGCTAGGTGCAGCAGTGCTTAATTTTTCATAAAGATGTAAGAGTGTGTTTTTAGTCTTTTCTCTTTGCTAAACTGTAGGATTTGTTCAGTAGCTAGTCATGGCTGCCCTCCCAGAGGGGCTGGCAGGTGTTGTTCTTTTCTCTTCGGTTGGGTTTTTATCATGCCTCTTAAGTTGTATTATTTGTGTCCGTATTGCTTTTTTTTTATTATTTGTTATGAACTTCATGATTAATTTACCTTAGAAGACATTATTATTCCAAATGTATTTGGTTGATATCTGTATTTATTATCACTTCAAAAAGGATTAGAGGACCGAGGCAGACAGGAGCGTTTGTTTAATTTTTCTGGGTTGTTTTTGTTTTTATACTGTGTAGTTTTCATGCCAGCAAGCCGATGTGAAAGCTCTACCTCGTCTGAGCCATTCTCAGTTCTGTTACACTTTTGTACATCATTTCAAAAAGATGTAATGTCATGTCCACAATAAAAGACACACAAAATGGCACCTGTTGGCGCTGTTTCATCTGGTTTCGCTTGTTTGTTTTGAATCTACCTCAGCCACCGTGACTGAACACGTCCAAGTTTAGATGAAAAAGCTTCACACAGATTCGCCGTTTGCAAATGTTCTTTTTTCCCTTTTGCTCACACTGCCGGTGTGAGATTTACAAAGAGCCGTGCAGTGCTCCGTCTCTGAATATTGACAAGATTAAAAAACTGAGCATATTTTGTATTTTTTTTTGTGTCTCTCTCGCACGACTTATTCTCGCTATGGTCACTCGCTGTCATCAGATGTTACTGTCAGCACTGTGCACACAAGCTGTGCTGGTATATCAATCCTCAGTATTCCTCCCTGACTGCAGCTACAGTACACACAAAACCCTGTAAATCCTACAACAACACTTTATTTTGTTACAATTCAGGTTTAAAATGAAGTGTTAAAACTGTTCTAGGGATTTAACCCGAATATTATGGTTAGCTATACTGTATGTAGTTCCCATGTATCTGGGTTTCTTCTTCGTGCTCTGGTTTCCTCACACCGTACAAATACATGCATGTTAGATTAACAGGAAGCTCCAAATGACCAGATTCTGATTTATCGATTCAAGACCCTTGGTTGCAGTGTGGAGTACAGACAAAATATACAATGGCACCCGGCAGGAATGAAGTACAGCGTAAATGACTTGAACAAAGGTGGAACGATCTTCAATAAACAACCTTATTTACATACTACTCGCTATAACTACTGGCCTATCTGACTGTTATAACAAAATTAATGTAAACATTCATGTTAGGTTTAAATAGTACCTTTGGCAAGTATAGTTTGGGGCTATGACAGTTTGGGGCAAGTCATAGTCAAGTCAGCACACTGACACACTGACAGCTGTTGTTGCCTGTTGGGCTGCAGTTTACCATGTTATGATTTGAGCATATTGTTTTATGCTAAATGCAGTACCTGTGAGGGTTTCTGGACAATATCTGTCATTGTTTTGTGTCGTTAATTGTTTTACATTAATAAACATATACATAAAGCAGCATATTTGTCCACTCCCATGTTGATAAGAGTATTAAATACTTCACAAATCTCCCTTTAAGGTACATTTTGAACAGATAAAAAATGTGTGATTAATTTGCGATTAATCACGATTAACTATTTTTATCGACTGACGGGCCTAATTATTGTACAAGCCAGAGTTAAAGCTACAGTTGTTAACCAAAATAACAATGTTTTTGTCATATTTGCTCAAACTGTCACTATATCCTGACAGTAGTACATGAGACGGATAATCTATGAAAAAATCAGGTTCCTCTCCCTCCTCTTAGTGCTCCTAATGGCATTTATAAGATTCCACCACGCCTACACCGCTCTGTGTTTTTGGTGCTAAGCAGGTAATGTGCAGTCACTGAAAACAGCTGCCTGCCGCGATCAAAAATATCACCATGAGAGCTGTGAGAGTGAATTGGAACAGTAAAGGTTATGGGACAGACAGCTGAACGATGAGCTGAAACTCACCATGAAGCTACGTGAAGCCGAGGGGGGGCTGCAGATTCAGGTGATAATTTTCTGGAGGTTCATCACTACAGTAGGAGCGATCGCTTTCATCTTGTAACACTGCAACGTATCATCATACAACGGTTCTTAAGATAGCTTTCGAAAAGTTATTCCTCTCTTTTTCGTGCATTCTCCTACGAAGGTCCAGCAACACGTGTCAATATATGCTTGTTACATGCATACAGTCTTTTCAAAATAAACTTCCGTCTTCACAGTAACCTACTTGGTTAGGTTTAGGAAAAGATCGTGGTTCGGGTTAAAATAACTAGATGAAGTGCAAAATAAAGGGGCGTAACATAAGTATGGAAGTTACGTGATAAATAATTCAACGCTGACTTATAGTTTCACACAGATACAAACACCGGCCTCTCGGGGGAAAGTCTGGTGTTTTTTGGCCTCCTCCCTACCTAGCCCCCAGGAAGAGTGCCGGTCGTCGATCCGGACTTTTGTAATGGCTAAACGGTGGTACTGCAACTTCTGTGTCCGTCACGTGATGTCATTAGGCCCAAAAAGGCTTTTCCCATAGACTTACATTGGGAAAGAGACGTCTGTAACTCAACGGATAATTTTTTTTGAGGTGAATCAACTTCCCAGTACGAACACTCTAATAGCCCTTATTCCAAAAATTAAGTTTTTAAAGTTTTTTCCCTTCCTCCGTTCATGTGAATGAGACCCAGACCGAGGCTGGAGCGCCAAGCGACGGACGTGACCGAGCGGACACTACTCCGCATGTTCCATGTGCCCAAGATCCGGGTACTTTTCCAGACAGAAGTGGAGCCATTTAGGCTTCATGCTCCACTGAGCAAATTTCATAGGAATGAACGGGGCCCCGCCTCCAACGCTGTATCCAGTTCTCTTCATACATCCATGCTCCCTACGTGGAGTTTGTCACTTTTTATACTTCCTGGTTCAAGATTACGTGAATTGATTTTGAGGGATATGTACAAATTACAATGCATTACTTTTCATGGTTATAGCTTCGAACATTGTATGAGAACAGCCTGAACATTGTTTTGTTATTGTCATTTGATACATTGTCATTACAAAAATATAGATTTTTAGCCACTTTAACTTTCACGATATACTGAAGGAATAGTTTTTCTAGTATTTCTATTTTTTTTTAATCCCCAACTTCACATGGATACAACCTAACTAACGTATCCAGTGTCCAGGATGTTTCACTGCCTTTAAAAGAATGGGATAGGTATCAGCTTAGTTGGATGTGTGAATAGATGGGTCTGACCACTCTGTCTAAAATATTTCCCATATCTGGCGTCTTAGTGTCTCATTATGTTGTACACGCTCCTACGGAAGTAGTTCCACCCACACAACAAACTTGCAAATCTGCAACTTCACTCCAACAAACAACTATGTTACTTACTACTATAGGTTTGTTTTCCTAAACCTTGTGGCTCTGATTTGGCTCCTCACACAATCTCCATGACCTGCAGAAGAAAGTGGTCATGATTCATGAAGACGAGGTGAAAACAGATCAGACCTAAGCCATACTGCAAGCTGTTCCCTTTCATAGCGTGTGACATGTTTGATGGATAGCGACTTTGATGTTCGTCCGGGCCCCGTTGGCACCTTGATGTCCGTGTGTGGCCGCGCGGTTGAAGTCGAGCTGCCAAGCAACGGCGATGAGAAACCCTCACCCTTCAACTACGAGGGACCACCTAGGGATTCGTTGCTACTTTGCCAGTCTCTTTCATGTTCGGCGTCTATGTGCACCATCTGTCTGTCGGTTTGAGCGACGGGTGAATGACGGGTTCCCTCTGAGAACATGGCACATAACGTTAATGCCAGGCAGGCCCGCGGGCTGAGAAAAGACTGCAGCTGCCCGTCACTCTTCCCAACCTCATCAGTCACTGCGAAGGCAGACGTGACGGCCCTGAGCTCCCTGGAAAAACCTGTTCGCTGACATCTCTTCTTTCTGTCACACAGCAGAGAGAAGCTGACTGACTGACTGACTGAATGACTGACTGAGGCGGAAAATACGCCGCACGTCGGGCTGACTCAAATGTGACGGATAGGTGTGGTGGAGAACATAGTATAATGTGATTTTCTTATTTCACATCTTTATGTCGCAAAAGGAGGCAGTTGCTGTTCTCTTTGGGAGTTACAGAGGTGTAACCACAGGGTTATATCTACAGATAACTCCGAGCAGAACATGTAAAAGGTTTTATTTTTACCTGTTTAAAGGCATGTTTATTGCTTATCTATGTGTGGTTGCAACTTGGGTTCAACCGATACAGTACTTTGAGGCAGGATGTTTGGATTGACACTCATTGTGTCAGATATTATGGGACCATTTGAATGATTTTGATGGTGTTTCACTCAGAATCATATTCTGATCAAGTGGAGAAAGCCTAAAACAACATTTAGACTTTCACGGAACAGTAAAGGCATCAGTATGCTTAAAAAAATGGCCGAACAGCGCAGGAAACCCCCCTCCCTCCGCACCTGTATGATGTTGGATCTGAGGGGGCTGAGGGGGCTGTGTCTGACAATTTTTGTAACTTTACGAAACCAAATCTGACAAGAGAAGCCCATCGCACACAGCACTGAGGTAAGAAGGTAGGCAGGATTTACACTCTCAAGCTCTCTTCTTTCATTCTTCACACAAAAACTTTTATCACTTCTAGTGTTGTTCAAACCAAGAATAACTTCAAGGAGAGATGTGTGCGTTATCCACATTTGAACAATATGACATCTGTACACCCTGCATTCGGGGGACAGTGGAAGTAGGGGTGCTGAGAGTGCTGCAGCACCCCCTGTTTTTTTTCTGTAGGCCTATTGTTTAACAGCAATGGGAATTTAAAAAATATATATTATTAAAATATTTCTATACTATCTCGTATGAACCTCCGCGGGGTGAATGTGCATCAGTAGATCCTCCCTCGTCTCCTGTATCCTCACTGTCCTGCATTATTATGAACTATAGTTACCTGGTTATAGGTCATCCATACGCCGCCTCCCCCCTCTTCTCCTCCTCACTTTTCTCATGCATTAACTCTGTGTTGTTGACTGTGGCTGTTTCGACATACAGTATGTTGCTGTTTGTCAAGTTTGCTTTTTTCTAAAATCAGGGTTTTCCCTGCTATTGCAGCGTGTTTTGCGCTGCGTAAAAACTACGTCAAGAGCATCCGGATGAGTCGACTCACTGCACCGCATGGGGGGACGGGGTGGGGGGGCTGAGAACGAAGGTGCTGTCATTCTGATAGAATGCTGAAACGGAACTGGTTGTTTACAATGTTACGCACTGATAAAACCATGTTCAGCTTTCGGAATGTGCTCTTTTGATTTACATGATTTTACAGGGCAAATATTGCCAGAAGAATTAAATGTTGAGACGTTATCTATAGTAATAATAATAGTCCAAATCTATGTAAAATTGCATGGTTTTCAGTAAAAAAAAACTTAAAATTTTCACGGGGGAGACCCCTCGTGAAAATGCTAGCATGCTAGGTCGTCTTGGAGACTTGGAGAATAATCTAATATGACTTCACTCCAAAGATAATGCGAACAAGTTCGCTAAAACTTTGGTAGGAACAATTCTGTTCTCCCAAAATATTGGGAGGGACAACTCCCTACCGTCCATATGCAAAGCTACGCCCTTGATCCAATAGTTAGAGATATTCCGGCTTAGACCAAAGCGGTGGACCGACCGATCGACAGGCCGATATTGTCTTCTCCCAAAAAATGCTTCCAAGTTACACTGGATTCATTTTCTCTCTTCACACTTCTGATCAACAAATGAACAATAACTGGTGCCATCCTGTGTTGGTATCAAGAAAGGCAGTCAGCGATGCACAATGCTACACCTCCCCCCAAGGACCTGACCCGCTAGATGGTTTATTACACCAAACTATCTGAGAAGCTGTCACTGGAAACAGGCACTTTAAAAAAAATACATAGGTGATTGGATGAACGTGGATCTGTCAATCAAACAAGCATAAACATCTTTTCCATTGAGAAAAGCCTTCAGTGCCGTTCTTTGTTCTGATATAACTGATGCCATTGCAGCATCCACGTTAACCTCTTCAGGAGCCGCCACTGTTGTTTGAAACGAACAGCAGCCTCTCTGTGTCGCGTCACACACCTGAGCCACGCCTGCAGTAGCTCCTCACAGGACTCTGACTGGTACGTGCTCTGGCTTGTCGTACACAAACGCATTACTTGAAGCCTGACATGATGGATTTTTGTGTGCTATTTGATCCCGCAATCTCGCGTGATCGGGTGACATCGTGAGAATCAAGCTAGTAACCAAGGACCTGACCCAGGGACACAGAATACATGGAACACGTGGACTGCTCTAATTCTTACCAGAATTGCTTGCTATTTCTGCAAACAAAACTTCAAACCTTCAGCCAATCAATGATAGAATAGAGGGCCAGTTTCTAACCCTGCACACCTTGCATTTCATCCATGTCTCTCTGGTATCTCTTGCACTGTTCCTGCATCTAAGAGTGAACTGTATAGTCATCCCTCTGGAGCAGCTTCCTCTCTTCTTCTTTGCATGTAACCCTCTGTAGCTCTGCTGTGTGTACCGTCCAAGTCAGAGGGCATGATCTATATCTGCCACCAGGGAGCACTATCCCTCTCTAATGGCTGCTAAACGGCCTTCCTCAGGAGGACAAGGGGCCACATCACAGACCAAATGGCACTTGTACCATGTGCGATGGCTGGCGCAGCGTGGGCGGCGGAGGGGGTAAATATACTTAAAACACACTACGGCGTATATCAGCGCTGCAGCCTTGACTACAGTTACCACCGGAGAGTCCAACTCCTCCGCATTTCCCAGGCAAAAGGCCAAACGCATTTACAACACTTCAAGTGTCTGCGACACAAGAACGCCCTCTCCACTGTGAAATATGTAAATATTGCACTAATCAAAGGGTTGTGGAATCGCAAAATGCCACGGAAAGGTTATGACCCGGAGCCTGTGCTAATAGGGGAGTGAGGGAGGGGGAGGAAGAGGAGGTGATGGAGGGAGGGCTGGGGGTTGTGGTGGTGGTGGTGGTGGTGGGGGGGGGAGTGGAGGAGTGACAGCTACCACAGGCGTTTCTCCTGCCTGAGGAGGACCTTCACATGCTGACCTCCGCCTCCTGCACTCCAACGCTCTGACAGTAATGAATAGGAAGGGGCTGTTTATGCATATCAAATGTTATTTACTCTCCCACAGTCAACTGTAGCCACAGAGGAAAGAAAGAGAGCAGCAAAAAAAAAACACAGGATATTCCCATAGACCGTGGGCTGCCATTAGAACAATGTGGACAAGAATGCAGAGGCCTCTGCGGTGCACTGAGGTTAATCTATCTATCGCAATGAATTACATGACATGGTTTTTGTGGGGCTCGAGCTCGACTTGCTTTTAAAACGCTGCATTGTTCACCGCCTTGATTTCCTTCCAGGATTGGAGTGCTTGACAGATACAGAGTACCTACATGAAAACAAGCTCCTGTGAGTATATAAGTGAACTTGACAATGAACTCTTGATATCTAGCCCGCATGATTATTTACTTCAACTATCTCCTGCTCCACCAAACTAAAGTCTATATCCAGAGACAGAATCAGGGGGTGGGGGGATGTTAACATACATTCTAGTCATGTAATATATTTTTTTAAGCAGGATTAATTCTTTTCCACATTGACATGATTGGTCTTAAATAGCGCGAACCTTAAAAGCCAGAGGGAGGAAAAAGCCTGAGCGGAATTATTCAAGGGAATGACGTTCGACGACAAGCTCAAGAAAATAACCTTGAGCGCGAACAATGAAGAATCAGCCGCCAGAAAACGTTTGTGTTTTTTTTTTTTACCCCAGCCCGCGTGTCATCGTCGTCGTCGGTTTACGACTTGGCTTCGTTTTCCATCACCCCCTTGCGAGAATTAAGTTGGATCTTAAGTATGTAAATGAGAACCTATTCTGTGGCCCCCACCCTCTCTTATATGAATCCCAGGACAGACCATGACATTTAACATCGCCTTCACTAATTTGTGCTTAATAGCCAAAAAGTGATTAGAATTAACATTAATGACATTTCATATGTCTCCCCTTTCTACATTCATTACCTCTTCTCTGCTGCTGATACTTAACCAGCTAATGCTGGTGGCTGCTTCTTGCAGCTTAAATTTACACTTTTGGCAGAGATCTTTCACTCGTCCTCTTTCACTTTTTTCTGCTCCTTCGCACGAAGACAACAAGGAAGGAGAATTAAAGGAGGGGAGGAAGGGAGGGGTGGGGGGGTCGTATAAAGCCTTTAAGTTGGGATCTATTCTATCGGTCACACCCCCTTTACCAATTGACACGAGCATCGCGGCAGATTAAGAGAAAGGGGGGTCATCTCTTTTCTGGCTCAACGCCTGTTCCATCACCCTCAGCCCTTCTTGTTGAAACAAATGCTGTCCGATACCCTTCATCTCCTCTTCTCCTTCAGCGGCTTGAACCTCACTCCGCTATACAGTTTTCTCCCCTCAGCAAAGCCAAATCACAGAGGATAACAGGCCCCGAAGAAACGCTGGCATTTTATTATCATTCCCTTCGCTTAGATCTGTACATGGAGGAGATTATTGCGTGGAAAAATGAGCATTGTGTTTCTATCAAACAAAACGACAGTCTCCGGGAGCCCTCCGCCCTCCTCGCTGGTAATTAGTGATGGTCTCCAACCTTGTTCAAGGGCAGCGAGCTGCTCCCATGTGTTTCTACCGGGAGGTCACCCGATCCTATAGCGAGCATGTGACGAAGGTGGTTCAGAGTCAAGCCTCTCCGGCTACACATTTTCATAATATGATGGTAATTTAATTGCAAATATGCTTTTGATGGGGGGGAAAGGAACAAAGGGAGGGATGCAAGGATGTAATGGGTGTAAACCATCATAAACTCATGTAACCTTTACAAGTATAAAGTGGCATTATATTGAATTAATTCATATTCATAATATGAACACTGTAAAAACTGTTAATTTGATCAAGTTTTGAGGCAACATTTTACAATAATTTTTTTTAAAGAGTTGGGTGAACTTCTGCATATTGTTAAGAAACTCACTAACATGTATTTGACTTCATGCTAAAAAGTACAAAATATGAGAAATGGCCAAAGAAAGAAAGAAAGAAGAAAATTGAGTTCAACCAACACAGAAAAAGTGCACATGACTTAGACTTAATGAAAATTGAGTGAAACTTTAAACAAAAACTAAGAATTTTAGATGAACTTATATTTTTACATTTTGACCAATTCAATAAGTGTAATCCAGTTAAAGTAATTACCAATAGACACATAACATATTTCACAAATAAAGGCCAGAGAGTATGTACTACCGCTTTAGCAGCATCATTTCTGATCAATACTGTAATATTACTGATAATACTGTAGAACAAGTTCAATGTAACATGTAAACCAAATGGTGTTAAAGCCCATTAATTAGTGCTTTCATGCAGGTTTATCTGATTTTTATTACGCTGGTTGTTTTGTCTCATTAAGATCATCGACTGGAGGGCAGAGTTTAAACACCTTTTTTTTGTTTACCACTATAACACGGCTGTAATACAAGGATGGAGGACAGAGGTGGCAGTAAAAAGAGGAAAACAGGGAGGGATGTTGTGGACAAAGGGAGAAGAGAGGGTATGTTAGTGCAGGGGTGTGGGGGGGTTAAAAGGGTAAGAAGAGCTGGGGGTGATCATGGGTAATGGCAGGGACCTGGCCGCTGACAGACAGGCCAATCTCCCGCCTGGACAGACTCAAGAGAGATGTGTCAGTCTCCGCCGGCACCCCGGGCCAGCCGCACCACCACACCGCTAAATGTGTATTGGCAAAGTGTCGGTGCCAATGCCATTAGCCGGCATACTTAAATTCCCCTGTAATTTTCTACGGGGCTCCTCGTTATTGGCACCTCTGATGGGTCCAGTATTTGAATCCTGGTTGAGTTTTAATGGATGACTGGTGGCGGTGAGCGGCGGGGCGATTTGTTATCACTCTTACAAGACACGTCTGCATGCACGCACGCACACACACATTGGTGTTACTGTCCTTCTAGGGACCTCCATAGACACCATTCATTCCCTATTAGCCTCAGCCTCACTACTACATGGTTTACCCTAAACTAATCTAAGATAGAATTAAATTAGAATTCTAGTAATAATATATGTATAATCATGATAATAACTGTCCTCACAGGCAAAACTGAATTTTACTGAATTTTCAGTAAATTATTATATATAAAAAGAGGACTTTTTTAAGTTTTTACAAAAGGAGCCATTTAATTCTCAACCTAAATTAACACAAATTAGAAAACATAATTCTAAACTCAAGTCCTTATCATAAACTACCTCTTCAGAAGGTTAAAATTAAAAAAGTGTGTACTTGCCAGCTGTTCCATCAAACAGAGATTTCCCCTATAAATATTTATTTATATTTAAAAGATTAGAATAAAGTCCAATAATGCATACAAAGATGTGTAACAAAGCTTTAATTATCTCACGAGCCCTCACATTTATCTTTTGACCCTCTGGAGGGGGCCCGACCCCTAGATTGGGAAACACTGGACTAAAATACTATACAAAAATAGTGAAAAATAGCTCCATCTCCCCCAGCTACAGCTGTACATTTGTGCATTAGTACTAACAACCTAACGTCTCTGCAGAATGACAAGTTTTATGTCTGAAGTTTTTTTTGTAAATTTTACCTTTGTACTTTTACTTCAGTAGAATTTTGAATGCAGGTTGTTTACAATGTTGTATTTGTACTTTAACTTAAGTAAAAGATCGTACTGGAGTACTCCTTTCACCATTGAAATGTCCAATGTTAGAGGTCTAAAACATTGCATTAGTTCTTACAGATAAAGCAATAAAGTAGGAAGTACAGTACAGACACGTTACAGTAACACCTGTCATTACACCAGCGGCACAGATCTAATGAAGGAGAATAGTTTGGAGACTTTCAGTGCTGATCTGAGATCAGGCCTTTGCCAATCAAACCTCACTTATTATCTCCATGAGGCAACAAGGACAAACTTATATGTGAGCTGACTGTGATTAGCATTTCATTTAATTTTTTAATTCTTCAGCTTAATTCTCTCTGGATCACGATACAATGAGTGCAAAAGAAATGAGATATTTTTACTTCCTCTTACCATCTGTGACCCAAAAACACATTAAAACCTCCAGAATTTTCATGAGCAAGACGATTGTGAAGTTGTTTTGGACTCTTGTGGGATTTGCAGCTTTGAACGTCTCTTTCGCAATTTTTTTTTTTTTTTACAAATGTGCTCTCTTCCCTTCCAGCGACATTGCCCGTAGCGTACCGAGGGAATACAGCCTTCATCGGGCCAAGACAAACACATGCTCGAAAAAAAAAAGACACACACACGAGCCACCACAAAAGTTAAACAACTATGTACAGGAGCAATTTAGCTCCGCTGTAATTTGTGTATAGTGTTTGACAACCTTGCTGGAGAAGTTTTCACCCCAGAAATGCTAAGTAGTCCCAGCAGGAGTCAGTCAGGAAGAGGAGAGGGGCTCTTTGCTGTTTAATGTATTCTTCGGCAGCCCAGAGGCCTCCAAAACGCTGCATGTCTTTACAATCCAGTGTACACACACACACACACACACACACACACACACACACACACACACCCTCACACACATGCTCACATATCTGTCGGCAGTCAGGCTCTGAAGGAACACTGCTAATGGGGCTGTTTTTAATGAGCCAGGAAGAGGAGAGTGACCCTTCGAAGGTGAATATCTCTATCTCTCTCTCTCTCTCTCTCTCTGTGTTTTGCTGTGTGGAAGCGTATGCATGCATGCCATTCACACACACACACATATACACACACAAGTCCTCGTGATTTTATACGAAGTTGTAATATTTATGTCTAATTGTTTTTAACCGCCATAATTACTTTCAGCTCTCGGCTCATTCATTCGTCCGATCCTCTCATCAGGAGCGGAGCGTGTGAGACATCAGAAGGCAGAAATGTGTGTTTTTACGGCTGGAGAGCCCTGCATAAATTGTAAGGGTTTGGAAAAAAAAAAAAGAGCCCTGCAGCAATAGTCCTCCGCAAAGCTGCAGGAGATCCGTCGATTTCCTCAAGTTCCACTTCACGTTGCAAGGGACATATCCATCCCCAGACAACCATTTCACTTTATTTCACTGATTTTATGATCTTTTCCTGCAAAGAAGAAAAAAAAAAAAAAGGAAAAAGAGGAAGGAGGAAGAGGGAGCAGTTCTGCGAGAGGCCAAAAGATGGCACACTATGTATGGCGGGAAGAGGGGTTGTGATGAGCGTTGTGGCGGCCGTGTGGTGTCTGTATTTAACCTAGAACCTGGAGAGAGTCTGTGTTTCCTCTGCTGGGAATCTTCTAGGATTCATAGAGGAGGAGGAGGAGGAGGAGGAGGGAGAAGAAGGAGCTAGGTAGGTGAACGGATGTCATGCTTCTGCCCATGTTGCTCAACAAGCCGTTACTGTGGCTGCTTTTACACTAAAATGAGCCCGAGGATATATAGCTGTGACATTTCATCTGAGAGAGCCCTCCCGGTTCATTCTGTCTGTAGAAACATGAGGAAGTTACAGTGCCATCTGAGAATAATGGTGATTCTGATGATTTGTGTTTTTAAACGTCTCATTCAGGGGAAATAAATGCACCAGCTAACCAGGTAGGACGTATCGTGCAGGTTAATATGTTTGGTTCTTAAAAAAGAAAAAGAAAAAATGAGAGGGGAATGAAAAAGATCCGTTCATACATCATTTTTTTAAACAAATTTGTCATGAAGCGCGCTCATTAATCCCACCCAAAATTGTCTTTTTATGGGTGTTGCTGATTTCTTTTAATCATTCTCTCCTCACGCCGGTGCTGCAGAGGCACTTTTAAATCTGTACTAAACTATTTCTTTTTTGCAGACATGAATGATTGGAATCGGGGGGTGGGTTAACTGGGAATCATCACATTATTATTATTATCAGAGAAATACAACATGTGAAAGTGTGAAAAATGTATACTCGCACGTGTTATGAAAATGACATGTTTTCAAAAATCAAATACATTTATTATTCTTTCTTTTATATGAATACTTCTATTTTATTGTGCTTTCTACATGCAAGTGGGTATTAACAGTGTGGATGAATGTAACAGTGTGTGATTACATTTGCTCTGTTACCACTGCTTTGAACATGGACATACTCTACACACTCCACAAAGACACACACCGCCCCATGCTACTAGACCACTGAAAATCAATGTGACAGGTTTCAGTCGTCCCTCAGTGTACACATCCCCTCTCAGACTCTCTCCTGACATCTGCTCGATTACCTCCTACAGCCACACACACACACACACACAAGGAGAGAGACACCCTCCCCGTGGCCGCTCTAAGCCCCTCTGAGCCATATGAAATGTAGTCGGTGCAGGAGAAACCAGATACTGCTGGCTGTGTCACATTGCGTTTGCCGCCACCCGTCAGGAAGCGGGTCTGTTTGACTGCCAGACGTTATGACAGCGTCAGTCATCCTCCAGCCCAGCAGCAGGCTGTGGGACAGAGAGGAGGAGGAGGTGGAGGAAGAGGAGGAGGAGGAGGGAGAGGGGGGCAAGACCTCCACCACAGGCTGACTAGGAGGTGGAGAGGAAGGAGAGGAGAGTCCAGCGTTTACAGGAAAAATGAAATCTCAGATTTCCCGTGCGAACACGTCATGCGTCCTGCATTTGATTTGATATTTTTAACATTTAGATGCAGAAGAAGGCGAAAGTTTCATGCTTTACATTCACACAGTCTCACTTGCTAAGAAAAAAGGAGGGCGGTACCTATTTTTTCAGCTGGTTCAAGGATTTGAAGTGACCCCTCTAGTGTCTCTCTAACCTCTTTGCTTTATGCTTGTGTGTGTGTATGTGTGTGTGTGTGTGTTTGTGTGTGTGTGTGTGTATGTGTGTGTGTGTGTGTGTGTGCCTGGCTTGGGGATTTGACAGCCGGCGAGTTGATGATTGAGCTGCTTATCCCGTCAGACCTGACGGCTAGACTTGCATTTTTATTTCATTTTATGCTGCTTTATATATTTTTTTAGCCCATAAGCTGCGGGAGGGTGCAATATGTCACCCCAGAAGGAGCGCAGATAAAAAAACC
Organism: Sebastes umbrosus; assembly: GCF_015220745.1. NCBI lineage: Eukaryota > Metazoa > Chordata > Actinopteri > Perciformes > Sebastidae > Sebastes > Sebastes umbrosus. The sequence continues at coordinate 31,723,163 of NC_051279.1, forward strand.
TGCTACAAACACGCATGGCAGTCAAGGACGCGCACAAACACAGGTGTACGCTCAAACAAACCCCGCACTTCATACTTCACATATACACACACACACACACAGAGAGAGGATGTGGCGGCAGCTCGGTTTGTCAGGTCATCCGACAGCACCGACAGCCCCGCGAGCTCCCATGTGGCCTGGAGAGTTTCCAGACAGCAGGACAGGAGGCCCGGACAGCAGCACCTCATGCCCTCCCTTCGTCTCGCTGCTGCCGCCGCTCACCCCCGTCCCCCGCCCCCCTCCCTGGACTCACCTGCTGCCTCACCTCCAGCCTCACCCACTGCCTTTCACCGTGCAGGACAGCAACCCTCAGAAGAGCCCGGCAGGATGAGAGTTGATGGACAGGCCGTCTCTGGTGTGAACTCTCGTCCTCTCCGGCCAGCGTCATGGACAGGCGGCTCGCTGTGACATGAAGCAACAGAAAAAAGGAAACAGAGTTAAAGCGGTAATCCCTCAAAACGCTTGTGTTTTGCCTCCGTACATCGCTGTGATGTCTTTGCTTTGTGGTTTCATGTGTCAATCAAGGAGCGTCTGTGGGGTCTTTCTTCCTTTAAGTCTCAATAGGTGGTGCTCTTTTCTTTGTCATCAGTGCTCATACTTAATCTAAAATGTCAAATGCATCACCTGCCTGTGTGATGCAGGACCCATGGTTGTTTTTTACAACAGCAAATGTCAAAGCCGTGAAAATAACTCAAATTTGATTCACTACTGCTGTGTTGTATTAGTGATTGACGGTTGTAAAATGGACATACACCGATCAGCCATAACATTATGACAGCACAGGCACCCTGACCGGTCTGCGGCTACGCAGCCCCATACGCAACAAACTAATGCACTGTGTGTTCTGAGACCTTTCTATCAGAACCAGCATTAACTTTTTCATTAGTTTGAGCTCCAGTAGCTCTCCTATTGGATCGGACAACACGGGCCAGCCTTCGCTCCCCACATGCATCAATGAGCCTCGGGTCTGACCCTGTCGATGGTTCACCGGTTCACCTTCCTTTGGACCACTTTTGGACCGGGAACATCCCACAAGAGCTGCAGTTCTGGAAATGTTCTGGTCTAGCCAGCACTATCTGGTCCTTGTCAAAGTCGCTCACATCCTTACGCTGGCCCATTTTTTCTGCTTCCAACACAAACTTCAAAGTTCAAAATGATCACTTGCCGTCTTATTATTTTTTGCCTATAATGGTGCTAATATGCTGTTTTACAAATCTGTTTTCATTTTTTGGATGTTTCTCCAACTGTTCTGTGAAATTTTGGGCCTCAAAAATGTATATAAGTGAAACAAGAAATGAAACAGCTAACAACTCGTAGACATCAAAACATAACAAGGTTTTTTTAGTGTAAAATTTTGACTACTAACTGACAAATAAATGTAGTGCATTAAAAAGTACAATATTTTCCTCTGAAATGTAGTGGAGCAGAAGTATATAGTAAAATAGCATAAATAGAAATACTCAAGTAAAGTACAAGTACCCTGAAACGTATTCCAGTACAGTACTTAGTTGCTCTCCTGCACTGCATACTCTATGCTTGCATGAAACTGTTGAATACTTGAAATGCAAACGGTGTTCACCGGCAGACAAATGCTTGCATTCTGCATGGAGCTCACTCAGTGCCGCTGTCAGTCTCCTTCATAGACCATTCTATGTATCACTAGCTCAGAAATGAAGGCCCTCTCCTATGAATGATTAATAAACAAAGCTATTAACAATGCAGCAGACATTTCACAAAAGGTTCATTTTCGGAAATACAATCTCCCTTTTGTTAATAATGTCCATTAATCATGTGAGGATGTCACTTAACGCAAGGTTAATGAAACACTGCTAATGCCTGGCTAATCTATCCGCAGTCAGAAAGCCGCTGTAACTGTAATTCCTAACCCCTCGAAACTATTTTTCCGGGGATTCTTGCCGTGTGATTGATGGATGCGGGACAGGGGATGTCCATTATTTTTAAGTGGAACACAGAGGCAGAATATGGGGTCAGCTGTGGGCCGAACTCAGAAAGCTTTACCTGTCCAAATGGCTAATGAACCACTGACAAGATATATGGGAACACTTTGGGGGAGAATTTAAGTATGACATAACAACTTGATAATGGATTTATTGTGGCACTCTGAACCATTCATTCACAATCAAGCATAATGTTCACGGCCTCCTTCCTTCATAATCCTCCGGCAAAGTATCGACGGCGAGAGCGACTTCAACTAGTGCTGATGTTTGCGTGACGGTGTGCGCGCGCTGTTTTTGTGTTTTTGACTTCCATTTTCCAGCTGTCAGGCCGACCTATTAAACAGAGTATTATTTTTTTTATGTCTGTGTGCATTGTGTCTGTGTAAGCATGGCGTGGTGTAAGCACAACATTAGGAGAGATGTTTATTGTAATGTGAGTGTCTGGTGCCAGCTGAGCTGAGCTGCAAGCTGTTTGGAGAAGCGGATGACTGTTTGATTGTTTGATGACAATGTGAGCCTTGCATCTCGCTTCCTTTCGTCTGTGTCTCTGAAGAATGCTGACATTAAATGTTTGATGTTGGCATGCACAACTGATGTACAAATAAAAACCTCACCGGTGAGACATGCTTCTTTTTTTTTTTTTCTCTTCTTGCATTTTGACAATACATTTGTTGTTTCCAGATTCGATTCAAGTTTTACCTTTTCCCCCCCCTTTTTAAAAGTTTGGATTGTTTTATCTCTTATTTTCTTTCCTCTTGAACCAGAAAGTCGCCAGAATCCAGGAGGCAAAAACAGAAAAATTCACTCATGTGACTTAAGGAATAAATGTTTTCCAGTCGAAACACCTCTTGGTTTTCAATCAAGGAGGGGAGGGGAGTGTGGGGGGGGGGGGGGTATACAGCATGACGCTGTGAAGGCGGAGGTGGTGCTGGTGGAGGTAGGAGAGGCAGGTCAATATGAGTCCTAATAAAGCGTGAGTTCATTTCCCCGCTGCGCTCCCCCCTGGCCCACCGGCCGCTCCATATACAAGTCAAATCGGCTTTTTGCCTCCCAAAGCTCTGTGATTTATGACCCGGCTCCATTGAGCAGACCAGCTAGTTTTCATTTTTGTTAAATCACGCGGCCCCTTAAATGAAACTATTGATTTAAAGTCAGCTTACTGAGGATTTAATTTGTATTTGGAAAATTAAAGCAGGTAACGCTTTATAATTTCACACTACACTGGAGTAGAACCAGTTATCCCCTATCCCAGGACCCCCACCCTCCCAACACCAACACACACCCTCATTCCTCCTTCCATCTGGTTCCACCGGCCACTTTGTGTGGCCATTAATGAATTTTGGACAGGGAGAGGAGGGATTTATAGCCCTGGGACTCCAGCCTGGACCGTCCCATACTTAGTGCCCCTTTGCTCAGGGCTGCTGCCACAGCACATCAGCACTTAACCGCTGTCTTTCCCCTGATTTCCTGTGACCTTGACTTGCACCGGTGTTGTCTCAACTTCCACCGGTCAACACCTCTCCTGTGGCTGTCAGGACGCCGCTGCCGCCGTCACTTCATCACGGAGAGACAAAAAAAAAAAATCAGGTTAACTCATTCTTTTATCCGTATATCAAAGAAAGGCTTTGTGTCAGTTTGTTTGTTTGTTCGCTGGTTTGTCACCACTGTTCCACTTTTCATGAAACTTGGGGAAATGATGTATCAGTTCGTGATAAATCACAGACAGGAAAAACAGTAAAAATATCCTCCCACATCGACTACATTCTGGTATTTTCAAAATGGCACGGCAGGGGAAGCTACTTTGTTACCCTCTCCATCACATGTGATTCCTCAGACACCCCTGCCTCCCGTTTCTGACAAAACCGGGAGAAATGATGCATCTCACCTTTTCAAAAATTACACTTCCTGGCCAAAAGAGGAAGCTACAATTACAGCTCAAAAACACACTGACATATTTGTTACTGATTGTCCCTCATTTGTGGGGGGGAGAAGACGTGCTCACTGTCGCCTTGTCTCAGCTTTGTCTCCGGGTCTGTTTCCGCCGTCTCCTCCGCTGACATCGCCGGCATCCCTCCCCGCTACCCCTCTCCCTGCTCCCTCACCCCTCACCCTGCCATAAGCTCCTTCACCAAGCCCCTCATTAACCCCTCCCTTTTCCCCTGGCATTGAAAAGGCGCTGTCTTTAAACCTGTCCCCGCATCTTCAACAGAGTTTTACCATAGTGAGCATGTGGGCGGATGGGTGGATCCCTTTCCCCGCGCCCCCGCACTGACTGTTTTATATTATATTTAGTAATAATAATCACAGTTATCGCGCCTCCTCCTCCTCCTCCTTCCTTTTTGTTAGAGCCTCCCGCTAGCGGGGCGGTGGGACGGCATGGCTGTCTCCCTGGCCTCCTCACCTCCGAAAGGGCTGTGTGTGTCGCTCACCCTCCATAAAGGAGAGGGAGGAGCGGCGGGTGGGGGTGGGAAGCTCTAGGGTGTCATTAACTCCTTTCTTCTCCCCAGGAGGAAACAGCGGTTTGACTACCATGATCCTGACCCCACCACTCCACCCCATCCAGCAACCCCCCCCCCCCAACCCCTTCACCCTCCTTGCTTCCTTCCATCCTCACGACCCCCATGCACCCCCCCACTCCCGGGGCTCTCCATAACTGTTTATTAACACGTCTTTGACTTCACTAGACTCTTTAAACTGAGCTCACCCCTCCACCCACCACCTTCACTCAGACGTCACTTGAAGCCTGCACTCTCCCTTTCATTATCAGGGACCTGTTAGAGCTCGGGATTATTAACCTTTTAGCTCAGTTCATGCAGGGGAATTTCCCTTCTCTTGCCTTTGTTGTCCTTATTTCTGCCAGTATACTTCCTGTGGAGGCAGCCATGTTTTTACTTCTTCAAACAGAGAGAAAATAGCAGTAATAATAATTAGTTCTGCAAGTTCTAAAGCAGAGAGAATCTGCTCTTACACCATAAGCATCATTATTTATATTCACTTAATACTATATGTAGGGATGCACCGATACTGGGTCGGATATCAGTGATCCATTCAACTCAATTTTATGTTTATATGTTATATATACATTTTTTCACTGCAATTTTAATTTCTGTTTTGACCAATTTGTTGCTGCATTAAAATGGTTTACACCTGAACTGTAATTCCTGTTCATTTTTAAGATTTTTAAGAAAGTTGCTGGTGTACGATTTATTATTTTAATAATAAAGAACATTTCAGTAAATTTATATCTCTGTATTTATTGTTCACATTTTACTTTACAACATTACAAAAAAATAAATTTTTAAGTCAAACCTGATGTTGCCTTAGACATAACAGAATGATCCCAGTCACTTCCACACAGTGAGGCAAACAGCTTATTAATCAAACACTGGTATCAGATCGGTACTCAGTATCAGCTGATACCAAAAAGCCTAAGGTATCTCTATCCGTATCGGGACTGAAAAAGTCAGATAGGTTCATCCCTAACTATATGATTAACTACGCTACTGCTGTGTTACAACTTGCATATCATTTTCTAATTATTGTTATTCACTTTAAGTTAAGGATAGGGCTATGCTTAGGGTTATCCTACTCTTCGGCGGATTTGGGTCTGGAAAGAAATGATTTTAAACCATCAATTATGCTTTTTTAGTTATTTATGCACATTTTCTCCCCAAAAAAGGTTATCATGATTTAAACGTGGAAGTTAAATAGTCAAATTTATACGACCCCTTTCTGTACCTCTGCTGTGTGAGAGGTTGTTTACACAGCCAAAATCCAACATTTTGTTCCGGATGAATCAAATGATGATGAATGATGTTTTCATCACAAACACATCATCAGCTGTTACAGATATGTAAAAAACAAAAATGAAATATTTATACATGGGAAGGTGAGAGAGTCAGACACAGTCACACATTCTGTTGCCTCGGGGCAAAGATATGCAGCAGAGGGTTGAACAAGTTTCATTCTGTAGTTCTTTAAAATGCCTCATGAGCTTTAACTTAAGTTAAAAGTATGATTGAGGGCACTGGTGAGTGTGTGGACTGAAGAGTGTAAAACGTTTTTGTGTTTTTGAAAATGATTATAAATAAAGTACATATGGTTCACCTTTTCCTTCCCACAGATGAGTCTAAAAAGTAAAACTACTATGCAGAAACATTCTAAACTAACCCTTTAAAACTGTAAAATCACACCAGTCAGTCAGGATTATTTTCAGAGTAGAAAAAAGTGTTGCTATCTTTACAGTAAATTAACCACATTTTGGTGGAAAAAAATGTTACAAACACACAACAGAAAGTGTGTGGGATCGTCTGGAAACCTTTTTATGAACACCATCAATCAGAAATTGAGTAGAGCTGTCGGTCAGGCCCAGCGTAGATTGTTTCTGTCTCTGGAGGAGGACGTTTGACTGTGTTTGGGACCATCCAGGACAGTAGTAGTAGCTGACTGACTGTATGAGCGTCCCAGAGGGAGATCTGCACAAGGGTCTTTGGGCTGGACTGCCAAGCACATATCTCTCTCTCTCCTCCCATAAACATCACAGAGCGCTGATGTCTTTAAAAGGCCCTGAATGACATCTGGGAGTGGAGGAACACTGTGATTAATCGCCACGTTGATTCTCATGGAAATCACCCCGGGTCGATGCAGAAAGAGAGGAGGAGGAGGAGCTGGAAAACCGTGTGAAACCGACTCCGGCCAAATACACAAAGATGATTGCTCACAAGGGGATTTTTATGTTATCAAAAAGGGAATTGTTCTCAGTACAATGGCTTTCCTCTTGTGCCAGTGTGTTAGTCCATATTTCAAATCTATAGCTTATAAATTGGCATTTGCGATCGTTCAGAATAGGAATGTCTTGCATACAACTGGATGAAAAGACGTTTAAATCATCTCCTAATCATGTGCCAGTCATTGAATCAGTCTATAGAATTACTGAGAGGAGTGAGAAAATCAGAAGTAACTTTTTTTGTATTTAACCTCTTCCACTCCTTGAGGGCACCAGCGCCCTCGGCCAACTTGACTTTTTTCGGAGGCTGTAGCCCGCTCTGATATCATCTGAAACTAAAAGGGATCCATTGGTACCAAACCTGTCATGCTAGCTTGTCGGGAAGAATGCTAAATAGCGCTTCAACTTTACACAAAATTTGTGATTTCAGAAGTTTTATTGGGCTCAGTTTTAAAGTGAGAGTTAATAAAATAAAAGGGGGTTTCTGAGCAGTTTCCAGAACAGAAGTAATCGCCATCCAATCACAAAAAAATTAAATTTCTAGAAGAAGTTTTTGATCCCAAATCACAGCATGGCTTTTTCCTATGGTGTTCCTTAAGGTCTTGGTGTCTTAATGTGGTATTTTGGAGGGATTATTGATCATTTTTATCAATTCTTGAGTGGTAAAAAACGGTTAAATTTAGCACCAAATCTATGTAACAAATGGTATCAACCCAAAAATTGCTGCAACAACTTATGAGACATACTGTAAGTGAGCATTGGAATGGCCATCATATACTTCTATCATAATGGTCTAAATCCTTATACACTCTCATAATTTATTATAATTCATTCATTCATTAAGCAATAATTTTTTTTATTTCTGATTTATGAAATAAGTGCTGAGCTGCATCTCACATTAATCTTCGGGTTCCCAGCTATCAGATGATGTACACCGATTTTATGTGGCATCTACTGTTGACCTGCTATCTCCCACTAAATACCCCCTTCCCCCCCTCTAAAAAAGACAAAAATGGCTCTATGAAAAAGGTTAAAAGTCACTTGTGTGAATCAGTTTCTGGTAAAAAAAGAACCTTTCTACAACATGTACATCATGATTGAATGAGCAACATCAGTTAATGACACAAGTGTTGTACTTCTGGATAAGAGTTAGGCAGTAAACGTAGGATTATACTTGATTTAACGGCGATGTCGGGTACTGAGTCAGTGACTCTGATTTCCCACAGGGAAAAAAACCCTCTATCTCTTGTAAATGCTGTGCATGTACCGGCTCAGGTAATTCATCCAGGGGATCATTCAAATAAACAGATCTCAATGATAAATGCAGGCTTTGGAAAGACATAGACGGATGAGCGTTCTTTAAAAAAAAGAAAAAAGAAAAAAGAGGTGTGTGCCACATTTGAGGAACTGTGGAAATCGCAGCACTACTTCTTCATAACAAAGCCTTGGAAAGTTGAGGCTGACACAACCAAAGAATGAATGAAAGTTCAATGGCGTTCTGAATGTTTGTCAGGAGATGTAGTTTATACTGTTTGGCATAACTGCCATCCCCGAGCCGTACGTCTATGCCAGCATTAAAAACAAATAGCCGGACTAGAAAAAAAAAAAAAAAGCAGGAAAAGAGGAAATTTGCCCGAGTGAGGAATTGATTTTGTCTGGCCCAAGAGAGTACTTCATTCTTGGTCACGGCAGCGGGAGGGCTCCGAGACGTGTTTTACTAACAGGAGAGCAAAGGCACCCATGCAAAACTATTTTTTAACAGCGACTGGAAAAATCACCCACTCCTGTGCACCATTTTTTTTCTTCTTCTTTACAGATGACACAATACTTTCCAGTCACTCGTCACCGGGAGCACCTCAAGGCCACTTTTCAGATTTAAAGCTGCAGTGGTGCAACATGCCATCTTTTTCTATATGCAAGCAGGGTGTGGGGGGGTTGGGGAGGGGTGCACACTTGCTATGTAAGATTTACAGTAAAGGTGAGTCTCACAGAAACAGAGAGGATTTCCCACCGGAGGCGTATATGTCACACTCAACACACTTCACCCCTAAAACTCCACCAACTGTGCCGCACATGTCCGCATTCACGGTTAATATTTTGTTGTTAGATATTATCTGCAATGGGTTATTGATTTTGATTCCAAACGATTATGGCGAATGATAATACAATTCTCCCCCCTATAATTGAATATCTCTCTTCTTACTCTATCAAAAACACAGGATACAGATACAGCGTGCGCTGCGGCTGTCACCCGTTTCTGTCCACCTCAGCAGAAGCGGCTGGTTTTATAGGGGCTGGTAAGGAGCGGAAAATGTGAATAAGCGAATTTGGAAAAAGCCCGACTCTCCTCTGCAGTGCTATGCAATTTGCAATTTAGTGTGAGAGCTAAGTGGCTCATTTTTATGTGAACACCATTGTGTTCCTAACTGTGCAGCAAACAATCGCTGTTCCAAAGGCAAAGAATGACACAATGTGAACAATGGAACAATGAGGGGCTTTTTTCTCTCTGTTGCTGCCTGGAGGAGGAGGAGAAAAAAAAAAAAAAGATCCTTACAAAACAAAAAAACTGGGCTGGTATAATTGTTTTCTAAGGCTGTGATTCGGAGATGTTAAGTATTTTTTTTTAGGGAGGAGACAAGATGATGCACAAAAGAATATGAAGTGTGTACACACACAAGCATGTGTACACGTGGAAACACACACTCAGGTGCGCGTATACACACGGCGAGGTGCCGCCTGATGTCATGTGTGTTAGTGTGTATGTTGACAGGGATCAGCGATGGGTGTTAAAACATTTCAGGCCCCTGCTCTCTCCCCACAGCCATAGCATTGACAGTGTGAGACCTGCCACTGAGCAGCCTAACCTGACACTATCTATCACTGGGAGCATGCAGGAGTCAATGCTACACTGCACACACCGACACACAATCTCCCCTCACTGTCTACTGCACTCTGTCTCACTTCCGCTGCTTGGCTATTTCATTCCCTCCATCTGTATTTATGTATGTCTCTTTGTCCCCTCTGCCTCTGCTCCTCTCGAAGACACTAAAAAATCCACACACAACCTCGTGCACACAGTCTCAGGGTTTCCTGGAAGTCTTGCGTGCATGTCATAAATCAAAGTGATCATATCAGTCTTGCGCACAAAGCCGTATTTATTGCAAGGAGTGATGATACGATAGATTTCATCCTCCCTCTTGCTCCGCGTGGTAACACATTATCAGCTGGTGTATCAAACTTTTTTTTTTTCTGTGTGTGTGCGTCTCACTCTCGGTCCCACCCACCAAACACTTGACTCTTTCCAAAAAACCGCCCCCGGGTGGCTCGTAGGCCTACATCTGTTTGTGATATACAATGTAATACAACACCTCACCCACACGCTGCAATGTCACAGATTCACAGTACGACAAGGAACTGACACAGTGTACTTTCCCAGAAGGTCTTGCTCTTAACGGCTGCAACCACCCCCCTCCCTCTACCAACAACCCGCCCCCCCGCTTTCAAATTCTCACCCCGGTAACATGGACAGCCCATAATAGCAGACATGAATCTGTGTCTCCCTTTGCTCCAAACAGATGCTGGCTGTCCATAAATCACATGCCTCCATTTTGTTGAGGAGAACAAAAAGCGTTGTTTCCGTGGGCCTGGTAATAATCCCCGTGCCCCATGTTGTGTTTTGTCTCTGGGCCGGCTCTCGTCTCCCCTCTCCTCTGTCACGCTTCGGCTTCTCCACATGCATTACAATAGGGGCAGCCAGGTGATGAATATTTGTGTCTGGCCTGCCGTTAAGATTTCATTAATCACACCGAGACTTGAGAGCGAAGCGGCGTACCTGGCCGGCGAGCAGGCAGCGGGCCTCCGCACACAACCTCCTGGGGATGACGCGCAGCCATGTTGTGTTGTGTTATGGCAAGGCTTATTTGTTGTGTTTGTCTCTCCTCTCTCTCTCTTTCTGTCGTACTGTTTACGCTTCCAAGTAACACCGTTTCTGCGAGAAGAATGAATTCGCTGAAAGGAGCAAAAAAGAAAAGTTTTTTTACCGTCCAATAGCACAAAGCAGCCGTGATATGTCAGCAGGGGCTTGTTACGGTTGTTGATCAATATCAACTGAGTCAACAATTATTCGGCCAGGTGTTGAGATTTCTGGCTTTCATAACTCTCTATATTTATATTTAACTGTGCAATGATGGAAGAGCACTACAAGTATGTGACTGGAGCTGCAGCAGCTTACAATTAAACTAACAGGGCAGGAATATTATTTTAAGATTCAGCATATTACCACCTCTTTATGCAGGTTAGTTGGATTTATACTTTAACTGCTCAATTTGTTCAATCCATTCTCTCCACTGTGAAAATATGGGCTTATTATTTGTGTTAATGACACAGCAGGATGGGAGAGGTGGAACGGTTCTAACGCTGACTGGTGTGGAGGCACACAAGTTCTACCAGTGTTTTAACTCTTTCTGGTTGCCAACTTGTAAAGGTCGCAGGTCACTGCTATTAAAGTGAAGTGGGCCCTGGCTATCTCAGCATTTCATCCCCTTTACTGTCCTCATGCAAACATGGCGGGGAATTTTTTGCCTATGTTTGTTTTTTTAGCCACGTTAGCGGCGTGGCTGTAGGGTCGGCAATGTGGGTCAGTTGGTTGGCCCCCCAATTTGGTCCAAACTGAAATATCTCAACAAATACCGGATGAATTAACTTGATGTGATTCATTTGATGTTTCCCAGAGAATGTATACTACTGGTTTTGGTCATCTCCTTCATTTAGCGCACTGGTTCCCGGCAAAGCTTCACGGGGCGGTGGAGGGGTCGGGTGGGGGGGGTCACGAGGCCTTCTTGATTTAAAGGGATGTAAGACAACTTTAAAAAAAATATATACAGTTAGGCTACATCTCAGCATTTCGTTCATTTCTGTGAAGAAAACTAAATTGAAATTGCTATTTTAGGAGGATAAGGGCACGGTGAAGACCTGAACACAAGCTATATTCACAGAGCCCTGCATTACAAAAGTGCGCAGCTAAAAACAAACAAAGAGCTGATAGAACAATGGCCAAGTGTCAGGGAGAAGAAAACACTGAATTTGTCAAAACATTATTGTTAAAAATAAAAAAAATACATAATACAGACAGATAATTGTATTAGAAGTTCTTAAAAATAACAGAGAAACTCATCTCTGATGAAATATTCAAATATTCAGCTCAAACTTCAAATCGCTTGTTTTACACAAACTTCTATTGAGTACTTATTGGGTTCACTATTTGGGTTAATTGTACAATTTATCAGTTATTCTGTAATGATATTGTTATGCATTGAATATAATATGAAATATCCATAAAATATGCCACTTAGTCAGGGGTCGTCAGTTTACTCAATGATAGAAAAGACCTTTAAGGAAAAAGGTTGGGAACCATTGATCCAGCGCCACCACCAGGTTGTCATTTGTGGTTTTGAGTGAACTATCTCAACAGCTATTAAAGGTATTGCCATGAAATTTGGTATAGACACTAATGCCCCCATCAGGGTGAATTTGAATAACTATGGTGATCCCCAGTATTTTCCTCCAGCGCCATCATCAGATGAACTCTGTAATTTGACCAATGCTTATACCCAAATATCTGGAAAACTAATGACATTCCCATCGGCCTCAGCTGTACTGTGTGTTTAGTGCTGACTGGCAAAAGTTAGCATGCTAACCTCCTAAACTAACATGGTTAACATGATATTCTACCTGCTAAACATCAGCATGATAGCATTGCCATTGTGAGCCTGTTAGCATGCTGACATTAGCATTGAGCTGGAAGCACCACTGTGCTTAAGTACAGCCTCACTGAGCTGCTGGCATGGCTGCAGACTCTTGTCTTGCTTATTCCCATATTAAAGAAGTTTCACATTGTTTGAACAAGGTCAGACTCACACATGTACTTGTTGACGCATCCCATCATCACACACACTGTTACAAAGTGTACTTTTTATGACTCTCTCAGCAGTGAGACCTAATAGCAAGGTTTCAAAGGCTAACAGCTTAACTCAAACTTTTACCAAAACATGACTCCAGCAGGCACACAACACAACTGCTGTCTTTCTCTTTCTCTTCTTTTCTAGTCCTCTCTTCTTCTTCTTCTTCTTTTTATGGTGCTGGTGAGGCAGTAACAGATGGAGAGACAGAGTGCAGGGATGATGAGGACGTAAAATGTGCAACGTTTACTCATTTGCTTCTTTATTGTCTTTCGCTGCAGGAGCGGAGTGAGGGAGTGAGCGGAAAACAAACCGGTGGGTACAAGGACACGGGCCTCCCGAGCCTCATTCACCAACCAATCGGCCTTGATAGGATCCACCAGCTGCCAAGGATACACCGACTCCCTCTCTCGCACCCTACCTCTCTCTATCCACCCTTGCCTCCCCACCTGTTCTCTCACTGTCAGTCAATTTTTACTCTCTTTTTTCGCTGTCTATTTGCACCCCTCCCCTTTACTGCCCTCCCCCCCTTCCCTTCCTTTCTTCCTGTCTGTAATGCGGAGCGGTGATGGATAGACATGTGCCGGCGTACAGAGGAACCTATTTGGACTGGTGTGTCAGCCCATCTTTATCAAATGTTGCAGAGGTATATTCTCTTGCTATGCTTCATTACTCTGGAATGGCGGGCCCTGAAATGTTTGACTGCTCTGTCTTCTCTCCTCAGACCCCCCCCCACCACCACCACCACCACCACCACCACCACCCCTCCACCTCGGCCCCCCCGTCCCTCCTCTTTCCCCCTCTCTCCCACTCATTTAGCGGCTGTGAGCTGTAGTATTGGAGCTGTGGAGTGAGTGTGAGCATTGCTGTCTTCCTCTCTCTGCCGGCTGGCCAGGGGAACACAGCGATGCCTCGGGGGGTAGATATCGATTCCATTGCACGGCTGAGGCGCTAACGAAGCCCCTCCCCTACCTACCCATTCTCATGACAACCAGCTGCCACACCGGGCCACCATTGGCTGAGCCTCGACGGTGCCTCTGCCAATCAAAACGCCACCGACAGCCCCTGTTTCTGGGCATGACCTCAGGATGACATCACTAGAAAGGCATTAAAGTAATAAAGAGCTTGGTAGTACAATACTGTAAAGGGCAGCGCAACATAAAGACTCATCGATCAGCACGCACGGAATCTAAATTGAGGCGTTTCACTCTTGGTTGAATGAGGGGTCAGCTCTCCCCGAGTAGCCTCTCAGGGAAAAACTTTTCTCTCGCAGTCGCAATCTGTTCTGTCATAATATTCTCTGTATATCTGCGCTGCACACCTTGTCGCTGAGCTCGAGACTAAATGTGTGTGTGGATGGAGGTATATCACCCCGAAGGAAGTGGGGATCAATAGTAAATCCTCCTGAGCTGGGGGTATTTCTCCAGAGAGGTGGGGACTCTCTAAGCCAAATCAATGAGGAGCACAGAGAGGCATCTTGGACTTGATGGAAGTTTGGAATGATGGGAATCAGACCGAATTATAGCGACTATCATGATGGAGAGGAAGTCCGACGCCCAAACAGAGCTCCAACTTTAGGTGGAGTTCCAAAACCAGAAATGTCTCCACATAGGTCATCATTACATCAATTGCGGCTAGTTCATCGTGTTATTTTCAACATTATTTCAAAGAGCGACACTGAGCATCAACCGGGCTGGAGCCAAACTGGAGGACGGCCAGTCCAACTGTTAGATTTGTTGCAGTCATATCGAGGCTCTCCCCAAGCCCAGTGGAGCCTGCGTTCTTCCACCAGCCCCATTTGGACCCGACTGGCCTTTCCCCAAATAGCCCGTTTGGCCCTCTAATCCGCGACAGGAGAGGGGTGGGGCACTATGGGATCAAAGGGAAAGCGCGGAACCCTAAAGAAGCCATAACTCTGGGGTTTAATTGTGTTTCGAGTAAATGTCAGAGCACCCCAGACGTCTGGGAATCATCTGCCTCCCTTTAATACCAGTTATTGTCATTCTATCAAACAAAATCACATTTGGACCAAAATATTTGGAGAAGTAGCATGTGGGAGATTCACTCCACGCAGAGCACTAAATTAGAGAATAAATGTAAACGGGGGGCTGTTTTATGACACGCACAGTAAACACGCTGTAAATTGGATTGTCATTGGTTCGTTTCTTTAAAGAGAAATGTGTGCAGGATGTTGAAGGGAGAAGTTGTGTTGATCATCTGCAGTGGGATTGCTTTCTAACTAGAGTGAAACAGAGTGGCTCACGTGTCGGTGATAATTAGGACTATATTCTGTTTTGCATAATCGCCCGGAAAGATAAAAAAAAAAAAGTTGAGATGAAGCATTATCAAAAAAATGATAACCGCACGCGGGGACGTTATCAATATATCTGTTTCACATCCTGGATTCTCTCTCATATTTTGACAACCTATATAGCACGTTTAACCTTCGGTGTCTGTTTCTCAAAATGAAATTGCACTGTTGGAAAAAAAAAAAAAAGAAAAAAGAAAAGAAAGACTCATATTACCGTGAAAAAAGATGGCTTTTCTCTGGAACAATAAGCAGTCCTTGAACTCCACGTCATTAAAGTGAACGCCATCATTTCCTTTCATTAAGATGACTGTGTGCAGACACATATTGCAGTTGGAAGGCGAAGCTGCGGCAGGAGACTCATTTAAAAACCGCCCTAATCTGGAAAATGATTCTAATGTTTCTCAAATGTTATATCCTCCCCAACCTAGCATGTGAGACGCTTAAAGAGAGCCGTAACATTTTGAGGCATTTTAAACCGAGTCTCTGCTGGAAAAAAAAATGCACCCTGAGAGCTGCTTTCACATATATTGCCAATATTTTTGACAATAAGTATTAAAAAACTGAATAAAATCCATATGTCTTACCCCTTGGAAATTATCACATGCAACAAAAAAAAAAAAGGCCTCTCATAAACTGTGAGTCTCTGTTGCTGCTTTTTCTGTCTGTGTCAAAGCGTGGAAATAGCCATGCCCTCTCCTGTTTGCCTCATTTGACTCAACGGGTGTGAAACAGTCCCTCATATCCTTGTCTTGTCTATAAGAGATGAAATGACTTTAAGACTGTGCGGTGTTGCCACAGGCAGGCCGGCTGAAAGGCTATTTCAGGAGAAATGGACATGGACATAAATATCCTCACGGGGTGCTTTGTAATAAAAAAAATAAAAAAACACAATGTTATGAAACGCAGTGAAACATAAAGGAAGAAAGAAGGAGGGGTGTGTGTGTGTGGGGTGGCGAAGGGGAAATATCCATCAAATTAACACATCAGTGGCTTTGATTGTAATCTCTCCGCCCTGGCTCTTGCTCTGCCACGCTAGACAAGCAGCCAAACGTGATTTATCAATGCAAAGCTAATGGCATCAATATGAATCTAACTAAAAATCAATATTTCATTACCAAATTGTTAGCGAGAATGAAGAAAAATGGCCGCGGCCGGAGCGTTCTCCAGGGTAGGAGCATCTGGAGTTCAATGTGACAAGATGAGCGATGCGTGACTCGGGGCTTGAGGAAGGACACGGCGAGGACAGGACTCAGTCTGGGCACACTTTGAACTCTCTCTCTCTCTCTCCTTCTCCCTCCTCCGCCGCGTTCCAGGCCGGCCCGACGACGTTCCCTCCACTTTATTATGTTTTCGCTGCTCACTTCCCTTCTCCCTCTCTTCCCTCCTTTCATATCTTTATCACACCGTTTCCTCTATCAATCTCCCCTTATGTGTCAGCGAGGGTGTCGGCGGAGGACCACACAGTGTTTCACATTCCTCCTCAATTAATGACCAACTCGAACATGGAGCCACTCAATCTCCCCCCGCCACCTCACCCCACCACTCACACACACACGCATGCACGCATGCACGCACGCACACACGCACGCGCGCGCACACACACACACACACACACACACACACACCATTTCAATTATTTTTGCCTCCTTTGAAGACAAGTCAGCATTTTTTTATCTATTCCCCCTTCCCCTTCAGTCTCTCTCTACCTCTCTCCCTCCCAGTGGATATATCTCCCAAGGCTCATCACACGTTCTCCTAACCAGCACTGCATGGCTTCTCCTGTAATGAGCGCGAGAGAGAAAGAGCAAGAAAGAGAGACGGAGCATGAGGAAGAGAGAGAGAGAGGGAGAGGGAGAGGTTGGGTTGATGGGTAAGACACCTACCTCTGGACTAGATCACGCCTCCCTCAGATGTGACCTTCACTTTATTTATATTCTAGTTTTTAGTAACGAGTATTTATTAGGGAGGGCCTGTGATTGTGGCGCTCTTGTCAGGTAAGTAATGATGCACCTTTGTGCTTGTGCAGCAGCTCCGGTTGCAATTAAAAACAAACACTCTTTCTCTTTCTCTCTTTTCCCTTTCTGCATCATCCCATCAACTCCCCCAAACAAACACACACACACACACACATACATATACAACTCCCTCCTCCAGTGTTTTGGACACACTCCAGTTCTACCTTCTTCTTCTACTTCCTCCTATAGTCTCCCCCTATTGCCACTCGCTCATTTATGTGTCCCCTGGGAGGAGGTGGTAATGTCCGAGAGGCCCATTTCTCTCCAGCAGGAGCGGACAGGTCCACTCCTCCGAATGAAAAGGGGAAGGGGGCGATTGTAAAACATGTGTCATTACAGTGTCAAAACACCACACAAGCACAATGACTCCATCCTCCATCCTCCATCCTTCGCCTCCGATGTTTCGGAGGGAATTCATCCCCTAATTTATGGCTCATGAGATAAGCATCCCTGAACTGTGTTGCTGTGCTAAAGGGCTGGCAATGACGAATATCATACATGGGCAGAGTGGCTAATATGAATGCTAATATCGCCCCTGACATACAGTAAATCGACCCCGGGTGTGAAACATATGCGGCTTTGGATAAAGTGTTCATGTTTCCATTGGTGGGAGATTAACCTGCTATGGATTTTATTGACGTTTGCACACTGTGGAGCAGTAGTGTGGGAACAGGAGTATGTGGAGGGGAGGTGGGGGGTTCGCACACTAATACAGCAGGAATAAAAAAAAAAAAAAATGTTACCTCTCACTTAAAGTATAGAAACACATGTACACATTCACTCGATGCCACCAGCACCTTTCTCTTCCAGCAGCACCATCATCAACAATCCAGAGTCCTTTACCGAAGGCACAAGGAGTAAGATTTTCCTAAAAAACAATGCAGGGTTCGACAGTAAGGGTTGCCAACCATTTTGAGAATCTGGCAACCAATTCTTGGCCTTGGTGAGAATCAATCAGCACATAGGTCCAGAAAAAACAAAGTTTGAAAGGGAGAGAACGAACAAACAAGGAACCAGGATTAATTTATGAGGGATCTGTCACGAACATGACAACAGCTGCACCGCTAGTACTTTTTATACCAGGAACGTTAACTGATAACACTTAAGATTAAAATTCTGTAAAGTATCAGATAAAACACAAACTATAAAGAATTCTGTTTGGTTACTGTAATAAATCTTAAATTCTTTTATGTCATATTTTCATTATTAAGCTGACTTATAACTGAATAGTATTAATTATTCAAGGTGTAAGGTGACTAAAAAAGGCAACCATATTTTCAGTTTCGGCAAACAAAAGCTGATGCCTGGTTGCCAGCCTGGCAACCACTTTTAAGATAAGATAAGATAAGATAAGGTAAGATAAGATATTTCTTTATTAGTCCCACAGTGGGGAAATTTGCAGTTTACAGCAACAACGGGGATAGTGCAAAACACAAGGAGCATCAGCTAATACAGTAAAAAAAGAGCTAAACAAAGTGAAACAAAATATGAACCATTTAAATAGAAGGAAATATAAAAAATAGGAATAGTATATACAGTATTGACAATAAACAGACTATTAAAAAATTGCACAAGCGGAAAAATTATATTGCACAGTGAGAATAAAAGGAAATTCCACCTGAAAATATTGCACAGTATGAATTACACCTGAGTAGTATTGATATTGCACAGTCGGTAAAAGTTAGTGTTGAGCCCTGCAGTGTGTAGACTCATACAAAAAGAATCCCTCTCAATCATCATTTACTGTATGACCCACTAGAAGTGTGTGGCGGTATCTGTATCTGTAGAGACCCCTCGCTCTGCCTGCATTTCCTCTTTTCTTTTCATTTTGCTGTGTTCCGGACGTTTCTGGGCATCATCAAAATGTAGCAACCAGGTCAGATCTTAAGCACGCATCCAAAATGAAGCTACGAGAATGGCGGACACAGTTGTTAAAAGAAGCGAGGTGAAATGACAAGCGGACAAAGCTCCTTCCAAACGAGAGTGAATCCGGGGTTGGCTTTAACCCACCTTCGAACGCCCTAACCCTCGTCATCGTATCCTCATAAAAAGGTTTGTATGATATCTTACAAAAAACGATTCTTCATTTTTCACGAGTTTTCCCACAAATGTCCAGCAACACATGATGCACGTGTCAATTTCCGCTCAAGTCTTTTCAAAATAAACTTCCATTTAGGCAACAAAACTACTAGACTGACTACTTTAGTCAGGTTTAGGAAAAGATGTTGGTTTGGGTTAAGATAACACCGGAAGTGGTGTAACTTAAGTACGGAAGTTACGTGACAAATAAATCGACGTTGACTTCTGGTTTCACACGGGGTACGAACACATTACTTTCCACCACTCTCAAAAGTAGGTAGAAAACACAATTTGAGATCAATAATAGTAATATTTATGTGTGTATGGCATTATAGGTTATATATTCTTTGGGCGTTTAAAAAATAAGCAATAAATAGATAACTTGCTAACTAATTAACTAAAAAAAAGAGTCATTCTTTTCTTTCTGACAGAGAAAAAAACACAATCAAGCTTTAAATAAAAAGAGCGTCAGCACATAAATGAATTATTGCTTATTTCAGTTAATCGGCCGTGGACTTGTCGCTCAGGCTGCAAACAGCCTATTCCTGTGTGGGTGGCTGTGTATAAACAGGGGTGTACAGTATCAGCGTGGAGTGTAGCATGGCTTAGGCTCATGTCTAAGAAATGAGGCTAACAAGACTTTCGTTTTGTCTTAATGAATAAATTAGAGAAGGTAATGCATAATACATCGATGATCCCATGTTGGATGGAGTGATAGATAATACATATCTTTCATTATTTATTTAATGACATTAACTTGGTCGGGAGGTTTGGAGCCAAGAGTCCAGCATATATAGAGCCTGATTAGAATAGCAATCAGGCTGAATCACCCTACCTCTGTCTGCCCAACACAATCAGCAACCTGGCCATTAAGGAGATGCTAGATTAGTAAGAAAAGCAAACTGCTGTCAGTGACCCCGGGAGACATAGACCAATCACATCTTGTTGAGGAGTTTTCAAGTTTGAATAACTGCGGTATTTGTCAGCAAAGCAAGCTGAGTCTATCATGCTGCTAACATATTAATCTGTGTGATATCTGACCCTTGGCTTTTCTTCTGTCTCTGTGTACACAGAGAGACAGATCAAGCTGGGGTCAGAGGGCGAACCGGCTCAGAGACGACCCAGGCTGAGTTAGTGATGGTCCAAGAGTCAATTATAATAGTAATTATCTCATCCAAGTTGTAATTGTATTATCCTTAGTCATTATTGGATT